>NW_026775571.1:13982747-14580247 GCF_030987335.1 Cornus florida | reverse complement strand
GAGGAAAAGTCTGAATCTGCAAATTCGAAAATATATTCAGAGCCATCAAAGTTAAAGGAATAAAAAAAAGGAAGAAAGAAACACAAAAAGGAAAATATGAAGCCTCAACAAGAAAAGCTTGTATGCACTCACCAATATAGAAATTACAACAAGAAAAGCTAGGATGGTTTGTCTCGACCATTGGGGTAGTTGACTCTAAGTTAGTGTGTTAGTGTTCTTTCAGTACACTGAACTGGATCACCATAAGATCACACCACACAAATTACTGTTATTATTTTGCTGTGATTCTTATCTACTAGATACATTAAGCTCTAAATCCTGAGAGGTTTAGTGGACTCAAGTTTCAATATTGGTCACTTTGACTTACCAACATGGGAGATCTTTTAAGGTCAATATCATGTATCTTGGGTGGCTAATGTTGGAGCTCTGGGAACACAAATGCTCAACATGGAATCCATACTTTATAAGAGTTAGAATATCCCCTTGATGCAATTTAATAAGTTTGATCACTGAAACCTGACCTTGGCATTTTAGTAAAATGTTTACTAAATTATTTTTCTATTATTTATTTAGAAAAATATTTATTTTAAAAAAATTCTTTTACAAAAGAAATTCAGTGATCATAAGGATTAAATTGGTTACTCAAGGAATATAAGAAGTAAGCATGCCTTAGGTGGGACAGTATTTATTTTCCTTGGGGCTACTTATGGATATTCGATAGTGGAGGGACTTATATGTAGTTGTTTAGTATGACAGGGCCTTGTTGTAATTTCTAAATCCTAAAGTGCAATTACAATATTATTGTGGTGCTTATTGTAATTAATAAGAAAGGATAGAGTTATGAGATAACTCTACCTCTATCTAATTAGAGTTAGGATAGATACCCCTTTCATCCTCATCTCTAGCCCCATCTATATACACGATATATCTCTCTTATTCGGTGATACACACAATCTTACAGAATACAGAATAACGAGAGTGAGAAATATAGGGTTTCCAGGATATAGAGGTGAAGGTTTACTGGTGTTCAAGGCCAAAGGAGGACCAATCTAATTCACTGTTATTCTCGGAGTGTTGACGATTAATCAATCGTCCAAAGGTATGAAATCTTTTTACAGTATTAATTGATTTGATGAAATATCATGTGGATATGATCCTGAAAATTTTTCAATCGCTTCCTGCTTTCATCATATTGTTAAAATAACAGCCCACAAAAATTCGAAATCGAAATGGTTCATAGTCATTTATGTAATTCTTCATTTATATATACAGTTTATGTTAAAAACAAAAGAATCCAAGTGGCCATTGCTTCTTGTCACGATAGAAGCTCTCACTAATCAGTGAGAGAACCTAGCATTAGGAGTGAGCACCACCACTTTACAGACAAGGGTAAATTACTGATCTCCCTTAAGCTTTGCAATTTTCACCTTCAAATTAAACTATCGCAAAAATGCTCTGAAATGAGTGTTAGAGTTAAAAAGTTCAACGGCATTACAAATTGACCATTATACCCTCAACGGAAGTGCTGATGTAAGAGTTAAATTCAGAAAAACACAAAATTACCCCTTGACATTATCTACACGATTTGAGCACGTGTTTGCTCTTCTCCGTCACCAAGTATGTCGGTGGTGGCTAACTTATCCTCGCTAAACCTTCACTTTCTCTCTCTTCGTCTCTCCTTTACCTATCCATAGCCACTATTCCGGAGACCTCCTTCCATATCCATATTTTGATTCTAAGATCATCAAAGAAATGGGCATCGGGACTTCTCAAAGGGTCATATCAGTATCGAGAGTGTGTATGTGTCTAGGGATGGCGAAAATGTGTTGTATCGGTCAAGCCAATAGAGGATAAATGTCAAAATCTATGAAATAACTTCCTTAAGTGTGGAGGCAATAAAAACCTATTTATGATTTAAAATTTCTACAATGTCCACTTATGACGATGGCATTTTATTTATTTATTGACAAGCAACGTATTGTAGAAAAGCATTCTCAACTGGTGAGCACATCCCATATACAAAAGCCAGGACCAAATAGGGTCCTTAAACTCTCAAAGTATCCACAAAATCCACAATCTCCCTATAAATTTAGAATTCCGCCCAAGACCCCCAAAAAATAGAGAACTAAGAACAGAGAACTTAAGCACCCAGTAGGAGTTTCCTCTCCATCGAAGGGTCTCCTATTTCTTTCCCTCCATAAGACCCACCACATGTACAAAGGGACCAAATAACTAACAGATAAACATTCCTTCTTCCTTTCCAAGATACGTTCTGACTTTCGAGACCCAACTCAAGAATGCAATGCATGTGTAGATAATTTAAATATACTGAAGACAAAGTGTTTGTTTTAGAAAGGGAACTATGGTTACAGGGTAGATTAACCTACTGACTGATTTAACAGTCAAGTATAACAACAGGGAAGATGAGCAGAACAAAAAAATAAATAAAACTTAGGTTATTGTTAGTACATTTTCCTCTTCTACGCAATACAAAATAACATCAAAAGTTATGATGGTATTTGTGATGTTGTGGCCGAATGTGGTGCCGAGTCGCTTTGTGACCCGTTTACAACCCGATGAAAACTTTTGCCGAATCTCCACATCTACAGTGACGAGTTAGAAAACTAAACACCCTATAATATCTAGAGAACATTTTTCCTTTTTAGTAAGAGAGTTTCCAGTAGTCTTAGCATATATGTCATGTCATCAATTATCAAAGTTTGATGACGGCACCAGATTACAATCTTTATATGTATTAACCTATTTTCTCAAACCTAGTTGAACCGAGCAATAGGTGCTCAGGCTTAACTTAAAAACTTAACAAACAAATGAAGCTTGAGATAAGCTCGCTCTGAGAGCCTATACCCAGTCTATAATTGTGTTGCCCATAGGCAGCGTATAACCAGTTGTGCAACTAGATGATGGACCTTAATATAGCCTCCTATACTAATCATTGAATCCAAAATCGAATTACTTGCTTCAATTAGATGACCTGGACTGCTGCTTCTCAATCAAATTCATACATTCATAGTCTTCTTATGCCGGGCATTGAGGTAGCAAACCAGATACAAATTCTGCAAAGCATAATTGAAGTACTGTATCCTCCATATATATATTGGAATTTCACATTCCAGTGTAACTATATAAATTAGAAAATGATATTGACTACTCTAGAAAATTATTATTTAAAATACAATCATTACTCAAACGTATAATGTGGTACCATATTAATCTAATGGTGTGATACAATAGGCCTTGTCCTAATATTAAACGAAAATAATCCTTGAACAAGAAAACGGGCAGGTATGACACCTCGTATTACCCAGATATACACAATTTATCAGGCTTCACTTTTTGAATACCAAGTTTAAGTTTCCCTAAGAAATTTGAGAAAGAAGGACAATGTTTAAATTCCGAAGTTAAAATAACTAACATAAAATTCCAAGTGAAGATGTAAAATCTACCATTTTTTTTGCAGTCATTCAGTTGCTGCTCATACTCATTTGAGGAAAAGTCTGAATCTGCAAATTCGAAAATATATTCAGAGCCATCAAAGTTAAGGAAAAAAAAAAAAGGAAGAAAGAAACACAAAAAGGAAAATATGAAGCCTCAACAACAAAAGCTTGTATACTCTCACCAATATAGTCATTATCATCCGTCGAGGTGAGAAGACAATGAATGGTCAAGGAAACAAAATAGAACTTTCCAAAACAATCGCACAAAATGTAATGGGTCCTTTAAGGTAGCAACTTTTAGTTCCATTGATTAAAACAAAAAAGTGAGCACAAATTTTAACAAGATTCATGCTTCCTACATGTATAACAAATATATCATAACCAATTTACCTATGAATTAAAATTGCAAACAAGTGCAATCCAAATCTCAATACGCGGCAGGCATCTTAGAAGAAATTAATAGGGAACAAGCTAGCAAGTTAAAAGTTCAAGAAGTCCATCTAGTTTACCCTAGGCATTTGCCACCAGCCTCATTCTGAGTCCAAGGCCATGGCACAAAAACCACACTTATTAAAAAAATTATACCAAAGCACATGCATAAGAAGTAAATTTTAATGCACAAACAATAAACAACAACAATAACAAAGCGAGAGGATATGGTGAGGGATTTATAGCCTTGTATCCACCGAAGTTGAAACTTCCATTTTTCTCGTTAAATAGTCCATATTCCCTTATTAAATATCAGGTAAAATATTAGTTGAGGAAAATTATCTGCTGATAAAATCTAATTATATAAAGAAAAATAAAAACTCCAAAAAAATTAGAGTAAATTAACCTCGAGATCAAGGGATATGTAGGCCATAAATTGATTGCCAAAACCCCAGCAGGACCGTAATTTCTCTCCATGTACATATACCCTCCCATTCCCCAAGTTGGACCCCAGCTATTTTGAATATGCCACACATCTACCCCATCGATGCATAGGCAGTCCACTATCACTACATAATGGTATCCAACAATAGACTCCACGGCCACAGAAGGAGGTTGTCCGTATATTCCCTGTACAGATTATTATTATTATTCCCATATTAAAATTGGAATTTCAAAAAAATGTTAAAAAGTAAAAATAAAATAAAATTACCCCTTCATATTCAATGAAGGACTTATTAATCGCAATCTTTGCTAGAATTGGTTGGCGTTGGAGAGCTTCCACCATTTTCGCTTCATCGGCTGGTAGAATTCGCACAAACCCATCAATGAAGAGGGCCTTCGTCTTTCCTTCCTGCCTAGGTTTCCCCCTCTCGCCCTCATAGGGGTATTCTTGTTCCAAACATATTCCGTTATATGTTATATACTCATACGCATCTTCGATGTATCCTCCAACCCCTGGTCTCCATTTGACATTGTCAAGAAGCTCTTGATTGGCTAAGAACAATAACTTGCCATGGAGAATGTAATAAGCATTAGAGCAAACGGCTGTAACAGCGAAAGCCCAACAGGAACCTGCA
Source organism: Cornus florida (assembly GCF_030987335.1). Taxonomy (NCBI): domain Eukaryota; kingdom Viridiplantae; phylum Streptophyta; class Magnoliopsida; order Cornales; family Cornaceae; genus Cornus; species Cornus florida. Next base: position 14,575,284 of record NW_026775571.1, on the reverse strand, counting down.
ATAGAGTTACACGACAATGAAGTGAACAGAATCAAGTAATGGTGATTGAACAGGGGCAACAGATACTTTTAGACAGACATGTTGCTTCGAAGAAATGGCAAGAGGGCATGATCCTCAACAAAAAAATGTAATGTATAAGATTCTTGTTTGGATTGACATGCACAATGTTCCCCTCATACACTGATTCTTTGATTGCTTCTAGGCTAAGGGTGAGCTTTGCTAGAGTGTGTGTGTATAAGTGGAAGTTGCTAGGGAGCCACTTGATACTTTTAAACTGATTCTCACAAATGGTGAAAATATCTATATTCAAGTGGAGCATCACTGGAAGCCTATGAGGTGGTCTCAGTAAATGCTTGCCTTCTAAAAAAAAAATTAATAAATGCAAGAGATTTCAATAGAAACAAATTTTGAATAGTATGAAGGGGAAAAAAACAAAGTAGAAACAACTTACAACACGGTAATTGGTCACGAACTGGGAGAACTGCTCCCCTTTCCATCCAATTCGTGCTAATTCCACTGTAAATATTCTGTAACAAAATATGATTGTTGAAAATTTTAAAAACTAAAGATAAAAGTAGAAATTAAAAATTTAAAAAAGAAAATTTTGTTTACTGTGCGATGGCCCCAAGTAGATTTAGGGGAGAAGGAGTCCATCCATATCTTTAGATGCCTTTTGATTTTATAAACAAAGTTCATATTACCCTTTGATCTTGCTAAACCATACACTTTTATATACATTGTAGAGAGAGAGATAAAATATTAGAATTTTTTTTTTTTTTCTTCTTTTTTAGGGGATCAGTTAAACTGGTTCCAGAAATTTATTATAGGTATACGGGGGAGGGAAATTGCTTTTTTTATCGGATAAAAATTATAATAATAATAATAAGATAAAAATAAAAAATAAAAAATAAAACAATTTTAAAAATATTTTTTAACAAGCATCTCAGCATCAAAACTCTTCAATTGACTTCCACAATTTGGAAAATGCAATACTTAATTAATTTTGGTTTGTAATTTGTTCTTAAATTAGGTGTCTACTTATTTGTCAGTTTATTTGGTTATTTGTGTATTTTGAAAAGTAATTTTTTAATATAAAAGAATATCTCAACATAAGAAAGAGAAAAAACATAACAAAACTTATGATTATGGAATCCAAATCCTTGTATAACCTAAAACTCTTTCAATTAAATCGCCATATAATTAAAGCTAGAAGTTACAATTTTTTATCGTGAATGAATGACTTCTTTATCGTGAATAAGAACTCTAATTTACATAATTTACTTAAAACTTTTTATAATTGTATTTTAATTTGGTATTTTTTGATTAAGGTTAGATTTGAAAGAGATATTCAACAGTAATTAATTTTTTTTATTTTTTTTCTTTTTTCAATATTATGATCATTCCTGTATTAAAAAAAATTATTTTTAAAATATAAAAAGCAACCAAATACACCTAATTCGATATAAAATCATAAATCTAAATATTTCAAATAACAGTTCTGCCCTTCTATAAAATAATTCAATTTAAAAGTACATATAGAATTAATGGGTAAAAGAGTAAAATTACTTCATTAACAAAATTTGAATTAAACAGTGACAGACTTCTATATTGACTACATGATGATTTTGTAAAGACAGAGATCTGATAGCAGTATTATTTGTTCCGTTTTTGTGAAAAAATAAAATAATATATAAGAAGTATTTTCATAACTTTTCTAAGGGTGTATATGCACAAATTAGTCAATTATTTTTTTTATAAAAATGATTAAGAGTAGTGGAATAATTTCAATTTATGTGAGTAGCTACTACGTCACAATTATGTTAATAAATTTCTTAATATCACAATAATGTCAACTCTTTACTCGCATATAATCATTAAAATTTATTTTTTATTTTGTTTATGGTTAAACCAAATAATAAGTATAAATAAACAGTTTTTTTCTTTTTTTCTTTTTTGACCTGGCAATGGTTTAAGAGTTAACAATTAGTAAAAAAAAATAGAGAAAAAAATACTTAAAATGGGACCATTTTACTACTTGGACATCACCACCACACCTTACAAAGAAATAGTCTTACTCTTACAATTTCTTATTGTTTTTTACTTATTTTCAGCGCTAGTTTTCTTGGGACAATCACACTACAATTTTGCTTCCTTGGAATAATTGACGGATTGTCTCGTTCCTTTTGATGTAAGGCTGCTATAAATGACACAAATACCCAACCATTTGGCGTTGTGCATGTTGCGCATCAGGTTTCTGTTACCTTCGAACCAACCGTTTTGCAAGCTCTTCATGTCCCATGAGAATTGATCACTCTATCCTAGACCAGATAATCAAATTACCAAATCGCGAGGTGTATGTCATATTATTTTTTAAAATTTAACGCATTGATATCGAATTTCGTATATGTGCTGCATAAGTCTCAATAAAAACCGTGTGTAAGTTTATTTAACCATTCAAAAAAAAAAAAAAAAAAAAACTATTTTAATAATACCTCCTATTAGCTCCAACACAAGATTCAAGTAACATAAATTTTTATGTCTATTACATTTTAAGATGGGATACTTTATTTGATTAAATTCAATGCAATAGTAATTAATAAGTTCACTTTTGAAGGGATATAAAATCTCACTGGGTCGAGGGCGGCCCAGCCCGCCCATTTGGGATTGACCCTGTCCAACCGCTAACTTCATTCACATGTATATCGAGCCCGACTTTTAAAATGGAGAGACCTAAGATGAAGACCGGGCCCGTTTACTACCAACTTGGAGTCCAAATAGGAATTAGGGTAGCAAGCAATGTATGATAATTAGGGAAAGAAAAGGAAAGAGGTGGATGAATGTTTTTGTGTAAGAAAAAACTTTCCATCAATAGAAAGGATTTTCTGAGCATCTACATCTAGTGCCGTCTATGGGAAACGACAAGTGATTTTCTAGTAGTTTTCTGTGACACAGCTGCATTCCGGGATAACAAAAACCTTTTGCCTTTGGATTAACTTTATTTAAAACTAAAGTCACACAAAACTCTAGTGAGTATATTTATGAAAAAAATTAAGGTATAATTAGTAAAACTAAACTTTGATATTGAATCTTAATACAATTTGAATTTCATAAATATGAGTGTTGACGTTTTATTTTTTTCTTTTAGTAAGCAAGTATTTATATATATACATATATATAAAACCAAAAAAAATACACAAAGGATAGGGATATTATTAGTAAATTAATAGTAAAAATGCTTTTAAGCAATATTGTTATCAAACAAATATAAAATTGCTTTAAATATAAAAAGCGCTTTATAAAATACATCACAAAATGCATAACATGTTTTTTGCTGACAGTAATTTTGTTACCGTTATAATGTTAAAAGAGCTTTCATCATTTTAACAGCAATTCCAAATGGGTACTAAGAAGAGAAAAGAAAGTTATATACTAGTTACATAACGTACAAAAAGATAAATTTTTAGAAGTAGAATAAAAAAGAAAAAATAATTTATTTTGATAAGGAAAATTTAACATTTTTTGCAAAAATGAAAAATAATTATATATATTTTAATGGTTTGGGGGCATGTGCCCCATAGGCCTGGCTCCGCAATAGTATGTACAACGGAATTTCCCTTTGTTTGCACTTCATTTATTTATTTATTTTAAAAAATATACTTCTCCATAAAATTATCCTTATTACTTATCACAACTCCAAAAAAACATTCTTAGACCTTGTTTAAAAGATAATATTGTGATTTAATTTATTATGAAAATCTAAATGGAATGCAGGTAAATAAAAATGAAGTGTAGATACAAATTATCATGATTAAATTGTGATTTTAATTTTTCGCAAAACAAAACTAAAGGCATGGGGACCTTAGGGCCCGTTTGGATCGTGATAACGTTATATGTTATGATTTGGTATGATATGAAAACAACCGTTTTGGTATTGATATGTTTTTAGTAGAAATCGGAACCATGTTTGGTAACGACTGTTTTGTTTTTGATAATTGTATATCAAAAACATGAAAATGCGTTTGGTAATGTCATGTATTTTAAGGAATTTGAAAACAAAACACGTTTGGAAAGTTAGTTTTGTTGTCAAAATTCTGAATCAATAACAAGATATCTGTGTGGTAAAAGACTGTTTTGTTTTTGTTTTGAATAATTATATATATGAATACAATTATATGTTTATATGTAATAGTCCATTTTTCTTTATAATTTCAGATAATTTGTTAAAATAAAATATATATATTCTGCATTAAAGAGTTGGGAAAAAAAATTATGAATAAATTTACATGTATAAATAAGATCATGTGGGATGTTTATAAGGCATAAACATGATTAGTGACAACCAAACTACAAATCTAACTTTGTAATAATCTTTCAATGAGAGGAGATCTTTGCACTCCATTTATCTTTTTCTTTTGGCTTGTACTCCATTTAACTTTGTTTTGTTTCATATATATATATATATATATATATATATATATATATAAATTCATTATGATTGAGAGAGAGAGATCCTTGTAGTTGAAACTAACAAGAAGCAAATGATGGACATTGACTCTTGTGAATGAGTTTACTTTAGTAAGATTAGTTTGAATTTCCTGTTGTAGATCCTTCAAAGTACTAATATTTTTATTGTTAACTCATGAGACCGTTTCCCCTTTTCTCGAGTATTTATTTTAATAACCAACTTTTGAATATTTCATACAATATATCTACAACCATAAGCAGAATTGAAAAATAGGAAGAAAGATTAAAAGCGAGCAATCAAAGATGATCCCTCTCTTATAAGAGAGAACAATAAATCACCCCGACAAAAATAAAAAAATAAAAAGAGAGGCATGCCATCAAACAACCTGCTAGAAAAATTATTGCCATCCAAACAAGTACTTGAAAATATTTTGTAGGATTTTAATCAATCATAAATAACATACCAAACCACAAGTTTTTTTTATTCATCACAAACTTAATAAATTGTTGTTGCACCATTCACATATATAGTTGCACATATAGGGAGCTAGAAATTCCTTAAAAATAGTACACACAACCGGAGATCACTAAAATTCATTCCATAAAATGTACACACACTTCTTTATACTTGCATAGGCCTCTATTTGATTAACTGAGAGATCACTAGCTTTCTGGAGTTGTAGCAACTGGAGAATGCGTCCTATAAATCCCACTGGTGCCATGTCCTTCATGAATTGTTTTTGTAATGATCATGTTTTAACCATGCTGCTCAATAAGGAAAAACTGCATATATCTTAGTACCCAAGAGCAGTTTGTAGAAGCACACTGAACATAAACTATGCACAATTTACAATAGTTATAGTGAACATAAACTATACACAATTTACACACACATACACTAATTGAATAGGTGCTATCTGAAATTGATTGGGTAAGATGATGATAAATATATTTCGTACTGGAAAACTCATAGACCCTTCCTTATTGAGAGAAGATAATCAAAGCAACTTAGCATCACAGAGCACAGATAGCTCATAGGCCTTCTTCAACAATCCATGCATTTCATATTCAAGACAATGAAATAAAACAATAAACAAAATTTGATCAATCAATATTTTTCAATATAATTACTATGCATGTCAAAACAACTTGGATTCTTAAAATAATTTAACATTTTCTTTCTTTTCAATTCAAATCCACTATTCAAAACTCTTTCAAAAATCCATTTCAAGTTTCAAAAATCAACCACATGCCTTTTTGGAATCAAAGTTTAAATTCATTTTTTTTTTTCGAAAATCCGGCATGGTTTCCCCTTAAAAAATGGACATTTCCAGATTGGTGGTGGCCCAATTGTTGAAACATATGAAATAAAATTTGATTTATTAGGTTGAATGATGTACTATTCAAATATAATTCATGATATACATATATATATATATATATATATAATCAATCTTCAGAATGGCAATGAATGAGTATTTGAAAGGTATCTCAGTCAAATGTGAAATTAAAAATAAAGCCATGTATCTTGCTATTTGGCAAATTAAACAATTGTATAAAGTCATTGTAAATACATCAACAAAATTCAAATATACTTGACCACTCCAGAAATGAGCCTTCAGGATTGTATAAAGTTAGACCCAATAATCTTGAAACTCTAGAAGTTAAGTTAGAAAAAAATCCAATTTCCGTGGCAAAAATTTCTGCAAACTCAATATTTTTCTAAAACATAGAACCCCCCTTGAAGAACACAGAAAATTTTAATATATATAGATACTCATATATAAAGAGTGGTTTTTCCCAGCAATAACAGTTGGATTTCACAGAACATCTAAAATAAATCAAAGGTGACCTATTTTATTTTATTTTTCTACACTGACATGTATCCAAAGTAGCAAAGAATTCAACAAAATCAGCCATCTATAAACATATGATGGAACACAACTAAGCATTTCAAATAACAGCAACCCAAATACAAATAAATTGATTTAGAGTAAACAAGCCAACAACATACGAATAGAATGTAAGACTCCAACCCAAAACCAGATTTTTTTTATTTTAATCCATGCAAGACACTCGATTTTCAGAAGTCACGTGTGTGTGTGAGAGAGAGAGAGAGAGTGACACAAAGAAATAGGGCTTACCTTGAGAGAGAGAGAGAGTGAAACAAAGAAACAGAGGCTTACCTTGAAACATCAAAGTCATTGTAAATACATCAACAAAATTGAAATCCCTAACCTGTTTGTACACATCCTCTTCAAAAATTGAACTCCTCTGGCCTAACTCTAACATCAAAATCGCATAGATGAGTCATGTATTCATCAAATGAAAAAAAAATCAAGAATCGATTAAACAACAGATCAATACACAGAAAAGCGCGCACGCACACACACACACACACATATATATATATAAACATTTTAATCGCCGAAGAGGGTCAGGGAGTGAGAAGAATAAGAATCAAAATTTATGGATCCATTTTAATCGACCGAGTAAGTTTTGTGAACAAACACACACACACACACACACACACACACACATATACGTGTATAAATACAGAGAGAAATGGATTGGAAACAAACCTAGCAGCAGCGGTCGTCTGTAAATCGCCGAACACATCTTCGCGCCTCTAATGGAGGATTCCAGACTTCGGGTTTCTTCTTTAGGGCTTAGGGTTTGCTCCGATGGCCAACTGCAAGAGGTTTGACGGAAAGAGGGAAAACATTTTCACAGGTTAGGGCTTCGATCCGACCATGAAGTGACTGTGAGTGAAGGTGGAGCGAGAGATTCGGTCTGAATCATCTTCCGTAATCTATCTATGAGATGAGATGGAGAGAGGCTGGGATATATTGATAATTCCATCGTCGAAGTAGGGATCGAATAGAAAACTAGGGCTTGAGTTCTGTCAATAGAGAGAAGTAGAGAGAAGGTTGAGTTTGGCGAACGAGATAAAAGAAAGGCCAGCAATACCAAAAATGGAAGGAGGTAGCTGGTGGAGGAGATATGCCAGATCGGTGGTGGAAGAGTTTGTGTATGAAGTTATCGCCTCTGAAATCGCCTCCAAGGAGCTGCGCGAAGAGAGAGAGAGTGAGGCTGAAAAATGGGCCAGTTCTGATATGCGAATTTTTATACTTGATATCACCGCTATAGTTAAATGAGGGTTGATATGGTTTTGGTTTGGGTTGATATGGCCGCTACAGTAAACCATATCACCCAATATCACCAATTCTTTGATATGGGTTTTGGCCCAAATCTCATAATGTTTTTACACTGTTCAATATCACATCAGCCCACTCCAAACATGATATTGGCCCAAAAATAAAACCAAAACATGAAAACAATAACAGATATGAGCCTCCAAACAGGCCCTTAACTGAATGATGTGTTACACACCCTATATTCCATGGTGGGGCAAAGTGGTCAATAGTCATATTTATGATTCCCCAAACTCATGTCGGGAAGGCGAGGCGTCCTACTTTGGTGCAAGAGGCGGCTGCTCATGGGACCACTTTGCAGGCGAGGACACCTTAATGAACTGCAATGCCACCGGAAAAAGCGCCTAAAAAATTTCTTCTACTGTTGCAGTACAGTACATTAATAAACAGAACAGATCAGACTCACTACTGCATATTTTGATCTGAACCGTCCATCGTGTTACTTCGTCACAGATGATCTGAGCCGTCCATCATGTAACTTTGTGGTGCCCCCCACGTTCCGTACGGTCACGAGATGGGAAATATTATTGTCTTTGCATCCAAGAGACTATATGAATATACCGTATTTGTTGTGAGAGCATCCAAACCATCCTTTTTGAATTTTGACTTTTTAAAATTTTCACTTTAGTTTTTTTAAGAACTGTGCTAGCAGTATTTGTCTTTTAGAGGCTCTTCAAATTTTTGCTCTAAAAAGAAAAACAAAAAAAATTAATATAAATTTTATTTAATTTTTTTTAACTTTTTCCTAATTGCTATATTTTTTTTTTTATCTTATATAATAAATTAGAGGTGACCAAATTTGATACAACCTGCCAACACGATTCGAATACGACACGAGTTAAATGGATTTGTGAGTTGATACGATTAACTAGTTAGGTTTCAATCCGTGCTACTCGTTTATACCAAGTTAACTATTTGTTTAATAAACAAATTTCTATTTAAGTTCCAAAATAATTATATAAACTTCTATCTTATAATTTATTCTTTTGTAAATTAGAGATTATTTTATATTTTTCTAGTATTTAATATTTGATCAAGTATTATTAATAATTTAAATATAAAATATTTAATTTTATTAAATAGGTCATTAAATAGGTTACACGTGTAACCTGTTTAATAAACAGGTTGGCTTAGTGTTGAGCAAGGGCAGAAGCAGCATGTGCCCAGGGGGCAGCTGCCCCCCTGCCCATGCTGCCCCACTAAAATAGATATATATATATATATATATATATATATATATATATATATATATTTTTATACACAAATTTGTAAAAATCGACACAATGCCCCCCCTAAAATTAATAAAATGGCTCCTCTACCCTTGAATCTACTAAATTTTATTTTATTTTATACGTATAATTTCTAAATATTTATAAAACACCCTCATAAAATTTATAAATTATTCCCATAAAATTATTTATTTCTAAAAATGTCTTTAATTTTTTTATTCATTTTCCTTCTTATTCTTCAAATTTCTTTTTGTTATCTTCATATCTTTTGCATTCTCTTTCTACAATTAAAACCTATCATTTCTTTCAAAATTCTCTCATATTTTTTTCTTATTTCATTTTCTTCTTAAAATTTATTTTTTCTTCTTAAAAATTTCTTTTTCTTGCACTAATGCATAATTTATGTGGAAAAACCTTCTATTTCTTTTTTCTCTTCTTATTCATTTTTTATCTACTTATTCTAATACACTGCTGTTGTTACACTATTATATTTTCGGCCCACTTGAAAAAAAATTATTTTATTAGTGCTAATATGCCCTCCCTGAACCAAATTCCTGGCTATGCCCCTGGTGTTGAAGGTTCCTTACATGATTATTAAACATGTGTGTTCGGGTAGAGTTATTTAGTATAATACCCTTAGATCGACAAAACACGATTACGACCTACGAACATGAATTGCCACCCCTATAATGAACATTCATTTGCCCATATAAAAATTATCACTACATTCATATCTCTCTGTAGCAAAATATCTTCCAATGGCAAATAATATATTTGCAAATTATTAAAAAAGTATGATTAATATTATAACTTTAAAGAATACATTATCCATTATATGGATTAAAAAAGATTGGATTAATATTATAACTTTAAACATTACATTATTCATTATATAGATTAAAAAAAGATATAAACTAATATTATAACTTTAAACAATATATTATCTATTATATGGATTAAAAAAGTTAGGATTAATAATACACAACTTTAAACGATACATCATCCATTATATGGAATAAAAGATATGATTGATATTATGCTTCACAATATGCCATCACCTTTCTAACTCAAATTCACCGTCTGTTTGACTACAAAACAACTCTTTAGCTTCTGTCCAGGACCGGCCCTGGGCATAGACGACCATAGGGTCTTGCAATGATTCTATCTTTTCTTCCTTTTTCTGATTTTCCATCATTAATTTTTTTTTTTTATTTAATTTATTCTTTCTTTGTGACCTTAGGGTTTTGGATGCGCATGGAAGGTGGTTAAATGCATTATATAACTATGTAATTGTTGTGACATTATTGTTGATTTTGGAAATACTTGGGACATTGATACATTGACATGGTTAGGGTACGACCTTAATGCGGTAGGTACGAGTTCTCCCCAACAGAGTGAGCACTTAGGTGGTTCCTTGTCTTTCGTTGTGAAGTTCATAACTGGATGCCGCTTCCAAGATTTCCTTATTGTTTGATTTCGCGTTCATTTTACAAGTTGACATTACTTTGAAATTGCAACTTGTTGTATTATATTGGAGGTTCCAATATTGTTAAGTATGTTACCTATTGTGGATTGCTTTCAAAATGTTTCAAATATAGCTTTAGGATAATCTTTTAGCTTCCCCTTGAAACTAGACGTTAGGAGGCATGATCCACATGTGTTTGGTTTATATTACACTTGCAAAAAACCATTGAAACTTTAGGGTATACGCATATACATCGTCCTACTGAGTAATTCAATTACTCAACCTAATTGATATTTATTTTTTAGGCAAAGAGACACTCCACTTGGATTCGAACCATCAATTGATCGACTTGCATTTACAGTTCAAGCATCTTTTGCATATTTTTGGCATGCAAGTGTTTGCATGATTTGGTTGTCTTTTGAAGTTGACAATATGTAATGTAATTAGAAGCATGCCTTGCTTCCTATTTTGGATGTGTACTATGTACTTAAACACTCTACTTTGATGCAACGTAACTTGTACGTAATAAGGCCAAGAGCCAAACACTTCAATGCATTTGAAAGTATATCACTTTGTAGCATGTTTTTATCTCTTTGACAATGCATCTACTTGGGCGCATTTACGTCATTTTCTATGGTTCATTTCATTTGGGATTGACCTTAGAGGCCTTAGGGATCAGTTTTGGGCAAGGGGAAACGATGTACACAATGTTGAGTTTTCTTTTTCTTCTTCTTCTTTTCATTTTTTGTTACGATTACTATTCATTGAATTTTTTTTGACAACTGTACTAGCCACTTCGGGACATCTGGGGGTCTTTTGGGTGTATTTGAACACCGCATATTCAATTTAGACCTTGGGAAACCTTTCCAGCAGCCTACTTTCAGTTCTTGGGCAGAATCTAAAGTTAGTGTTCATGCATTGGACAGATTTTTCACCCGATCTTGCAACAGTCATATCTCCCTCATCCTAGATCCAAATTAGGTCATTCTTAAGTCTAACTCAAGGATTTTGAGTTAGATTTCCAATGGTATCGATTATGGATAAATATTCTTGTTTTAGTGGGACAGTGTCGGGAAATCACTTGACCAGAGGGGGTATTTTTGGGAAATCATTACTAAAGGTCTTAGAACCTCTAGGGATGTTATGAATTACTTATATTGGATTGAGTACACTTAATATGACATGTTTTGAGTTAAATTTATTCACCATTGGGTAAAATGACCATTTTACCCCTAGTGGCATTCTTGACCATTTAAAACACAAGCTTCCACATTTGTTTCTTTTGGTTCCGTGACTTCTTAGAAGGTCACTTTGGTGTCTTAGAGGTGGTGTCCATCTCTAGAGACCCCTTCTATTTTTCTTGCTTCTGCATTTGGGATTCGTTATTGGATCAGTTTTCGGTTTACTCGCTAACGCACCAGGTTCTTGAAAATTTGGGCCATCACAGGGCAAGTCTCAAGATTTCTAATATAATCCCAATGAAAATCCAATTGGATGAAAAGATGACAGTTGACAAAGTCGACATAAAACCCTTCCATGACAAGAGGTGAATCAAAGGTCAAGGCCACCCAACACTTAAAGACATCTGAAAATGAAAATAGGGATAAGGGTTTTGTATCCCTTAATGTGGCCAACAATACTCACTCTTATGGCATGATAAAAAGGTGAATGGAAGACAAAGAAAAGCAAGCTTTAAGGTTGGCTAACAATGGAGAGGGTTTGAGAGAGGAAGAAGATGAAGTCTCAAAGTGAAAAGATGCAAGACAAATAAGATAATATCTCTAATACAATGTCTTACACTACCTCTCACACACAAACTTTAATTCTAGCCCTCCACATGTCATCATCCTACTCCACCACATGTCCCAAACAAATGCCAACACTTAGTCTAATCAACAAGTGACACCTTGTACAACTTTTCCCTAATTGCACAAAAGTCCCTCCTAGAAAATATCTAAAAAGATAATCGTACTATTGCCCCAAATAAAAATATCTCCAAAATATATTCGCACAAAGGTCCCCAAAAATGAAATTTCAACCAAAAGAAATCGCACAAATAACCCCAAATAATAAAAGGTAAAATAAAATCAAGTAGAATACAAATCTCAAATGGAAGAAGTGTTAGGAACTATTCCTAAGCACTCGACTCAACTCGGTTTGACAAAACCCGAACTCAAAAAAATAACAGAAAAAGAAAATACTGAAAAAATGAATAAAGAACTGGCCTTCACAGTCTTCCTCACCTTCCTCTTTACATTGGTGGTGGTAAACTTCATTTTGGAAAAGTTTCAAACATTGGAGCATGTTAGGGTTTTTCAACCTTGAGGTAGGGGTTGTCTAACTTGTGTAATCCTAAGTTGTGGTAATCAATTTCTTGTTTTCCACTTAATAGCATGCTTATTAAAGTGTAATTTGAAGAAATTGTGTTCTAGGGTTTTTAAGCATGATCCTTAATTGGTTAATTATTGCTTGAATTGAATTCAATGCTCATTATAAATGTTGTAACACATGATGATTATGTTTATGAGAATGCTAGCATGGAAAACTATATGTACTATGTTGATTTTTTTATGTTGTATATGATTAGTTGAAGTGAATGTTTGTGCTTGTGAGTAAAATTATGGCTAGCATGCTAATTACTTGATGACATGTTTAGATGGGACTATCTTTTACATTGAAGGTAAATACTATATGGTTTGTTTGCCAATGTAATTACTTTAAAGTTTTGTATGTAAAAGCATGCTCATTGTTCTAATTGTGATTGCGTATTGATGATGGAGTGCATGGTTGTTCTATGTAGTTATATTTCATTAACATGACATTTTCTTTGGCATAGTGTAAGTGAATAAAGCGGTGCATGGGAAGACGTGGGTGGAAACAAGTTTGCAAGGTTGTGGAGTAAATGTTTTCTTAAAACAGGTATTGGGAAGGTATCCTTTTAGCGGCAATATTAATTGGCTATAAGGATGGAATGAGGTACCCGAAGTTCGCGACTTAGTACATATTGGTGTGAGTGCGTACGAGTCGGTTGTGTGTGTGGGGTGTGACCGTATGATGCATGGCATTCATTGATATCCGGAGCTTATTTATGTGCTTGATGGTTGATTAGTGTTTGAAATCCTTTACATGACCCTTTTTCCATCTTACTATACTCCTATGTGTTATGTGTCATGCTTACTCGACTTAAGGAAACACCATTTAGGTACCCTCTACTGAGCGGCAGTGCTCACCTCTTATCTTAAACATTTTCAGGTTATGACAAAAAGACAATCAATGACGGACTTTCACATGTATAGTTAGGGTTGACGAGAGCTTCATTTGTTATTCTTGTAATCGACGCTTAATTTATGTAATTCTTTTCAAAAGTGATGAAATTGTGACCGTAAAGGCCTATATTTAACTTGTATTCTTTTGAATTATTTTCAATGTAACTTGGAGCATTTGAATGAATTTGACTAACTGTTATGATTTAAAATCATAAATTGATGTATTAATTTCTTATCCAGTATTTATGCATTCTTGTGAGTTGGGATAGGGGCAAGGAAGTAAAAAAAAATGACCAAACGGGTGTTCGAGATCACGAGCTAGGGCAAAAGGGGCGAAAAACCCATTTCTGACTGCCTGAGCGTTCTTTGGTGTTCCCAGGACACACCCCAAGCACTATCAGGGTGCCCACCGAGTGCTCCAAGGGTGTCCACCAAGCATTCGGGGGATGTGCTCTGGTGCTCGTGGCACCCTCCAAGCGCTCCGAGGATGTCAACGGAGCGCTCTGTATTAGAAATTAGGTACTATTTTTTTGAAACTTTTTTGTTGGCCCCAACCTTCAACGTATGGGTCCCATAGGATATTTAGGGGCCTTAGATCACTGTGGCCTCGTTGGAATATGAGCAGATTGGTCCGAAAAGATATTTTTACCCTTTTTAGCCCTAAAACAGGTGACCATGAACCAAGTTGTTTTCTTTCATTAAAAAATAACACTAAGTGACTAGATATGACCTAGATGGCAGTTGTAAGGTCCCCAATGAGTTGCATGGTCCAAAAAGACCAAATTACCCTTATAACCCTAATTGGATCGATTTGAGGATTGAGTTGATTCTTTCACTCGCAAGTGAACCAATTTGATTAGTAATGACTATTATGACATTTTCATAACCCTCAGTACACTGTATTGGTCAAAATGACCATTTTACCCTTAGTTGTTATCGGGTTGGTTAGGACCCGGTTAGCGATCTAGATCTCCCGGTTTGGGTCGTTACAACTCATTATATTTTTCAAAATAAAAATTTGGAAATACTAAATTTTAAAGGCTATTTTCAACAATAAATATTTTTCCTAAATATGTTTTTGTACATACTATATTAGTTTCTGCAACACTTTAAGATTAATTCCAAGTTAATGTTTTGTTTTGTTTTTCTTTTTCTTTTCTTTTTTTTGGGTAAGACAATGCTTATGTCTAACCCAGGTTGAATGAACTGACGTGGCTCAATAGATTTAAAACAAGTGTCCAAAAATAAAAGTTAGGATTAAGTTGGGTATTGCCCAACTTTTCGAGTTTAACCCATTGTTGTGAGGCTTTTTATTTTTTATTATTTTTTTCTTCTCTTTATCATTTTTCTATCTCCAAGAAAGACCATATGTATTGTTCACCTCCGTTTCTTCACCACCATCATCCGAGTTCCCCGACCTAACTTCGAGCTCGTTATCACCAAGTTCAGTCCACAGTCGCCTACCGTTCTTGTTGAGCTCATTGCGTCGTTCTTGAACGCCGGTAAAAGCAACCTTGTTTCTCGCCAATTCTGTTCAATGCCACCACCGCACCGCCATTGCTGATAATCTTTGCTCACTTCTTCATTGCTGGTTCATGCCCACTGTCCGTTGTTTCGTTCAATCATCCATTCTTGTCGGTTCAAATTTGTCGACCACAGATCAGCCGCTGTTCAGTTTTTTACCACCACCAGATTCCATTCACATAGTTTTAATTTCAAGCTGGGTTTCGTTACTTGAAGCTTTGCTTGTTCATCGGACTAAGTTATTGGAGTTTTGGACTGTCACCTATTTAAAACTTGGCACTGGAGCTAATGGAGGTTTACAAGAGTTGTTCGCGCCGCTTGATTATAGAGCAACATAAATGGATTAAACCCGAATAATTAGGTAATACCTAACTTAATCCTAACTTTTGCTTTTAAATATTTATTTTAAATTTATTAAGTCAAGTCAATAAATTAGATGAAATCCATGTTAGACAGAAGTATTGTCATTTTGGTTATAAGATATACCAATTACTTCAGTCCTTTAATTAATTAAGCTTTAGAAGTTTTATCAATCAAAATGAAAAGAGAAAAAAGGAAGAAAGGAAAAGAACATGACAATTAACTGCCAATTGAATTATAGATGGTAGAGCGATTAAATGCTATAGTTTAGACGTTGGTACTTGGATTACAAGGCATTAACACTAGGATTTAACACAATGCTTGCCCCACAAAATCTCCAAGGAATGGGCTCCATAAAATCTTCTCTACGAAACCGCAAAGCCCCTTTGTCGGCTTATCACGTGCCATGAGAATTGATTAGTTGTCCAGTCCACCTTGTAAGCCACCCTTATGCATGGACCAAATAACAAAAATGCCATTCTGATCTCCCTAAAAGTCATTTCAGCTAGCAGAAGTTGACAACCTCAAACCTCCCCATTTATGTCAACTAAAATTCAAATTACATAAATTTGATAAATTTTTTATGCTTATTACATTATTACATTTTAAGATGGGATACATTAAATTCATGATGTGTTTGGCCGTATTCGCTATTAATTTAAGATTGAAGATAATTTAAGTACAAATTTAAAACGAAAGTTCTTTAATCCCTAATACCAAACATAATAATAAATTTATTTTATAAGTATCATAATATTTATAATTTATAGCTTTTCAAAGAATTGTTTGCACCTAAGAGAAATTGATCCTGAAACTTGACATTTCATGAGGCACTAAGATCCAAATCTTTTCCAATTAGACCAATCCTTTAGATTGGTTCAACTTCATTTTATTTTTCCCATCATATAATATTTTCTCTACTCAATTATTTGATGTGATATTTTAGTAATACTAAAAAAATATAAAATTCACTAAATATAAATGATATGTATAATTGAGTTTCTTGTTATGGAAAAAAAAAAAAAAAAAAAAAAAAAAAAAAAAAAAAAAAAAAAAATTGGTGTAGGAAAGGGTTAATTTTCTTACTTTCAAAATATTGTTTGTAAAAATTGGTGTAGTAAAGGAATTGTTTGTATAATTCATCAAGGAAAAATAATTTTTACAACCAAATTTCTCTTTGTTTGCACTTCATTTACTTTTTTACTTAAATACTTGTAAATGATCCTTTATTAGGTATCATAGACTCGTAGTCACTCTAAAAAGCATTGTTATACTTTGTTTCAAAAAATAATATTGCCATTTAAATTTGTCAGAATTTCTAAAAAAAAAAGTATAGATCAATATTAAAATTTAAATTGTGTCTTTAACTTTATGCAAACCAAATCTAGAAAACATGTTACCTGAATTATGAATTATTATTATTATTATTATTATTCGAAAGTTGTAAATTTTTTTTTTTTTTTTTTTCGGAAGTATTATTATTTTCAGAATTATGTATTATATATACTTGATCCACAGTCGATGCTGGGGGCAAAGTTGTCAATAAAAATCAAAAGATTTATTCGAAACTTTTATAAAGTTTAAAAAGTGGGAACAGGTCCACCAGTTACAAGCTTGACCGAAACAAAAAAAAAAAAACCTACAAGCCTGTAAATGTCAGGAGCATCCATACTCCTAAGTCCACAACTACTATTGCAATATACAGTGCACGTGATGAACAATACAGATCACACTCAATTCACCGTATTTTGATCTCAGCCGTCCATTGTTACATATACAGTACCATATTTAAATCTTATACAAATCACACTCACTATTGAGTATATTACTGTTCGCGCTTAATTTGGCTCACACGAAGCTTGCAAGCGTGACAGAGTATATATAACTCAAAAATTGTGAACACTAATTATCTCATTTAGATTGATGGCTAACTTCAGGTGATTGTGCAAGAGAGAAGAATAAAAACCTTGCAAATCGAATATCACATTAACTACAAAAAAAGGCTCACATCTAGAGCATAACATTACAATGACAATAATATATAAACAAGTCACTCATTCCAATATTTGAAAGAAAATAATAATAATAATAATAATAAATCACTTGCAGATTTATCAATACTTAATATATGAGACTCTCATGCAAACATAGACCACACATTTGGTACACATCACTCCAATTTAAAAACACTAAAAACAGTAACATATAAGTCACAAATACCAATTTGAACCCAAGAAGCATTGTACACACACACACACACACATATATATATAGAAGATTGCATCACAGAGATTCAAACCTCTCTGGAGGTGGTTGTTAGTAATAAAAAGTCTCTCTTACCTTCAAGTTTCACTGTGAGATGAATATTTTAGCTGTCTTTCTTTGTGATACCCCCTAATTTCGGAACATAGGTTGATCAAATCCGCGCACAAACTTAAAGGATATCAAAACAATTGAAGTATTTAAATAAGCACAGATTACAAAATGAAATAATAATAAAATAAAACGCTGAGAAAAGCTAATAAATAGTAAATCCATTAATAACTCTCAAATGGTTATAACTTGGGAATCTCGTAACTGAAGGACCCCTTAACCAAAAGTTACTATCCAGAATTTCAGAAATAAATACTAATATCAAATGAAATAATAATAATATCCTATTTTTAAATAAACCAAAAGAATGGATAAGTCCTCCAACTGCGGATCCTCAACCTCGAGACTTGAACTTCTACTAACCTGAAAAATAAATCGCGGGTTAAACCCTACGAGCAAGCTCTCTCTATCACACCTCTGAAAACTAACCAACAAATCATCTTTACCACAACGATCCCTAATAAAGCATTAACTTTAATATACGATGCGACAAATATATATATAAATACTTATATATATAATACAACAATCCTATCTGTTAACAGGTTCATTTAATTGCCAAAACCATTAACCAATGATTAATTACTAATCATACCTAAACTAACCTGCCAATATATATTTCTTTTAAAATAAACACATCAATTCCTTAATTCCATCATAGATTTAATCATTTAAGTAATAAATTACAATTAAAGGAAAAATGCCTTAAATCCAAAACCCAATAGTGATTTTTAGTTATTTAAATCACACAGCTAATATCTAGGCCTTGATAAATCATTCATGTCACACCAACATTATTCTATTAATATATAAAAAAAATAATGCACTAACATGTAAGTACTAGATTATTCTAGTCCTAATCCAACCTATACATACAATAATCACAGATAAAATTTTAATCATCAAACACATAATAATTTAATTATGGAATGGCAATTCAACCATGCCATTATAAATATATTTAACAATATTAGCAATTCAACCATACTTCCTTAAGTATATTTATTTATACTTAACAATATTTAGCAATTCAACCATGCTTCTTAAGTATATTTATTTATACTTTTAAATAGCAATTCATCCCTGCTTCCCATATATGAAATTTATTCATAAATAATAAGGCCATATATTTAAGCCTTTGGCAATTCATCCAAGCCTACAATTCAACCATATATCAAATCTTAAAACTATTTTAACCATAAACCAAATCATACCTAAGCATTCCATGCATATTATAAGTATACTATTTAATTTAACAGCCAGCCTATTAGGATATACTAAATAAGAATAATAATCTAATCATCTTAAGTGGTATATACATCGATACATATATTATTCATTATAAATATATGTATAACCACCTTTTACCAAAAAAATTTGATTATTAAAATAATATATATACATATATATATATCAATACATATATATACATACATCCTTCCATCCCATCGTATATTAATTAATTCACATATATAATATATATGTATATATATACGCATTTCCTTCCATCTCTAATTACTAATTTAATATATATACGCCCATTAAATACCATAGTCATACTCTATGCCTCTTAAAACACCATGAGCACGCCCTCTAAAGGATGTTTTCAACTTTAACAACTTAAAAACAAATTTTGGGAATTCACTGGACAACACACGAATTTCCAGGGACCTTAAACACCTCCGTACGTGCCTCCACATTCACCTAGACCTACTGCACGCGCTTCCACGTGCCATCCTCACTGGTAGGCGCCCACGCGCAGCCACGCACCCTCACGCGCCTACGACACCCTCGGCGCATTTGTGGCTTACTCCTATTGGCCATCCTTCTTCGTATTGGTGTACCGCACTGCACAGGATTACCTCTCTGTTGACCAGACCCAATATAGGGTCCAAATGCTCACGCGCACCAACCCTTCTTGTGCCGCGAAGCACCGAATCAACTGCCCCCTTCATTAACTCTTCCCAGCCGCTAGATCAGCTTGCACCCATCTTCTCATAAGCCACGACACACTAAATCAGAACCCCTTTTTAGTGCGCCGATTTGTTAACCTTCCTTTGTATATGTATATAAACAATATATATATATATATATATATATATATATAAATCATAGAATATATACAATAAACCCTAAATAATATAAAAAGAATTTAAAATCATCCCTGAAAATTTCAGAAAAATCCCAACAACCTTATTTATTATTTTGAGTATAAATTAACATATATAATTATATTAAGATTTATTTCATTCAATTAATCATGCTAAACTAACTCAAAACAAACTATAAAAGTTACAGAAAATAAAACTTAATAAACATCACCTCACATACAAAAATTAAATTATCCTAATCATATATATCAATATATCACATGTTTCAATATAATATTTTGTGAGGACTAAACATGTTCATCTAATCCGATCAATAAATTATTTTTTAATCAACAAACTAAAAATATAATTTTGGATACTCAAGGTAATAGGTTTATGAATTTTAAGAAGAGAAGTAGAGAAGAACTCGCCTGTCTCCTCCCAATCTGGTCTCCTCTTTCTCTGATCTAGCCTCCTTTTTGTCAACCCTTCTTCTTCTCTCTCTAACTCTCTTATTTTTCTAATGTGGAAAAACCCTTAACCCTAAAGTCTTATGTGTATATTTATGCACATTAAAAATTCAAATCTTTTTTCCAATTATGACTACCAAATAAAATAATAAAAATAATAATCTTTAAATATTAAATATATACACACACATATATATTATATAGTATATATATATATTCCTTCCATAAAAATCATTAGTTAAATAAATCATATATAGACCTATATATATATATATCAATAAATATATATATCCTTCTAATGAGTGCTAAAAAGTGCGCATTTAATTTCCTTAAACTTAGGTATTCTAGGACTTTTATCTGTCTTACTTTCCCGTCTTAGACGAATTTAATGTTATTGCCCTTTTCAGGGGCTTATCCCAAAAATAAGTTAATTCAACCAAATAAGAGCTTAAAAGAAGTTATCTCAAGTTGAATGGAAGAAAGGAGCAAAGTGAAAGCAAAATGAAACAAAGTGTGGAGAATCAACATGTTCGATCATCTCAACATCACTTCGATCGATCAGAGCAAGATCGATCTAGACACTTCAAGATGGATCCAAGCAATTATTTGTATCCAAAAAATTCTACCATGTTCGATCGATCTAACCTTTCTCAGATTGATCGAAAATATTCAGTCTTATCCATACCTACCACTTTTGTCCTTATCCCAAAATATGTCAGAGATTTGTCGCATTCCAAAAAGGCGTTGCCAAGGATGATCGATCTCTGCAGCATTTGATGGATCTCTCCAATGTTCAATCGATCTCAACATAGTTCGATCGATCGAACCCTTTCTAATGCGAAATAAAACAGAGTCCAGC
This sequence comes from Cornus florida, assembly GCF_030987335.1. Classification (NCBI taxonomy): domain Eukaryota; kingdom Viridiplantae; phylum Streptophyta; class Magnoliopsida; order Cornales; family Cornaceae; genus Cornus; species Cornus florida. The sequence continues at coordinate 14,553,969 of NW_026775571.1, read as the reverse complement.
TCATTTAAAGATGGTCTAAGGTGTAATCATTGAAGAGACCCTAGTGCACGAGTCCAGACCATTGAGTGTGACACTTGAGCTACCTATATAAGGATAATTGATACACATTTTGAAATTGATAATTGATACACATTGATAATTGATACACATTTTGAAAGAGATACTTAGAGGTGAAGGAAAAAGTGAAGGGTAGAGCATAGAGAGCTTTTACACATCTTTGGGAGTTCTTCCATTCTTCTAGGGTTTCCATCAAGAAGGAGGTCATGCCTACCATGGAGATAGCCCTTGAGTGTTGGATGACTACTTCAATGAGTGGCTAGACATCTACTTGGGCTAGAGTAGCCCCTAAGTTTGCTTCCTAGACTTAGTATTTTATATATTCTTAAGGATCTGCTTGTAATAAATGTTTTGATCTTGGATTTGTATATATATATCTTGTGGTTTCTACTTGATGTGTATGGATTAATGCTTTCAATTGATTATCTACTTCTAAACATATGTCTTTGTATGCCAGAATGGATGATTCATGTGCTTTCCTCTAGATTTAATGTAATTTATGCATGTCTATGCGTATGGATGAAGTTAATCTAGTGATGATCAAAACATAGTGCTTAATTGAACACTCTTGCAATTTATTTGATGGTTCACACTTGTTTCTTGATGGATTGTGCCACACTTTTAGTTTACTTAGTTTAATTTCCATGTCTTTAGTGTAGATATAGTGTAGTTGTTTTAGATTCATAGATAGGTGGACAATCTATTCTTGTTTCTTGGTGTTCCATACTTATAAATGCAAAGGGTGTATGCCTCTAGATAGTTGTGTGTGCATAAATTGTGATTTCATTGAATGGATTTTAGTCTCATTTGATAAGTTGTGCTTTCCAATTGATTTGGCTAGACAATCTATACTTATTTGCTATCCATGCCCAGTTTCAATTAATGTCACACATACACACAAGTTACAACTTAATTTCCCCATTGATATATAATTGCTAATGTCTCGTGAAGTCAAGCTTAGTGGTGAGCTCTAGTGCCCTGATAAGCGCCGAATATTATATATTCAAGCACCTTAAATTGCATTAGTTAAGTCCATCGTTTGATTATTTAAGTAGATTATCTTCATTTGTGTGTATGTATATATTTTCAGGTCCATTTGCCAAAAAAGGAGCAAAATCAAGGCTTTGTGGAGTTTTGGCCATCAAAAGGCACAATTCTGAATTTCTGGCAGCAGTGGAGTCAGGATTTTGCTCGCCATTTTGACCTTGTAAACTCGAGAAATGGACTTCCATTATAAAATGGAATATTTAGAGCTCTGAATCAGCTTTCCAAATCTTCAAGCGGTTTGTCATTCGGAGCTTGGAGTAGAGAGTTATGGCCTTGTTACCAGAGGTGCGCAGAACTGCCTGGCAGCAATGAAATTCTGCTTTGATCTTCATTTTCGACCAACCATCCTTGAGAATTGGATCTCTACCAAAACATGAAGTATTTAAAGCTCTGAATTAGCTTTCTAAATCTTCAAACGGTTCATCATTCAGAGTTTGGAGCACAAAGTTATGGCTGTTTAACCGAAGTAGGTCTGGGCGGAGCAAGGCAAGAATGGAGCATTCTGCTCCAATTTCGAGTGCTCAAAATTAGGGCAGAATTGCATCCGGAAATGGCCCATTTTCAGCCACTTGCATCTTGGGTTCCTCAATTCTAATTTCCCTCTTTAATGGTTGGTTGGAGATGTTGGTTGGTGGGGGTTTCTAGAGCCTTATCTCTAGAAGAGAAGAGAGGGAAGCCACACAATACATTAAGCTTCATTTTTACAAGAAAGAGGAGAGAAAAGAGAGCAAGAAAGGTGTGTTCTTGGAGCTAGAAGAGGGGAGCTCGAAAATGGAGGTCAAGGCTTTGCTTCCTCCTTCCTCTAGTACATCAATGGGTAACTAAACCTCCATCTAGGGAGGTGATGAAGCCTCCTTTGTAAGCATGCTTTAATCTTGTTTTAATTTGGGGAATGAAGTGTATTTGTGATTTTTTCATATTCTAGAGACTTACACATGTTGTAAATGTTCTTCAATTCAATAAATGATTGTGTTAAATGTATCATCTTGTCTTAGATTGTATGTTTCCATGATTATAGGGCTTATATCTTCATAGTGAGAATGGAGATGAGAATATGAAATGGTTTTCTTGGCATGTCTTGTGAAGGTTTTGATAGTCCATTCCTAGGAACAATGAACCATACTACACCCCTAGTTTAATGTAGTTAGGTAGATGGTTCATACCAATCGTGGATGGATTATACTTAGTCTTTGATTACATGTGCATTTACCATACAAAGTAAGGGATTTGATAGGCCATTCCTAGGGGATTATACTTAGATGGTTTATACTTAGCTCTGATTGTATGAACTTCTTGAAGATAGTGTAGTTATCATGCATCTCTATATATCATGGTCATTTACATAAGTAGTTCCCCAAGTTAATTGCAAGCTAGCATGTTTATGAGGTGTGTGGTGGATTCATTTCCCTAGTCCTCTCCACCTAAGTTTCACTCCTTTTAATCTCCTGTAATTTATCGTTTTATGCATTCTGAATTCATAGTATAAGTGACAAACAAAACAAACCCTCTATGAACACCCCTTATCACTCTAAAATGACTCTAGACACTTAGGCTGCCATAGATTAGCGCAGTCCCAGTGCTTCGACTTACCCGACCAATAGCCCTATTTTACAATGATTCGTGCTATTGCGAAGGTTGATGTTTAATTGACCAACCGATCATGCCCCAAGTCCTCTCCTCCGTATCTTTTACCTACCTTCTAAATTGTTACCTCTTACTTACTTTAATTTCAATTGCATTGTAGTTTAATCAACCAAACAAACTACATTTTAATCATTCAACCTACTAATCCTATACATTGTTTCCATTGCAAACACGCCCACAATCCCTTGGGACGATCCCTACTCACCCTAACTATATTTTTAGTTAGAGGTAGTAGTGGCTTTTATAAATTTAAAACTTGGCCACTTTGCATATTCATTATCTTTTGCACATCTTTAGGCTTCGGTGTTTGACGAGCACCACCTTCCATAATGATTATTAATTAATTATATTGATCTACATATAATTATATATATATATATACACACACAATTATAGAAAGATAATTATTTTAAATATCTTCATATCCATGGGCCTTTATTAACTAACCCAATAAGGCTTCATTCAAGCCCAAGACCCCATCCATTGGTCCCACTCCTTTTAAGCCCAAACTAATGAGCGCTGAAAAGTACGCATTTAAACTCGTTAAGCTCGAGTATTCTAGGATCTTTATCTATCTTATTTTTCCGTTTTAGACTAATTTCGTGTTATTTCCTTTTTTAGTTCAATAAAGTTAAAACGAGCTAAAAATGATTTCTTAAGGCTTTTTTGGAGTCAAACTAAGTCTTTGTGAGAATCTGGAGCAAAATGAGGCTGATCTAGAGCAAAAGGAGGTTGATGCTGAAAAACTGCCAAGTAAGATAGATCGTAAAAAAGTGAGATCGATCAGAGAAAAGTGAAATTGAACCAACTCTGATCGATCGAAGAAAAGTTGAATCGATCGAAAATGTACCGGCAGCGAGCTGTCTTATTCCCGCGCGCTCGAACTCCACCCACCATATTATTGTGGGATTAGATATTTTTGGGTTGTATTTCTGACTTAGTGACTAAGAAAAGGACCTTGTATTTAAAGGGAATTGAACCATTTTGTAGGAGAGCTTTTTTTCATTTTACTTTTACATTGTAATTTTTTTTTCTCTCTCTAGAAAAGTTAGAAATTAGGGTTAGAAAAAAGAGAAAAGTGGAGGCTCTAAGAACACATCTCAACATCTACACACACACTCTCTCTAGAATTCATCAAAGAAGAAGAGGAAGAAGATAGAGCCATATTTGGGGATTGCCCTTAAGGTTTCCAAGATCACACTCACCATCTCCATGATGAGCTAGACTTCTCATTGGGGCTTGGATGAGCCCCAAGTTTGTAATCTAAACCTCTATCTTTTTCATACTTTTTGGGAAATAATATCTTATGATTAATGTTTTAACCTTGTAAATTTAATGAATCTTGGTATATTTCTATGATTTCTATGATTTAATTTTTCCTATTAATTCTCTAGTTTATTTACATGTCTATGTGTGATTAAATTGGGAATTATGTCTCACATGATTCATATGGTTTAATTCTTTCTATTGATTCTCTATATGATTACATGTTGTTTTATGTTTGATTATTTGATAATTGATCTCTATACTAGTTTTTCTATATTAATTGCATGTCTATGTGTGGTTGATTGAGAATTTAGTGATGGCTAGATATGGTTTTCATTAGATGGGTTTGTCAATTAATTTAATGGATTATACTTATACTTGATGGGTTATTCTATAATTTAATTCATACTTATAGGTAAGTAGACAATTTTTACTTGATTTGATATTCTATTGCTTGTTGTTGCAAATTCTATAATTCTCTAGATTAATGTGCTACAATTGTAACTTTTGATGGGTCATACTTAAAATTGATGGGTTGTGCTACACTTAGTTTATTTGTTGGATAGGTAGATAATTCATACATGAATTTGATAGTCCATGCTTAATATTGTAAATGGTAATCGCATTTTGTTTACAAGAATGTTTTGCCCAAATTGGTTGAAAGTGTGTGGTTTGGTGAACAAGCTTGGTGGCAATTCTAATAGACCCCAAGACCTCACTTCTCATCTCTTAAATCCCTCTCTCAACTTAGTTTATTTTAATTAATTATTTTCTAGAGTAATCAACCCATCTCTCTCTTTTGCAATCAATTGATATATTAGAGTCGAAATTAAATTCCAATACGTATAATCTCTGTGGACGATCCCTACTTGCTATACTTCATTAGTTGTAATAGTGGTTTTATAAATGTAAATTTGACTAGAATGGCTTCCAAAACCACATTCATATTTTGACCTTACGAAACGACCTTTCGCATTAAAAACTCCATTTTCCAAACGCTTGGAAAAGGGCTCGTCACAAACCAATTAATTTAAATAGTTAAATTAAACCTATTAAATACAAATAATTCACAATAAATTACCCAAGTTTAAATACACACAAATCAAATAAACAATTAACTCATAGCATTCCACAAATCAAACACCATATCAATTCAATAAATATAATTACAAAAATATAATTTAATTAAAACAAGGCAATTAACCTACACGCTTAATTAAATAAAATAAATCATTTTAAAATAAAATAAAAGCAATTAATCACAATTAAATCAAACAAATCATTTAAATTTAAATTAAAAATAATTTAATTCCAATTAATAAATCCTTTAAAATATCGGCGTATTACACTCTTACCTTCAAGTTTCACTGTGAGATGAATATTGCAGCTGTCTCTGCTTTTTTATATAGAGAGTGATATACAGAGTGATAGGAGGTTGCCTTTATAGCAGCTTTTGCGGTTTGCATTTTTTCGTGTCATTGCGTATACTATATATATTGTAGAGAGAGAAAGATAAAATATTAGAATTTTTTTTTTTCTTCTTTTTTAGGAGATCAGTGAAACTATTTCCAGAAATTTATTATAGGTATACGGGGTAGGGAAATCACTTTTGTTGTAAAATTACGTCCCTTTTTTTTTATCGGATAAAAATATAATAATAATAAAAAGATAAAAAAAAAATAAATAAATAAAACAGTTTAAAAAATATTTTTTAACAAATATCTCAGCATCAAAACTCTTCAAGTGACTTCCACAATTTGGAAAATGCAATGCTTCACTAATTTTGGTTTGTAATTTTATCTTAAATTAGGTGTCTACTTATTTGTCAGTTTATTTGGTTATTTGTGTATTTTGAAAAGTTATTTTTTAATATAAAAAAAATATCTCAACATAAGAAAGAGAAAAAAATAACAAAACTTATGATTATGTAATCCAAATCTTTGTATAACCTAAAACTCTTTCAATTAAATCGCCATATAATTAAAGCTAGAAGTTATAATTTTTTATCATGAATGAATGACTTCTTTATCGTGAATAAGAACTCTAATTTACATAATTTTCTTAAAACTTTTTATAATTGTATTTTAATTTGGTATTTTCTGATTAAGGTTAAATTTGAAAGAGATATTCAACAGTAATTAATTTTTATTTTATTTTTTCAATATTAAGATCATTCCTATATTAAAAAAATTACTTATCATAAATCTAAATATTTTAAATAACAGTTTTGCCCTTATATAAAATAATTCAATTTAAAAGTACATATAGAATTAATGGGTAAAAGAGTAAAATTACACAAATACCCAACCATCTGGTGTTGTGTATGCTCCAAACGAACCGTTTTGCCAGCTCATCACGTGCCATGAGAATTGATCACTCTATCCTGGACCAGATAATCAAATTACCAAATCGCGAGGTATATGCCATATTATTTTTTAAAATTTGACGTGTTAACGTATTCTTATCGAATTATGTTCATATCCGTATCTGTGCTTCATAGGTTTCAATAAAAACCTTGTGTAAGTTTATTTAACCATCCAAAAAAAAAAAAAAAAACCCTATTTTAACAATACCTCCTATTAGTTCCAACACAAGATTCAAGTAACATAAATTTTTATGTCTATTACACTTTAAGATGGGATACTTTATTTGATTAAATTCAATGCAATAGTAATTAATAAGTTCACTTTTGAATGGACATAAAATCTCACTGGCCAGCCCGCCCATTTGGGATTGACCTGTCCAACCGTTAACTCCATCCACATATATCGAGCCCGACCTTTAAAATGGAGAGACCCAAGACAAAGACCGGGCCCGTCTACTCCCAACATGGAGTCCAAATAGGAATTAGGGTAGCAAACAATGTATGATAAATAGGGAAAGAAAAGGAAAGAGGTGGATGAATGTTTTTGTGAAAGAAAAAAACTTTCCATAGATTTTCTGAGCATCTACACCTGGCGCCATCTATGGGAAACGACAAGTGATTTTCTAGTAGTTTTCTGATCTGATTGATGACACAGCTGCATTCCGAGACAACAAAAACATTTTGCCCTTAGATTAACTTTATTTAAAACTAAAGTCACACAAAGCTCTAGTGAGTATATTCTTGAAAAAAATCAAGGTATAATTAGTAAAACTAAACTTTGATATTGAATCTTATACAATTTGAATTTCACAAATATGAGTGTGGATGTTTTATTTTTCTTCCTTTGATAAGCAAGTGTTCATATATATATATATATATGAAGATGCAAGAAATTCATCCTCTCTTTCTCTCTCTAGAATTCTTGCATTTCAACCAAAAAATATCTCCCTCTACTCTATCCATTACTTCTCCTATTTATAAATATTTACAAATGTTGATGGACTGCTGGATCTAGGCCCGTTCCTCCATGAGTTCTGGTCATCTTTGATGGGCTTATTCGCGTTCGGCCCATATGGCAGTGTCTTTCTATGGGCCTGACCCATCTGTACGGACCGGATGTCGCGTTTGCAAGTCATATCCGGCCAATGTCACTTCGGGCCTTCTCAACTGCCCCCATAATTACCCCTTGTTTAATAAGGGGGTAATTATTGAAGGCGTATCATCATGACGTTGACGGCTCGAGAAACCCACATGGGGGAACGGACGGTCAGATCCAGAATCAATGTTCCAGGGCTCGATGAATTTCTCGCCTTCCTGACGCTTCGGCCCTCGGGTCCCCCTCGCCTTTATAAGGCTCTAGAATACCACTTCATGCCTTTTTACCGTCTTCATCATCAGTCAAATCTCTCGTTCATCTTTTTAGAACAGTGCTAAATTTCTTCCGGTGAAATCCTTCAAGAGTCATTCTTCCAGCGGTCTTGCAGTGCTCTTTGTTGCTTTCTACCTCAGAGGTTAGTTTTATTCTTTTTTACTTTCGGCAGGCTTCTTTTTACTCTTTTAGATCCTTCAATCACTTCTACCATGGTTGTAGATCTAGATGTTCTTCATATGAGACTTAGACTTCCTGACAACATCCAAGTTAGGGTTTGCCCTAAGGATGTTAATATTATGACCGGTGCCGGCCTCCTTCCCGGCGAAGTTTTATTTTCAAACCTTCAACTGAATGTCGTTAGGTTCCCTCTGCACCCCTTCTTTAATTATGTCTTCAATAGACTGGGGATATCCCCCCTGCAGGTAAACCCCAATTTCTTTAGAATCATATCCGTTATGCTACTGTTGATTCGTGACAGAAGTCTGGAACTTGACCTCATAGATCTTCTTCTGTGTTATAAGGTCAGTAAGATCCGAACTAACGAGCCCTTCTACCACCTCTACCCGATCGACAAGATGTCCATATGTACAGACACAATCAAATCTGAAAAGGGTTGGAGGGATAACATTGTGGGCATTAGTGGGGCCTGGTCTTCGCCGGCTGTAGAGGATTACCCAATCCCGAGCGCCTTTGGCGTCTGTTCTGTTTCCTCATATAAGAAATTCAAATCTCATAAAAACGATTGTCCCTGCGAAACATGCGTTCTTCGCTTTTGTACTTTTTTATGTCGCTCCTTAGGCATACCTTGTGATGACTTGAGCTACAGTGTTTGCAGGGATAGGAGTAATTACTTGAAGAAATACGTTCTGAACGATATTCCTTCTTGCTCAGACCTCCTCACTTCAGACAACCTTCTAGCGCTCTCATCCCTCGGCTATACCATGAGCAGGCTTCAGATTCCATCCTTTGGTAGGAGGAAAAATACTCCCCCAGCCACTTCTGCTGCTGGAGCAACCTCCTCTCCTACATCAGCCTCTTCCTCAGCTACCATCTCTGACACCATCCCAAGCACGGTGGCTATTGATTCTGTTGTCAGCACCCCTGCTACCAACCTGAGCGCGTCTCCATAAATCACTACTGCCCCTGCTGCCGCTGGGGGCGCTCGGGACAAAGAACGAGGCAAAGGCCTCATCCTGACGGTGGAATCGACCCTGAGGAGGAACCTCTTATAAGAAGGACCCGGGTCTCTGGGCCGAGTGCTCTCTTGCATCGCCCAGTCAGAGCTCCTGCCCCCTCCGGGCCTGTTGCAGCTGGTGCCTCTGCTTCTGCTTCAGCTTCTCCTTCTCTTCCCACTTTACCACCATGGGCTCCTCGGTACACCCGAACGGATGGGACGTTCGTGAAGCCGAACGAGACCATGCTAAAGGATGGCCAGACCGCTATGGCGTATTATAGGAGCATGTGGACTCCGAAAGACCTTGAGGCGGCGAAAGGTTTATCCCAAAAGGATGTGTTCAGCCGCTTTCCCCAATCTGCCATGGAGGTGACTTTTATTTTCCAACTCATGAATCCTCTCATACTATTTGATCTTGCCTTCGTCCGACCAGACTATCGGTTTAACCATTATTAATGTATATCTATGCAGACTTTGTTCGGTATGATAGCTATGCAGAAGCAGGTAGAAATAGGGAACGCCAGGGCCCGTAAGTTCTCTGATAGCCTGGAGGTGGCCAATAAGGAAAACGACCTTCTCGCCAGCAAGAATGCCGAGGTATTGGCTTGGCTTGAAAAAACCGAACAAGAAAGAGATGTCTTGAAGAAGGAAAACGACTCTCTTCAGGATGAGAAGGATGCCCTCCAGCTTGAGAAGAGTGTCTAGCAGACTGAACGTGATTCAATCAGAGACGAAAAGGCAGAGCTCCAGCGCCTTCTGGCTGATGAACAGTCTTCTCAGATGGCTTTTGAGAAGAGAGCTCTGGACCAGCGTACTGCTCTGATTGATACCATCAGCAGAGTGAACGGTGGGATGCTGGCTCTTCATGCTCGGTTCTCAAGAGTCGGAGCTCTTAGATATGCTCAGGGATTCCGAGAAGGTTTCTCCGACCGAGTTCCGGCTGAGGGACAGACCAGCTCAACTCCAGATGAGGTCGATAAGGATTTAGGGATTGATCCTCTGGGGGTCTATGTTGACCCAGAACCCACCGAAGCGGAGCACATATTTGATGAATGTCAGGATATTGCTTCCTCTAGGATTACTACAGCTCCTCCTACCGTTCAGCCTCTAACCGCTCCTCATTCGTCAACTGTGGTATCTCCCATAGTCACTGCTGATGTTGGCCCCCAGCAGAATGACTCTGTTATTCATCTTGATTCCCCACCTCGTGAGGGTGAGATGGCTGACGGGACCGAGGAGGCAGATCGGCACAACCAGGAGGCTGTCGGTACTGGGGCAGCTAGCTAGGACTCCTCCAGACTCTTCGATTCCATACTTTTTTGTAACAATGTGACTTGAATACTTCATTTTTTGTAACTCCAATGCTTATCATGAATGAGATGACAGAACTCTTTTTTCTCTTTTTCCTCTGTGTTACGCTCTGTTCAAACCCATTTTCAATATATATATACCTTTTTTTTTTATATATTAACTTTGTCGTGTGCGTGTTTATGGCAAGTGCCTGGCGTTCGGCTTGTGGTGCCAGCTGCCACTTATCTTGCTTAAGTGCCTGGCGCTCGGCTAGAATGCCACTTGCCACTTGGCTTTTCATTTTTTTTTTTTTTTTAGCAAGTGCCTGGCGTTCAGCTTATGGTGCCAGCTGCCACTTATCTTGCTTAAGTGCCTGGCGCTCGGCTAGAATGCCACTTGCCACTTGGCTTTTCATTTTTTTAGCAAGTGCCTGGCGTTCGGCTTATGGTGCCAGCTGCCACTTATCTTGCCTAAGTGCCTGGCGCTCGGCTAGAATGCCACTTGCCACTTGGCTTTTCATTTTTTTTTTAGCAAGTGCCTGGCGTTCGGCTTATGGTGCCAGCTGTCACTTATCTTGCTTAAGTGCCTGGCGCTCGGCTAGAATGTCACTTGCCACTTGGCTTTTCATTTTTTTTTTTAGCAAGTGCCTGGCGTTCGGCTTATGGTGCCAGCTGCCACTTATCTTGCTTAAATGTCTGGTGCTCGGCTAGAATGCCACTTGCCACTTGGCTTTTCATTTTTTTTTTAGCAAGTGCCTGGCGTTCGGCTTATGGTGCCAGCTGCCACTTATCTTGCTTAAGTGCCTGGCGCTCGGCTAGAATGCCACTTGCCACTTGGCTTTTTGTTTTTTAGCAAGTGTCTGGCGTTCGGCTTATGGTGCCAGCTGCCACTTACCTTGCTTAAGTGCCTGGCGCTCGGCTAGAATGCCACTTGCCACTTGGCTTCTTGTTTTTTAGCAAGTGTCTGGCGTTCGGCTTATGGTGCCAGCTGCTACTTATCTTGCCTAAGTGCCTGGCGCTCGGCTCGAATGCCACTTGCTACTTGGCTTTTTGTTTTTTAGCAAGTGTCTGGCGTTCGGCTTATGGTGCCAGCTGCCACTTACCTTGCTTAAGTGCCTGACGCTCGGCTAGAATGCCACTTGCCACTTGGCTTCTTATTTTTTAGCAAGTGTCTGGCGTTCGGCTTATGGTGCCAGCTGCCACTTATCTTGCCTAAGTGCCTGGCGCTCGGCTAGAATACCACTTGCCACTTGGCTTTTCATTTCATTTTTTTTTTTTAAAAACCCTTGTAAAAAGGAAAGCTTATTTTTATAAATTTCAGGAATTTGCACATTCATACGTACTTGATTGAAAACAAACGACACCCAATAAAGCCGAAACTTAGCTTTTATTGGTAGTACCTCTTCAGAGACGTAGCATTCCAGGGCTTGTTGACCAACCTTCCCGCCATAGTCTCTAATGTATATGCCCCCTTCCCTATGACTTCTGCAATTCTGTATGGGCCTTCCCAGGGTGGCATCATTTTTTTGACTATCCCCACCTTTCTTTTCAGAACCAGATCGCCAGGGGCAAAATCTCTGTGTTTCACTCTTTTGTTATGACTATTCGCCAATACTTGCTGGTATGATGCTAACCTTATTGCTGCAGCGTCCCTCTTTTCGTCTATCATATCGAGGTTCAATCTTAACATTCTGTCGTTCTGATTTCGACTCCATGCTAAGCTTCTGATAGTTAGGACCAAGTGCTCAACCGGTATAACCGCCTCGGTACCATACGCCATTGCAAACGGGCTCTCCCCAGTCGGCCGCCTTGGGGTGGTTCTGTAAGCCCATAGGACGTTCGGGAGCTCATCCAACCACTTCCCTTTATGGTCCTCCAGCTTCTTCTTAATGTTGGCGAATATTGTTCTGTTTGTAATTTCTGCTTGTCCATTGGCTTGGGGATGACTTCCTGCAGCTAACTTCTGATTAATTCCATACTCCTCCAGCAGCTCTCTTACTTGCTTGCTGTCACTATTGACCTTGGAACGCCGAAACGGCAGATAATATTGCTCCAAATAAATCGTCTCACATGAGTCTGAGTCACGCTTGGATATGGTTCTGCTTCCACCCACTTAGTGAAGTAATCCGTGGCCAGTAGCACATACTTGTTCTGAGCTCTTGCCATTGGCAGAGGACCGACCACATCCATCCCCCATTGCGCGAAAGGCTATGGTGAGGCCATTACGTGTAATTCCTCAGGTGGTTGGTGGATCAATGGTCCATATCGTTGGCATTTATCGCATCTTCGAGAGAACTCCTCCGCATCTCTTGACATGTTTGGCCAGAAATACCCTTGGGTCATTGCTTTATGCGCTAACGATCTTCCCCCAGAATGATTGCCACATACGCCTTCATGAATAGCTCGCAACACCTACTGCGACTCTGCGGGGGTGACACGCTTCAAGTATGGGCCAGAGTAGGACCTTCTGTATAGCTGGTTATGCACGATGGCGTATTTTGCAGCATTTTTTTTTTATTTTCCTAGCTTCATCCCTTTGCATAGGCAAAACGCCATCTCGAATATAAGTGATGATGGGGTCAATCCAACTCGGTTCATACGGTATCACATTGACTTGCCAAGGGTCAGAGTCCAGAGGTTCTTTGAAAATAGATGGCTGGGTCAATATTCCTATTGGAATCACCCTCGCCAATGTCTCGCCAGAACTCGAAGCATTACACGCTAACCGGTCCGCATCTGCGTTCTGTTCCCTCGGTAACTGTATGAATTCAATCTTTGTAAAGTCCTTGGCTTTATGCAGAACGGCAGAACGATATGCCTCCATCGTGTCATCCTTGGTCGCGTACTCACCATTTACCTGCCGAACAATCAACTGTGAGTCACTATAAACAGTCAAACTTCTGACCTGTAGCTCTCTGGCCAACTTTAACCCATTCAGCAACACCTCGTATTCCGCTTCATTATTGGTGGCTCGGAACTCAAGTCTGAGTGCTTGACTCAAAGAAGTACCCTCTGGGGTTTGCAGTTTAACCCCAATTCCAGCCCCCATTTGGTTAGAGGAGCCATCCACATAAAGTTTCCAAGAGCCGCACCTAAGGTCTTCTTCCGTATCCTCAGAGTCACATTCTAGCAGGAAATCGGCTACCGCTTGTCCTTTAACAGCTGTTCTCGGCTCATACGTTATGTCAAATGAACTTAACTCTATGGCCCACTTTGTCATTCTGCCCGAGAGCTCTGGCTTGTGCATAAGCACTCTGATTGGAAAAGTTGTTAGAACAGCTATAGGGTGGGATTCGAAATAATGCCTCAACTTTCTTTTTGCGTTTACAAGTGAAAGTATCACCCGTTCGGCCTTCGAGTATCTTCGTTCTGCCTCGGTCATTGTTTTACTGACATAAAATACCGGGTGTTGCACCCCTTCCTTGTAACGAATCAGAACGGCACTTGTCGCAACACCAGATACTCCAAGATATAGAAATAATTTTACTTCTGGATCCGGGGTTGACAGGACTGGTGGATTCTGCATATATTCCTTCAAATGGGTTAATGCTTGTCGTTGCTCATCCCCCCAGACCTGTCTTCCATAACTCCGAATCGTGTCAAAGAACGGCTTGCAGCGATCTGACAACTTTGAAATGAATCGACTTAATGCAGCTATTCGTCCTGTGAGGGCTTGCACCTCTCTGATCGTCTTTGGCTCGGCATTCTTAATCAAAGCCTCTACTTGAGCGGGGCTAACTTCGATGCCTCTACGGTTGACCACGTGTCCCAAAAACTGACCGGAACTCACACCGAACGAGCACTTGGTTGGATTGAGCCTCATCCCATATCGCCTCAGCATATCAAATACATCTTGCAGATGTTTCAGATGATCATCCTTCTTCCTACTCTTTACCACCATATCATCAATATAGGCTTCCACAATCTTTCCTATTTGATCCTTGAAAATTTTGCTAACAAGTCTTTGATAAGTTGCTCCCGCGTTCTTTAGTCCGAAAGGCATAACTTTGTAGCAGTATGTCCCTCGCTCGGTTACAAAAGAAGTTGTTTCTTCATCTGCCGGGTGCATAGGGATCTGATTATAACCTGAATAAGCGTCCAGAAAGGTTAAACGCTCATACCCGGTGGTGGCATCCACCATTTGATCAATCTTTGGCAGCGGGAAGCTATCCTTCGGACAGGCTTTGTTCAAATTGGTGAAATCAATGCATACTCGCCATTTCCCATTCTTCTTCTGTACGACAACGACGTTGGACAACCAATCAGGGTAGTGTACTTCTCTGATAAATCTCGCATCAAGCAGCCTATCAACTTCCTCGGCTATGATTTGGTTGCGTTCTGGAGCAAATCTTCGTTGCTTCTGTTTTATTGGTTTGAAATTGGGATTGACATTCAAGGAATGACAGGATACGGAGGGATTAATTCCAGGCATGTCTAGGTGACTCCATGCAAACACATCGGCATTATGAGACAAGAAGTCAACTAGCTCTTACTGCTCTTCCCTGGTCAGTCTTATTCCTACTCTGGTAGTTCGTTCTGGCCTGGACTGATCGATCTGCACATCCAGAAGGGGCTCTTCGGTCAAGTCAACTGACTCCTCCACCCTGTTCTGCTTGGGCGGAGGTTCCTGTAATTGCTATCTGGGGCTTGCCGGTCGGACGGGCGCCTTCCCTTTCCCAGCATACTTTAGTGTGACGGAATAACACTCTTTGGCTGCAACCTGATCCCCACGAATGTCTATCACCTTATTTCCATCGGGTCCGAGGCACCTCATGACCTGATGCAGAGTTGAGGGTACACCTTGGACTCTGTGAATCCATCCTCTTCCCATCAGGAGATTGTACGAGGGGTGAATCTCCACAACCACAAAAGTTTCCATAAGAGCTCGTTCTGCAGCTTGAACTTCTACTGCCACCATTCCGACGGGCTCCACCCTCTTGCCATCGAACCCTAACAGGGGATTTCCAGTGGGCTTGAGCCTCTCTGGTTTAATCTCGAGCCGATCAAATGTGTCCCTCGGCATGACATTCGCACTGCTCCCGGGATCGATCAGAACTCTGCGCACTAGGCAGTCCGCCACTGTCAAACTGACTACCAACGGGTCTTCATGGGGGACTTGAACAAGCTGTAGGTCTGTCCAATCAAACTTTATCTGCTTCGATGTGATCTGCTGGTGTAGAGTATTCACACCGTTGACCATTTTCTTCATCTGCGCCTACCGTAGGCGCGCTCGGAGTAGCTCATCTGAATCTTCGCTGGGCTCGGGTCGACCGTGGATAGCATTGATTATACGAACTGGTTGTGAATTGTGGGAGCTTTGTTTATGACTCCTTTTTATTTGTTCCATCGGTCGATTCTGCTCTGTCGCCGAGCCTTGAACATAACTCGCGAACTCCCCTCTAGCTATCAACATCTCCACTTGCCTTCTCAAATTCCTGCATTCGTTAGTCTGATGACCGAAATCGGAATGGAAAGCACAATGTTTAGTCTGATCCCTCTGTTCGAGGGGTTGCCTAATTGGCAGTGGTGGATGAAACTTATCTTTGTTCTCCTGATATAACCTCGCCAGAGTGACCTTCAGCGGAGTAATCAGCTCTTCCTCCCTGGACCTCTTTTCTGCCTTCCAGGAGGTCTGACGTTGCGGCTGAGCCTGCTTCTGCCTGATCTTTGCCTTGGACTTTTCCTCGGTCGACACGAGCGACGCTGTCCGAGCATTGGCTGCCTCCTCTTCTTCTAGGCGCACAAAGCCATCGGCTCTTTCATTGAGTTCATCCATAGTCGTCGGCGTGTTCACTACCAGACTGGTGTGGAACGGAGTGCCACGTGTCATGGCTAACTTGAAGGCTTGAACTGCTGTAGAAGTGTGGCATTCGATCACCATACTCTTAGTAAGATTAAACCTGGTGAGAAAAGCCTGGAGACGTTCATCTTTATGCTGTCTCATTGTGCATAGGCTCGAGATGTCCTTCGGCGGACGCTTGTTCCCATAGTACTGGCTTATGAACCGATCGCACAGGTTTCAAAAGCTACCAATGGAGCTCCTAGGCAAGTTCTTAAACCAGCTGAGCGCCGGTCCAACTAGGCTTGTAGGGAAACATTTGCACATTAAAGAGTCATTTTCCGTATTCAGGGCCATTTTCAATTGGATATGGTACACATGATCGATCGGATCGGTTGTTCCGTCAAACAGAATAAAGACTGGCATAGCAAACTTCCTTGGATGCGGGGCATTCAGGATCTCGTCAGTGAATGGTGAATCAACCGTCCGAGCCGCGGATCGGAGTGCTTCATTCTCTCTCTGGAGTCCAGCGGTAGCTCTGTGAGCTACGGTTCTGCTCTCCGAACCGCGATGAGTGATTGTAGCCATGGAGGGCCGGTAAGACGGATCGAACGACCGTTCCTCTATGAACTCTCTTTGCCAAGGCGACACAACTCGGCGGCGATCAACCTCTATCACTTCCTCTCGGTTGAACCTTTCCCGATGCAGATCGAAGGTCATGGCTTCGTTCTGTCTAATCTGCTCATGTCGCGGATCAACGTGAGTCGATCCTTCGTGATCCTCAACTCGACGAACATTTGGCGGCAAATCGTCCATCATCCTTTCATCACGGTGGAGAGCTGACTGATTGTTCTCATCCTGCTCGCCTTGATGCGCGATATTAGATTGAACACCTCCTTCACCGGCCGGAAGTGGATGCGAAACCGCGGGTATTTGCTGATGTTGCATTCCAGCTTTCAATTCTGCATTCTCTTTTTTGAGAGCTTCGATCAAGTTCATCAACTCCTCAAGCTTCGTTTGCTGGATAGCCTCCATCGGATTGGAGCTTTCACCTATCATTATTCCTGAACGGAGTAAAGGCATTAATCTTAAATTCGTGAGTAGATCTGAGCTTCGTGAGTGCGAATTTTTCAGATCTGGTTTCGAATTCTCCGAATTATGCTTACGGTTGACGAGATCTGAATTGTCCGAATTCTAAATCCGTCAGATCCTGCCACAATCGAACAACTCGTTGTTGCGTAGTTCTGAAGCCACTTCCGCCAAAGCAATAGGAACTAAAATTCCTCCAGAGTAGGTCACAATCGCTCAGATCTGGATCCAACTCCCAAAGGTTGAGTTTTGTTTCCACGAATTGGTTTGAATCCACACGATATTGATCAATGATCAATCAATTTTCAACGTTTCCCACAGATGGCGCCAATTGAAGATGCAAAAAATTCATCCTCTCTTTCTCTCTCTAGAATTTTTGCATTTCAACCAAAAAATATCTCCCTCTACTCTATCCATTACTTCTCCTATTTATAGATATTTACAAATGTTGATGGACTGCTGGATCTAGGCCCGTTCCTCCATGAGTTCTGGTCATCTTTGATGGGCTTATTCGCGTTTGGCCCATATGGCAGTGTCTTTCTATGGGCCTGACCCATCTGTACGGACCGGATGTCGCGTTTGCAAGTCATATCCGGCCCATGTCACTTCGGGCCTCCTCAATATATATAACAAAAAAAAAAAAATACACAGTGGATAGGGATATTATTAGTAAATTAATAGTAAAAGTGCTTTAAGCAATATTGTTATCAAACAAATATAAAAAAACTTTAAATATAAAAAACACTTTATAAAATACATCACCAAATACATAACATGTTTTTTACTGACAGTAATTTTATTACAGTTATAATGTTAAAAGCGCTTTCATCATTTTAACAACAATCCCAAATGAGCACTAAAAAGAGAAAAGAAATTTATATACTAGTTGCATAACGTACAAAAAGATAAATTTGTAGAAGTAAAATAAAAAAGAAAAAGTAATTTATTTTGATAAAGAAAATTTAACATTTTTTACAAAAATAAAAAAATAATTATATATATTCTAATGGTCTGGGGGCATGTGCCCCATAGGCCAACACTGGCTCCGCAACAGTATGTACAATGGAATTTCTCTTTGTTTGCACTTCATTTATTTATTTATTTTTTAAAATACTTCTCTATAAAATTATCCTTATTACTTCTCCACCGGAAAAAGCACCTAAAAAATTTCTTCTACTGTTGCAGTACAGTACATTAATAAACATAACAGATCAAACCCACTACTGCATATTTTGATCTGAGCCGTCCATTGTGTTACTTCGTCACAGATGATCTGAGCCGTCCATCATGTAACTTTGTGGTGCCCCCACGTTCCGTACGGTCATGAGATGGGAAATATTATTGTCTTTGTATCCAAGAGACTATATGAATATACCGTATTTGTTGTGAGAGCATCCAAACCATCCTCTTCGAATTTTGACTTTTTAAAATTTTCACTTCAGTTTTTTAAGAACCATGCTAGCAGTATTTGTCTTTTAGAAACAAGCAATATAACAGGCGTTCCAAATTTTTGCTCTAAAAGAAGAAAAAAAAAAAAAATTAATATAAATTTTATTTTTATTTTTATTTTTTTATTAACTTTTTTCGAATTGCTATAAATTTTTTTTATCTTATATAATAAATTAGAGGTGACAAAATTTGATACAATTCATCAATACGATTCGAACACGACACGAGTTAAACAGGTTCGTGGGTTGACACAATTAACCTGTTTAATTAATCGTGTCATGTTTGGGTTGAATGATTCAACCCGTGTAACCCATTTATACCCTTTTAACTATTTGTGTAATAAACAAATTTCTATTTAAGTTCCAAAATAACTATATAAACTTATATCTTATAATTTATTCTTTTGTAAATTAGAGATTATTTAGTAATTTGGTTGGATTGAAACTTATATTTTCTAGTATTTAATATTTGATAGAGTATTATTAATAATTTAAATATAAAATATTTGATTTTATTAAATAGGTCATTAAACGGTCTTGCAATGACCCTATCTTTTCTTCCTTTTCTAATTTTTAGTCATTAATTTTTTTTATTATTTAATTATTTGATTTATTCTTTTCTTGTGACCTTAAAGTTTTGAGTTCGAATTTGACTTCCGATTTCACGTGCATCTTCATTGTTTTAATTCCATGGAATGCGTAGTCTTACTTTTGTAGAAAAGCATGTTAGTAGTTTACTTTTCCCATAGGGGCGTGGATGCATAGTTTCTTCAGAAACATTTTTATTTTACGTGGTGTTTTTCGTAATTAAATTTTCTTTAAATATTTGTCTCAGGGACCTATTTGCCATTTCTAAGATTCAACCACCTTGCTTGAGGAATTTGGTCTCCCACATTGAAGATCATATCTTCCTCCCTTCTTGATTCAGAAGATCGTTTTTCAGTTTTGCATTTTGAGTTTGTTTACCTTGGATTATAAAGATTTTATTCTTTATTGAGGTAGGGGTTGTTGTATGTTTATTTCTTAAGTGTTTTAATTGATTTTGGGACTTCATATATATTGTTTACATACTCTTTTTTTTTTTTTTTTTTTTTTCCCTACTTGGTACTCTCACACACGTCTCTTCTGAGACTTAAACCTCTGACATCTCTTTGGAAAGTAATAGATTGATACCGCTAGGCCACTTGCCGGTTGGTATTGTGTACATACTTGTTGAATCATAGTCTTGCATATAGATGGAAAACCTTTGAAATGGTCGAAACCGGATTCTAAAAGAAGGGAAATGAAGGCCTCGTCAAGGCCGACGATAAAGCCTTCATCAGTGGAGGGAGAATTAAAGGGGAAAGAGATGAAATAGCGGAGAGAAGGTGGCAGCCCTAAGGGGAGAGAAATGGCCGGCAGCCATGGGAGAGAGAAGAGAAATCTCACTTTCTCTCACTCATATTCCCTATTTATAGAATGCTCAAAAAGTGCATGAACTGGTCCTGCGCGGCCCCGAAAAGTGAAATCTATCCAACCGCGCTCAAACTGAAAATATCATGAATGAAAAAGAACTTTAATAAAAAAATGAATAACGAAAGAAACAGCATCAAAAACAGAGTCCCGAGCAGAAAGATATTCCCCGAACAATTTTGGCAGCAACTGAGGTCAAAAACCCTAAAACTGAGAAAAATGAGCAAAAGATAATTCTAAGGGTACGCGACTCGATGAAAAGTGAAAATGAATCCTGTACAAGGATCTAAGCCCAAAACGAGACATTTTGCAATAACTTTCGTTAATTGCACAATGGCCCCTAGAAAAAAGGATAACTGCACAAATGACCCAGAAAGAGAATATCGTTCAAAAGATACTTTCTTAAAAATCCCCAAAATAAAATATCTTCAAAAGATATTTATGAAAAACACCCCAAGAAAGAGAATGTTTCTGAAGAAACTTTGCATTTATGCCTCTACGGACACAGTGAATAACCTGCGTACTTTTTTACAAAAGTAAAGATACGTATTTCGTGAAAACCCAATGGAATGAAGGTACGTGAAGTCGGAAATCAAATCCAAGCACAAAAAGTGAGGTTACGCGAACGAAATGACAAACGGGAAAAAGACAAAAAAGGAAAATGTCCGAAAAAGAAAAGAGGAAACGACACGGTCTTCACAATGACGATACCAATCTCCCAAAAGAATAAGTGTCGGGAACTATTCCCAATCACTCACGATGATCCGAAGGGTCAAAACTAGGACTCATAAAGGAAAACATCAACGGGAAAAAATATATATATCCGGAAAAATAAGGAAAAAGAAAGGAAAAAAAATGGAGGGGTCATTACAAATGCAATTATCTTTTTGGATATTTTCATGGAGTGACTTTTGTGCTAATAGTGAAAGTCAGTGCCAAGTGTTGTGTGTTGGTTGGAGATTAGGGTTGAATTGGTGGCATGTGAAAGGCTTGATGAGTGATAAGTGGAGGGTGAAGATAAGTGTGTGTGAGAGAGGTAGTGTTACGGTATATTTTCTTGATTTATATCATCATCCTTATACACCTTTTTCTCCTAATCTTCTTCTTCTTCCTCACCTTCACAAGAAAACTCTATTGTTGCCGCACCTTGTCCTTCATTTCCCTTCACCTTCCCTTTCCCTTTTTGACTAGCCAAAAATGCTTGGGAACTCCAAGGTCAACAAAATCCTTCCTTTTGTTTTGGCTTTGAAACATTTTTGCTTCTTGGATTGCTAGGGTTGCTTTCCCTAGTGAGGTAGGGGGGTAGTATAACCATAAACGAGATATTTCCTTGTGTTTTGGAGTTTATCATATGTTATGCTTGTGTTGTTTAAGTCGTGGGAGTTTTTAGTCTACTTTTGCTTTTAACCTAAGTTCACTTTGATGCTCTATAGCATGAGTAATGGTGGCTTTATGATTCAATTGCTTATTGAGTTAATTTATGTGATTAAGTTAACCTCTTATGATTTCTTATATGTATATGTGTTTACATGGCCTCTTATAGAGGATTTAGTGTATGATGTGTATTCAATCTTTTGAATTAGTGTGCAGACCTTGTATACTAGTTCAGGAGTATATGTATTGATGTTATATATATATATTAGGTTGCTAGTGAATTTTTGATGAATAAAATGCTAGCATGATGATAACAGTAAAAAATGATTTCTCTCTCTCTCTAGTGGCATCTTCCCTTGTTTTCGCTTCTGCATTTTGGACTCGGTATCGGTTCAACGTTTCTATCCATTGTCAATGATGCACTGGATCATGGGATTCGGGGTGTTACACAATCAGGGAGGGAGTCAGGATTTCAGTTCAAGGGCGCAGTGTTAAGGAAAAAAAAAAAAAAAAAATTGACAAAATTTAGAAAGGAAAAAAATCAAAGTTTAATTTAAGAGGGAAATTTTAACCTTTTTTTTTTTTTTTTTTTTTTTTTTTTTTAAGGAGAAAACAATTAGAAGATTAAGAGACAGCAAAACGAAACAGACTTCGGAAAGTCTAAACAGTTACATAGGTAAATGAAATTTTCTAACATAAGCATGATAATAGTCCGATTGGACACAGCTCAGTGAACAGAAGCCCAACACACTCCGTAACTAACTATTGTTGACCCAGAACCTTGCAACTCTTCCAGATGAACGCAAAACAAGCATCAAAGGCACACTGTCTGTCCTCCTCATCCATCAGATGGAGGAGAATCTGCATTGGGAAATAATTTTTCATCATATAAAATCAGTAGAAAAAGAAGAAGACTAACATGAGATATTGAAGTTGAAACTGAAAATAATTTCAATACCTTGATCCTTCGCATCTTGTCAGTGAACTTGGAGTTGAACTCAAAGTAATTAGTTGGAGGGTGAGTCATGATTTCCTGGTAACTCTATCTATCCAATGCATTGTATAATAACCGAACAGAAGCCTACAGAGAGAAGAAAATGTTAAGAGACTTAAAGCTTTATTTAAATTTTTTTGACTTAGATGTCAAATGGCAAAGACCAATGGTCATGTCCTCTTTCTGTTTGAAAATAAATATCCACCTAGCCATTTTTTACTGTCCCAAAATAAATGACCTATTTAAAAAAATACTATATTTTATAACATTACCAATTTTTTAACGAGCGGAAAGAAAAACAAAAAGAAAACTAGAGTTTGGATTGTGTGGTTTTAACCTACTTGTGCATGGAAGGTGATTTTGTGCATTATATAAATTATGTATAAGTTGTGAACTTATTTGATTTATTTTGGAGTCTTGGGACATTGTTATTACAAGTGACATGGCTAGAGTTTGGCTCTAGTGTGGGAGGTATGAGTTCTCCCCAATTGAGACAGTGCGCACTAGGGTGGTCTTCCCAACGGGTTAATGCCCGGAATAATCATTGAGGTCTCGGCAGAATTCTGAGCTTGATGTCCAAGTCTTCCACTATTTGATTTCGCATTTAATTCAAAATTGACAATCATGTTTAATTGTGACTTGTGGTTTTAGTTATTGGCGATTTTGATGTTGTTAAGTACATCTATGCATTATGATTTTGAATGAATTATAGTATGCTTTTAATGTTGTTAAGTGCATATATGTTTTATGATTTTTGATGAATCATTGTAAACTTGATGTTGTTAAGTACATCTATGCTAAATGTTCAAATGTAGCTTAGGAATGATCCTATAAGTTCATTTGGAATATAGACGTTAGGTTGCATGACCCACTTAGATTTCAAATTGATAACTTTAATAATCTATATCTTGTTGCTTTGTATAGCATGCTCCTATGTTGTTGAAGTTGCATGAAGGATGTGATTGATGCTAGAAATAATCTAAGGTAGCTTAGAATGCTCCCTGAGTCTAACCTTTAACATAGACGTTATGTGGCATGACTCCTTTTAAAGTGTTTCATGTTAATGTAAAAATCTATAAGAAATCGAGTCGATGCATGCTCATTCCCTATGAGTAAACTTGTTTATTCACCCCGAAGTTACAGGGGGTATTGATCAGGTACAAGATTCAAGATTCGGAGATTTGCACTTGCTTTGGGTGGTTTGAAGATTTGAAGCTTCTTTTAAAGTATTCTTGTTCACATGCAAGTGTTAGCATGTTTAAGCTTTGCTTATAAAGATGTAATGCTTAATTAGGTTCAATTATGCCATTTTTGCCTTATGATATGTAAAGTGTACTTAGATACCTTATTTGGAATCTATTTGATATGTATGACATAAGGCCAAAGGCTATAATCCTTAAAGTTTAAGTGTATGCATTTAGATTCCAATTCTTGTCTTTGGGATGTAATCTTCCTAATTTTGAGGGTTGACATGTCAAATTTTGTAAATGAAATGTAATGAGGCCGTATGCCATTGTAACATGTTCAAAATGTCATATTACACTTGCGTGTATGTTCACATCATCACACAATAGCATATAATGTAAATTGATCATGCCATGGGTGTTTTAAATGAAGCTTAGGGACTTCTCTTCATTTCTAGTGCATAATAGGAAATTTTGCACTTTCTTGAGCCATTTCGGCCGACCGAAATGTCACTTCGGTCGACCGAAGCCTTTTGGACTTCATTTGCACAGTAAAACATGCATTCCAGTAGCCAAAATCAAGTTTCAGGTCCATTTCGGTCTACCGATGGTTCATTTCGGTCGACCTAAGTGAATTTTCTTCATTTTCAGGATTTCAGGAAAGTTTCTGGTCATTTCGGTTGACCTAAATAGCTTCCACACTCCAGCTTATTCAGTTCTGTTTTAGCACTGTTGTTTCGACTTCAAACAGCCATATCTCTTTCATTTCTAATCCAAATGGGGTGATTCTTGAGCCTAAATTCATGGATTTTCAGTCAGATTTTCAATGGTACCAATGCCATTCTCAGATTCAAATAATAATGGGAGTTATTCATGTTTTAGTGAGATAATGTCAGTTTTCGCTTAAACCAAGAAAGGGCATTTTGTGGGATTCTTGTCCAAAGTTCTTGCAACCTCTTGGAATGTTGTGAAATGATTAGATTAGATTGTATTCACCTTTTTTTACTTGTTTAGAGTCAATTTTCTCTTCTCATTAGTGAATTGACCATTTTGCCCTTTATTGACAGATTTAGCCCGTTTTGACTCTCCTTTGCTCATCCCCTTTTCTTAAGTTCCGTGATTCATGGAATGTCACATTGGAGTCTTAGAGATGATTTATATCTCAAGGACTATGATTTATATCCGCATTTTGAATCCGTTATTAGATTAACTTTCGGGTCATCACTGACGCATCGGGTTGAAAAACTTGGGCCATCACAGGGTTGTTGATAGATGCAAGCAGAAGAAGGTGCAATATTAGAGCTCTTGCTATAATGAGGTATTTGGAGTGTGTTTTGTGTGTGAGAGAGATTTTATCCTTTGCTTGTTCATCCGTGTCAAAACCAGAAAGTGCAGCAGAAAACCTAGAAACAGCTAATTCAATCTCACGCAAAAAAAGTTTCCTTATTGCTGGCTAGGAATCATGTCTAGCGCCATCCAAGAGAGCTTCCACAGGTCCTGATAGTCCCTCATTTAATGTTGTCAAGAGAGAGAGAGGATACTGTAGAGAGAATAAGGGTATTTTAGTCATTATAATGTAATATAGGGTGCACGTGACTATGATCTGTTAATTTTAGACAGTCAACTAATAGGGAGGGGGTGATATGATAGTTTATGTAGTTAAGGGGGTTAGTAGATAGTTTTTGTAAACAATAGAGGGTTTTCAGATTTTAGCCCTATATATATATATATATATATATGTGGGATATGAGGTATAAGGGTGATTTGGTAACTGAATATTTTTTAAGGATGACATAAATGTCTTCACAGACATTCCCGTTGTTTGTTATAAAGTTTTTAAATTAAGGGAGGTAAACGAAATTATCCAAACTAGAGGGAAGGAGTAATTTGACATATTTGCAGGGAGGCAACTGTAAATTACCCTAATATAAAACATTAAACTGAGTAGCTGTCCAATCCCAATCATGAAATACACTGTTTCGTAACTAGGATATGCCTAGTTTGACTACTTAAGCCATGAACTGATTGACACAAAGTCCAGTTGATTAAATTGAAATGTACAAAAAAATCACTCCATTAACTACACAAATGTCCTCTGCGTTATCCAATAAAAAACTGTCAATTTCAAATCCTGCATAAAATCCGAACAGGAAGCGCACACAGACAAACCGTTAGACTTCAGCGTTATCCTTAGTTGCTATTTGCTTGGAAATTAGATTATGCCTAGTTGAACTCCAAGAGTAACTCAACTGATAAACAGAAAATTAAGTTACACTAGTGAACAAATGATCAAATGTATGATCAACTCAATTGATTAAAATATTCAGTGCAACCCATTTTTGGAAACAATTCGATCCGTGGTCTACCAATCACGAACTAGCAATTGAGAGCTCAAACAGGTGATATAACAGACACAATCGAGAGCTATTTTGCAGGGAAAAACGTTGAGAGAAACCACGAATAGAATCGAGAGGACACAATCGAGGGTTACATGGAATCGCCTTCGAATCGCCAACACAAGGTCGGAGAGAGGAGAGAGAAACGGGAGGCATAAATGGGCTAGGGTTTCTGAAAAATAGTTTATATACCTATTATGGCCGCTAGTATATGATATTAGTTTGGGCCTGATACCTCCGCTACACTACCATATCACCCAATATCACCATTTTGGTGATATGGGTTTCGACCATTTATTTCAACTTGTTTTCACATTGTTTAATACCATATTAGTCCACTTCAAACGTGATATCGGTCCAAAATGCAAAACTAAAACACCAATGACAATAACAAACCACATGCCAAACGGCCTAAGAAAATCTTTTGCAAAACACCAATAACAATAACAAACCACATACCAAACGGCCTAAGAAAACCCTTTTCGGTATCTAATTTTTCATGATCTCTATTTTCTTAGCTCAATTAATACATTTTCTTTATGAGGCAAGAGTAAATCTTATATGAAAGAGCTGCTTTTAAACTTGTCAACTTTCCAATGGAAGAGATGGCATCAAATCATTAACTTCAGCTGTTGGTTATTTTGCCAGAGATATCTTGATTGTAGAACTTCTTTTGGTATGGTTTTGAGGTTGGTTCTATATTGATGCCTATTTGCTTTGCACTTCTGAGTTCTACATTCAAAACAAGCTGTTTGAGGATTCTGCTGGCACTATGTCCACAACAATTCCATTAATGGAAATGGTTGATCTTCTATTTAAATGGCCTGCACATAGTAACTGCTTCGATTATGTAAATAGTACCATTTTGCTGTAGAAATTGACTAAAGAGAGTGGAATAGCAAAGCTGAACTTTAGAGGGAACAAAAATCTCCGGTGGATGAGACATTATCACATGGTCCGAGACCACTAGCCCCAGTCTTGGACCAATCACTATTTAACACTATGTAATCAAATGTGTCATAAATATGCAAGCTTTATTTAAATTTTTTTTGACTTAGATGTCAAATGGCAAAGACCAATGGTTATGTCTTTTTTCTGTTCGAAAATAAATATCCACCTTCCCATTTTTTACTGTCCCAAAATAAATGACCCATTTAAAAAAATACTATATTTTATAACATTATCAATTTAACATTCTTTGACGAGGGAAAAGAAAAACAAAAAGAAAACTAGAGGGAAACAAAAATTTTAATGTCATAAATTGACCCACATTATAAAGATTGAATAACAGGAGTGTACAAATCAAGAATGCATTGCTCCCCAAAATATTTCCATGATAATGATAAGCATCACGGAGACCCCAGAGCTTTGCGAGTATTAACAATCTTCACGCCCTGGGCAACTACAGCGGATCCCTATGAGCCTCTCTCTTCAAATACATAGAGGCTCTCTATTCATTGTGAATGCACCAAAACAACCAATCTTGGTCAATGAGGGTGATATTATGCTGTCAAGGATCCTCTCGCATATCTGGCTTCCTCTTGGCCTGCACAGCCAGCCATGCATCCCTTTCCCGCTCAAATTCTCGATAATCTGTTCGCTGCAGGAAATTAACCCGCTCAAATTCAATTTCTTCACCTGCAAAGTCCCGAACCTCGGTGATCTGTAGAATGAAAAGAATGAATTGATCACAGCTCATATGCAAAGGGATCCAAATTGAATCATTTGGCACTTCATCAAAGTGACAATGATTATCCAAATCTGATTCCATATGGGGGCGTGGGCGGGGGAAGAACTACATACTACATGAATACCAAGGCCGGCCATTAAATGGCAAACATGCAGCGAAAGCAATTACAAGAGCAAGAATGACTTTTCCCCTGCCTGAAGTGGCAGCCAGAGCACTGGCATCCTCAATTGCCGAAAGAGCAGCAGCAGCGAGCTTCTTCGCCTCATCACTGCTGCCATTCTGTGCAATACTAGGTTTCTTTTCGGGCACATCTTGCCCAACAGATGCTGTCTTCTTTGATGCCAAGCCCAAATAGGTCATCCAACCCTATAACAGAAACATATTAGAGTAAAATCCTAGCTAGCTGTATACTGAATAATTAAAATTGAATAATCATAAAATCCTCACAGTAGAAGTCTTCTGCGAAGAACTCTTCTGTGAAGTCCTATTTACAGTTGAACTAGGCTTGCTTGAGATTGAATTAATAGTCTTCCTAGATACTCCCCTGTTCATTTGCTGCCATATAGCATCCACCCGAGCTTTCCTTTCTGGTAAAATTAAACACATACATTAGCTCCCTCAGGCCATGTTACTTAACTTTTGAAGCATTAATTTAACAAGAAGTAATCATGAGACGGTAAGTATCTTCAAACTTTCTTACCAATATCTTCAGGTTGTGTCTGCGAGCTTGAAATATGAATGTCTTGGACAGACTCAACTGTGAGCCCATCATTTTTCACTACATTACCTGAAACACATTGTCCAATAGTTATCCAAAAGGGCAAAAATATATATATATGCTCAAAGGACACTCAACCAGTATGTCCAATCCTTCGTAGTCGGACGTGTCCGACTTTCGGACTGTATATCATAACTCTTCAATACATAGCACGATAGCAATTTATCCACCACCCTCATTTATAAGAAACCCCCAATTTCTGCACTACTTGGATATCCGAGTCTCTTTTTCAAACCTATTGATAATGTGTGAACTCTGGTCAATGTCTCAAAATGTGAGACCAAACTAAATCAACCATAATTGTTTGCCATAAAAAAAATAATAATAATAAATAAATAAATAAAATCTAAATCAAACGTCATTCATCATAAATGAACAACTCAGAAATGGAGACACTCCAAATCCATTTCTCAAAAACTGATACAAGTGAATGCTTTCCATAATAAATGAAAGATTTGGGGGCGCAATCATAATGTGTGCCACACCTCTAGTATGAAATAAAGCAAGCAACAAAAAGAGAGGATACAATTTTGCAACCCTTCTTTAATATTATACTCCCAGATGCCAAGTTGAAAATAAAAGAAACTAGAACATCGCATATCAGAAAAGGAAAAAAAAAAAAAAAAAAATAGAATATTGCTTTTACATTCAATTAAATGATGAAAATCAAATCCTTAACCCACCACCACCCGCCTTGGATGTCCTGACAGTATTTTTCTTTAATGGTGCAACAGCTTTGACATCAATATAGTTGTATTGTATCATGTACTTAGAAAATGCAATAATTAATGAGACCACCTTGAAATCTACATGATCAATTTTCTAGATAAACAAATGACTCTAAATAACCTCGATTTCTATTAGATTAAATAATTCAGATGGTGGGATCATATGCCCTACAAGCCAATTATATATTATAATTCGATATTTTATTAATAAATGTGATATTCATGCATTCGGTTTTACATATATTTGTATGAGATGCATTATAGTCTTCAAATTGCATTATAGGTGACTTAAGTGTGTAAATGAGATTTACACGCAGGAGAATTGGGCTCACCGGTTTCTTGCACCTTTTGTTCGCAGTTAGTGATAAAAGTTGGGCACTTTTATCTATAAGACTGTAACACACTTGACCTCTATCAGATAAGATGGTTTGTCTCGACCATTGGGGTAGTTGACTCTAAGTTAGTATGTTAGTGTTCTTTCAGTACACTGTACTGGATCACCATAAGATCACACCACACAAATTACTGTTATTATTTTGCTGTGATTCTTATCTACTAGATACATTAAGCTCTAAATCCTGAGAGGTTTAGTGGACTCAAGTTTCAATATTGGTCACTTTGACTTACCAACATGTGAGATCTTTTAAGGTCAATACCATAGTATCTTGGGTGGCTAATGTTGGAGCTCTGGGAACACAAATGTTCAACATGGAATCCATACTCTATAAGAGTTAGAATATTCCCTTGATGCAATTTAATAAGTTTGATCACTGAAACCTGACCCGGGCATTTTAGTAAAATGTTTACTAAATTATTTTTCTATTATTTATTTAGAAAAATATTTATTTAAAAAAAATTCTTTTACAAAAGAAATTCAGTGATCATAAGGATTAAATTGGTTACTCAAGGAATATAAGAAGTAAGCATGCCTTAGGTGGGACAGTATTTATTTTCCTTGGGGCTACTTATGGATATTCGGTAGTGGAGGGACTTATATGTAGTTGTTTAGTATGACAGGGCCTTGTTGTAATTTCTAAATCCTAAAGTGCAATTACAATATTATTGTGGTGCTTATTGTAATTAATAAGATAGGATAGAGTTATAAGATAACTCTACCTCTATTTAATTAGATAGGATAGAGTTATGAGACTCTCATAACTCTATCGAGCTAGGATAAGAATTCCTTTTCATCCTCATCTCTAGCCCCATCTATATATACACGATATATCTCGATACACACAATCTTACAGAATACAGAATAACGAGAGTGAGAAATATAGGGTTTCAGGATATAGAGGTGAAGGTTTACTGGTGTTCAAGGCCAAAGGAGGACCAATCATTCTCGGAGTGTTGACGATTAATCAATCGTCCAAAGGTATGAATTCTTTTTACAGTATTAATTGATTTGATGAAATATCATGTAGATATGATCCTGAAAATTTTTAAATCGCTTCCGCTGTGCTTTCATCAGATTGTTAAAATAACAGCCCACAAAAATTCGAAATTGAAATGTTTCATAGTCATTTATGTAATTCTTCATTTATATATACAGTTTATCTTAAAAACAAAAGAATCCAAGTGGCCATTGCTTCTTGTCACGACAGAAGCTCTCACTAATCAGTGAGAGAACCTAGCATTAAGAGTGAGCACCACCAATTTACAGACAAGGGTAAATTACTGATCTCCCTTAAGCTTTGCAATTTTCACCTTCAAATTAAACTATCGCAAAAATGTTCTGAAATGAGTGTTAGAGTTAAAAAGTTCAACGGCATTACAAATTGACCATTATACCCTCAACGAAAGTGCTGATGTAAGAGTTAAATTCAGAAAAACACAAAATTACCCCTTGACATTATCTACACGATTTGAGCATGTGTTTGCTCTTCTCCGTCACCAAGTATGTCGGTGGCGGCTAACTTATCCTCGCTAAACCTTCACTTTCTCTCTCTTTGTCTCTCCTTTACCTATCCATAGCCACTATTCCGGAGACCTCCTTCCACATCCATATTTTGATTCTAAGATCATCAAAGAAATGGGCATCGGGACTTCTCAAAGGGTCATATCAGTATCGAGAGTGTGTATGTGTCTAGGGATGGCGAAAATGTGTTGTATCGGTCAAGCCAATAGAGGATAAATGTCAAAATCTATGAAATAACTTCCTTAAGTGTGGAGGCAATAAAAACCTATTTATGATTTAAAATTTCTATAATGTCCACTTATGACGATGGCATTTTATTTATTTATTGACAAGCAACGTATTAAAGAAAAGCACGCTCAACTGGTGAGCACATCCCATATACAAAAGCCAGGACCAAATAGGGCTCTTAAACTCTCAAAGTATCCACAATCTCCCTATAAATTTAGAATTCCGCCCAAGACCCCCAAAAAATAGAGAACTAAGAACAGAGAACTTTAGCACCCAGTAGGAGTTTCCTCTCCATCGAAGGGTCTCCTATTTCTTTCCCTCCATAAGACCCACCACAAGTACAAAGGGACCAAATAACCAACAGATAAACATTCCTTCTTCCTTTCCAAGATACGTTCTGACTTTCGAGACCCAACTCAAGAATGCAATGCATGTGTTTGTTTTAGAAAGGGAACTATGGTTACAGGGTAGATTAACAGTCAAGTATAACAACAGGGTAGATTAACAGTCAAGTATAACAACAGATTAACAGTCAAGTATAACAACAGGGATGAGCAGAACAAAAAAATAAATAAAACTTAGGTTATTGTTAGTACATTTTCCTCTTCTACGCAATACAAAATAACATCAAAAGTTATGATGGTATTTGTGATGTTGTGGCCGAATGTGGTGCCGATTCGCTTTGTGACCCGTTTACAACCTCATGAAAACTTTTGCCGGATCTCCACATCTACAGTGACGAGTTAGAAAACTAAACACCCTAAAATATCTAGAGAACATTTTTCCTTTTTAGGAAGAGAGTTTCCGGTAGTCTTAGCATATATGTCATGTCATCAATTATCAAAGTTTGATGACGGCACCAGATTACAATCTTAATATGTATTAACCTATTTTCTCAAACCTAGTTGAACCGAGCAATAGGTGCTCAGGCTTAACTTAAAAACTTAACAAACAAATGAAGCTTGAGATGAGCTCGCTCTGAGAGCCTATACCCGGTCTATAATTGTGTTGCCCATAGGCAGCGTATAACCAGTTGTGCAACTAGATGATGGACCTGGACTGCTGCTTCTCAATCAAATTCATACATTCATAGTCTTCTTATGCCGGGCATTGAGGTAGCAAACCAGATACAAATTCTGCAAAGCATAATTGAAGTACTGTATCCTCCATATATATATTGGAATTTCACATTCCAGTGTAACTATATAAATTAGAAAATGATATTGACTACTCTAGAAAATTATTATTTAAAATACAATCATTACTCAAACGTATAATGTGGTACCATATTAATCTAATGGTGTGATACAATAGGCCTTGTCCTAATATTAAACGAAAATAATCCTTGAACAAGAAAACGGGCAGGTATGACACCTCGTATTACCCAGATATACACAATTTATGAGGCTTCACTTTTTGAATACCAAGTTTAAGTTTCCCTAAGAAATTTGAGAAAGAAGGACAATGTTTAAATTCCGAAGTTAAAATAACTAACATAAAATTCCAAGTGAAGATGTAAAATCTACCATTTTTTTTGCAGTCATTCAGTTGCTGCTCATACTCATTTGAGGAAAAGTCTGAATCTGCAAATTCGAAAATATATTCAGAGCCATCAAAGTTAAAGGAAAAAAAAAAAAGGAAGAAAGAAACACAAAAAGGAAAATATGAAGCCTCAACAACAAAAGCTTGTATACTCTCACCAATATAGTCATTATCATCCGTCGAGGTGAGAAGACAATGAATGGTCAAGGAAACAAAATAGAACTTTCCAAAACAATCGCACAAATGTAATGGGTCCTTTAAGGTAGCAACTTTTAGTTCCATTGATTAAAACAAAAAAGTGAGCACAAATTTTAACAAGATTCATGCTTCCTACATGTATAACAAATATATCGTAACCAATTTACCTATGAATTAAAATTGCAAACAAGTGCAATCCAAA
This sequence comes from Cornus florida, assembly GCF_030987335.1. Taxonomy (NCBI): domain Eukaryota; kingdom Viridiplantae; phylum Streptophyta; class Magnoliopsida; order Cornales; family Cornaceae; genus Cornus; species Cornus florida. Next base: position 14,520,755 of record NW_026775571.1, on the reverse strand, counting down.
TCTCAATACGCCGCAGGCATCTTAGAAGAAATTAATAGGGAACAAGCCAGCAAGTTAAAAGTTCAAGAAGTCCATCTAGTTTACCCTAGGCATTTGCCACCAGCCTCATTTTGAGTCCAAGGGCATGGCACAAAAACCACACTTACTAAAAAAATTATACCAAAGCACATGCATAAGAAGTAAATTTTAATGCACAAACAATAAACAACAACAATAACAAAGGGAGAGGATATGGTGAGGGATTTATAGCCTTGTATCCACCAAAGTTGAAACTTCCATATTTCTCGTTAAATAGTCCATATTCCCTTATTAAATATCAGGTAAAATATTAGTTGAGGAAAATTATCTGCTGATAAAATATAATTATATAAAGAAAAATAAAAACTCCAAAAAAATTAGAGTAAATTAACCTCGAGATCAAGGGATATGTAGGCCATAAATTGATTGCCAAAACCCCAGCAGGACCGTAATTTCTCTCCATGTACATATACCCTCCCATTCCCCAAGTTGGACCCCAGCTATTTTGAATATGCCACACATCTACCCCATCGATGCATTGGCAGTCCACTATCACTACATAATGGTATCCAACAATAGACTCCACGGCCACAGAAGGAGGTTGTCCGTATATTCCCTGTACAGATTATTATTATTATTCCCATATTAAAATTGGAATTTCAACAAAATGTTAAAAGTAAAAATAAAATAAAATTACCCCTTCATATTCAATGAAGGACTTATTAATCGCAATCTTTGCTAGAATTGGTTGGCGTTGGAGAGCTTCCACCATTTTCGCCTCATCGGCTGGTAGAATTCGCACAAACCAATCAATGAAGAGGGCCTTCGTCTTTCGTTCGTGCCTAGGTTTCCCCCTCTCGCCCTCATAGGGGTATTCTTGTTCCAAACATATTCCGTTATATGTTATATACTCATACGCATCTTCGATGTATCCTCCAACCCCTGGTCTCCATTTGACATTGTCAAGAAGCTCTTGATTGGCTAAGAACAATAACTTGCCATGGAGAATGTAATAAGCATTAGAGCAAACGGCTGTAACAGCGAAAGCCCAACAGGAATCTGCAATAGAGTAACACGACAATGAAGTGAACAGAATCAAGTAATGGTGATTGAACAGGGGCAACAGATACTTTTAGACAGACATGTTGCTTCGAAGAAATGGCAAGAGGGCATGATCCTCAACAAAAAAATGTAATGTATAAGATTCTTGTTTGGATTGACATGCACAATGTTCCCCTCATACACTGATTCTTTGATTGCTTCTAGGCTAAGGGTGAGCTTTGCTAGAGTGTGTGTGTATAAGTGGAAGTTGCTAGGGAGCCACTTGATACTTTTAAACTGATTCTCACAAATGGTGACAATATCTATATTCAAGTGGAGTATCAATGGAAGCCTATGAGGTGGTCTCAGTAAATGCTTGCCTTCTAAAAAAAAAAAATTAATAAATGCAAGAGATTTCAATAGAAACAAATTTTGAATAGTATGAAGGGGAAAAAAACAAAGTAGAAACAACTTACAACACAGTAATTGGTCACGAACTGGGAGAACTGCTCCCCTTTCCATCCAATTCGTGCTAATTCCACTGTAAATATTCTGTAACAAAATATGATTGTTGAAAATTTTAAAAACTAAAGATAAAAGTAGAAATTAAAAATTTAAAAAAGAAAATTTTGTTTACTGTGCGATGGCCCCAAGTAGATTTAGGGGAGAAGGAGTCCATCCATATCTTTAGATGCCTTTTGATTTTATAAACAAAGTTCATATTGCACCAACTACATTTAGAGGAGAAGGCGCGATGATGCCATAAAGCAGGCAATGTTTTTCCAGCCAAGACTGGTTCCATCGATTTTCTAAATAAGGCTCTGCTCATAACAGAAAACGTGTTTTTGTTTTTTTTACACTGCAAAAAAAAAAAAAAAAAAAAAAAAAAAAAAAAAATAGAAGTATGGAATCAGGACAGTCGCTGTATGAAGATATTTCTCTTCTCAAATTATCTAAATGGAAGAAACATAAATTCAGAATCCTGAACATTGAAAAAAGCACATGAACAAGACAAGGCAACTTCCAAATAGTGAAGTTTGGTATATTATATTTTGGGTCTTATGAACCCATCGCTCAGGCAGTTAATATTGCCCTCCTTCCACCCTTTGATCTTGCTAAACCATACACTTTTAGGTGGCTGGCATCATCATCACCCTCATCCACCTTCTCCCTTGCCCACATCTTACAATAAATCACCTCGCCATGCCCTACTCCTTCATGGCCTCACCTTGCTTGGTTCAAAAAACAACATCCCCAAATAATGCTGCAAATATTACCTACCCTTGATATCTCTACCTATCTACCTCTCATGTGTGAATCCTCTGCCTTTCAGCAGCTGAGTCCATTACCCACCTCTTTTTTCAATACCCCTTCTCCCATCAGGACTCAATATTATATAATGAACTAACCTATGTCAAATTTTAGAAAGCTGCCCAACAGATTTAAGAAACAAGTGCATTAAAGTGCACATAATAAATTCAGATTTTGAGCACCATTTTGCTCTTCACTTAAGAAGCATTGTAGACCATGTTCCAGACACATGGATACAAAATAAAAGTCGCATATATGTATATACATACATATATGTGTGTGTGTATATATATATATATAAATTAATACAAAGAGAGAATTCACTGTATGAAAACCTTGAAAATCGTATATCACATTAACTACAAAAAAAAGGCTCACAGATCATTCCACTGATAGTAATATAAACAAGTCACTCACAGATCATTCCAATATTTGAAAAAAAATAAATAATAATAATAATAAATCACTCACAGATTTATCAATATTTAATATATGAGACTCTCACACAAACATAGACCACACATTTGGTACACGTACATCACTCCAATTTAAAAACACTAAAAACAGCAACATATAAGTCGCAAATACCAATTTGAACCCAAGAAGCATTGTACATATATATATATATGTATTTACAAAAAATGAAATCGATGAATCTCTAAACCTGAGATTCAAAAATTTATATATATATATATAAATTATTACAAAGAGAGAATTCATTGTATGAAAACCTTGCAAATCGTATACTACATTAACTACAAAAAAAGGCTCACATCTAGAGCATAACATTAAAATGATTTTAACCAAAAAAAAAAAAAAAAAAAAACATTACACTGATAGTAATATATAAACAAGTCACTCACAGATCATTCCAATATTTGAAAAAAAAAAAAATCACTCGCAGATTTATCAATATTTAATGTATGAGACTCTCACGCAAACATAGACCACACATTTGGTACACATCACTCCAATTTAAAAACACTAAAAACAGTAACATATAAGTCGCAAATACCAATTTGAACCCAAGAAACATTTTACATATATATATATATATACAAAAAATGAAATCGATGAATCTCTAAACCTGAGATTCAAATATTTTTATACGGTGAGTCGGTGACAAAATTAGAAGAACAGAATCTCTCTTACCTTCAAACCTCTCTGGAGGTGGTTGTTAGTAATAAAGAGTCTCTCTTACCTTCAAGACCTTCAAGTTTCACTGTGAGATGAAACTCTCTCTGCAGCTGTCTTTGCTTTTTAATACACAGAGTGATATACAGAGTGATCTGGTAGCCTTTATAGCAGTCTTTGCTTTTTTATACACAGAGTGATATACAGAGTGATCCGGTTGCCTTTATAGCAGCCTTTGCGGTCTGCATTTTTTCGTGTCTGTGCGTATACTATATACATTGTAGAGAGAGAGATAAAATATTAGAAATTTTTTTTTTTTTTTTTCTTCTTTTTTAGGGGATCAGTTAAACTGGTTCCAGAAATTTATTATAGGTATACGGGGGGAGGGAAATTGCTTTTTTTTATCGGATAAAAATAATAATAATAATAAAAAGATAAAAATAAAAAATAAAAAATAAAACAATTTTAAAAATATTTTTTAACAAGTATCTCAGCATCAAAACTCTTCAATTGACTTCCACAATTTGGAAAATGCAATACTTAATTAATTTTGGTTTGTAATTTGTTCTTAAATCAGTTTATTTGGTTATTTGTGTATTTTGAAAAGTAATTTTTTAATATAAAAAAATATCTCAACATAAGAAAGAGAAAAAACATAACAAAACTTATGATTGTGGAATCCAAATCCTTGTATAACCTAAAACTCTTTCAATTAAATCGCCATATAATTAAAGCTAGAAGTTACAATTTTTTATCGTGAATGAATGACTTCTTTATTGTGAATAAGAACTCTAATTTACATAATTTACTTAAAACTTTTTATAATTGTATTTTAATTTGGTATAACCTAAAACTCTTTCAATTAAATCGCCATATAATTAAAGCTAGAAGTTACAATTTTTTATCGTGAATGAATGACTTCTTTATGGTGAATAAGAACTCTAATTTACATAATTTACTTAAAAATTTTTATAATTGTATTTTAATTTGGTATTTTCTTATTAAGGTTAGATTTGAAAGAGATATTCAACAGTAATTAATTTTTTTTCTTTTTTTTCTTTTTTCAATATTATGATCATTCCTATATTAAAAAAAATTATTTTTAAAATATAAAAAGCAACCAAATACACCTAATTCGATATAAAATCATAAATCTAAATATTTCAAATAACAGTTCTGCCCTTATATAAAATAATTCAATTTAAAAGTACATATAGAATTAATGGGTAAAAGAGTAAAATTACTTCACTAACAAAATTTGAATTAAACAGTGACAGACTTCTATATTGACTACATGATGATTTTGTAAAGACAGAGATCAGATAGTAGTATTAGTTTGTTCCGTTTTTGTGAAAAAATAAAATAATATATAAGAAGTATTTTCATAACTTTTCTAAGGGTGTATATGCACAAATTAGTCAATTATTTTTTTTATAAAAATGATTAAGAGTGGTGGAATAATTTCAATTTATGTGAGTAGCTACTACGTCACAATTATGTTAATAAATTTCTTAATATCACAATAATGTCAACTCTTTACTCGCATATAATCATTAAAATTTATTTTTTATTTTGTTTATGGTTAAACCAAATAATAAGTGTAAATCAACTGTTTTTTTTTTTCTTTCTTTTTTTCTTTTTTGACCTGGCAATGGTTTAAGAGTTAACAATTAGTAAAAAAAATAGAGAAAAAAATACTTAAAATGGGACCATTTTACTACTTGGACATCACCACACCTTATAAAGAAATAGTCTGACTCTTACAATTTCTTATTGTTTTTTACTTATTTTCAGCGCTAGTTTTCTTGGGACAATCACACTACAATTTTGCTTCCTCGGAATAATTGACGGATTGTCTCATTCCTTTTGATGCAAGGCTGCTATAAATGACACAAATACCCAACCATTTGGCGTTGTGTATGTTGCGCATCAGGTTCCTGTTACCTTCGAACCAACCGTTTTGCAGGCTCATCATGTCCCATGAGAATTGATCACTCTATCCTAGACCAGATAATCAAATTACCAAATCGCGAGGTGTATGTCATATTATTTTTTAAAATTAACGTATTGACATATTCTTATCGAATTATGTTGTGTTACATAGGTCTTAATAAAAACCGTGTAAGTTTATTTAACCATTAAAAAAGAAAAAAAACCTATTTCAATAATACCTCCTAGTAGCTCCAACACAAGATTCAAGTAACATAAATTTTTATGTCTATTACATTTTAAGATGGGATACTTTATTTGATTAAATTCAATGCAATAGTAATTAATAAGTTCACTTTTGAAGGGATATAAAATCTCATTGGGTCGAGGGCGGCCCAGCCCGCCCATTTGGGATTGACCCTGTCCAACCGCTAACTTCATTCACATGTATATCGAGCCCGACTTTTAAAATGGAGAGACCCAAGATGAAGACCGGCCGTTTACTACCAACTTGGAGTCCAAATAGGAATTAGGGTAGCAAGTAATGTATGATAATTAGGGAAAGAAAAGGAAAGAGATGGATGAATGTTTTTGTGTAAGAAAAAACTTTCCATCAATAGAAAGGATTTTCTGAGCATCTACATCAAGTGCCTTCTATTGGAAACGACAAGTGATTTTCTAGTAGTTTTCTGATCTGATTGATGACACAGTTGCGTTCCGGGACAACAAAAACCTTTTTCTCTTGGATTAACTTTATTTAAAACTAAAGTCACACAAAACTCTAGTGAGTATATTTATGAAAAAAATTGAGGTATAATTAGTAAAACTAAACTTTGATATTGAATCTTAATACAATTTGAATTTCATAAATATGAGTGTGGATGTTTTATTTTTTTCTTTTAGTAAGCAAGTATTCATATATATATATATATATATATATATATAACCAAAAAAAATACACAAAGGATAGGGATATTATTAGTAAATTAATAGTAAAAGTGCTTTTAAGCAATATTGTTATCAAACAAATATAAAAAGCGCTTTATAAAATATATCACAAAATGCATAACATGTTTTTTGCTGACAGTTATAATGTTAAAAGAGCTTTCATCATTTTAACAGCAATTCTAATTCTAAATGGGTACTAACAGGAGAAAAGAAAGTTATATACTAGTTACATAACGTACAAAAAGATAATTTTTTAGAAGTAGAATAAAAAAGAAAAAATAATTTATTTTGATAAGAAAAATTTAACATTTTTTGCAAAAATAAAAAAATAATTATATATATTCTAATGGTCCGGGGGCATGTGCCCCATAGGCCTACACTGGCTCCGGAATAGCATGTACAATGAAATTTCCCTTTGTTTGCACTTCATTTATTTATTTATTTTAAAAAATATACTTCTCCATAAAATTATCCTTATTACTTGTCACAACTCCCAAAAACATTCTTAGAACTTGTTTAAAAGATAATTTTGTGATTTAATTTATTATGAAAATCTAAATCGAATGCAGGTAAATAAAAATGAAGTGTAGATACAACTTAACATGATTAAATTGTGATTTTAATTTTTCGCAAAACAAAACTGAAGGCATGGGACCTTTGACTGAATGATGTGTTACACACCCTATATTCCATGGTGGGGCAAAGTGGTCAATAGTCATATTTGTGATTCCCCCAAACTCATGTCGGGAAGGCGAGGCGTCCTACTTTGGTGCAAGAGGCGGCTGCTCATTGGACCACTTTGCAGGCGAGGACACCTTAATGAACTGCAATACCACCGGAAAAAGCGCCTAAAAAATTTCTTCTGCTGTTGCAGTACAGTACATTAATAAACAGAACAGATCAGACTCACTACTGCATATTTTGATCTGAACCGTCCATCGTGTTACTTCGTCACAGATGATCTGAGCCGTCCATCATGTAACTTTGTGGTGCCCCCACGTTCCGTACGGTCACGAGATGGGAAATATTATTGCTTTGCATCCAAGAGACTATATGAATATACCGTATTTGTTGTGAGAGCATCCAAGCCATCCTTTTCGAATTTTGACCTTTTAAAATTTTGCAGTCTAGGTTTTTCTAAGAACTGTGCTAGCAGTATTTGTCTTTTAGAAACAAGCAATATGACAGGCTCTTCAAATTTTTGCTCTAAAAAAAAAACAAAAAAAAATTAATATAAATTTTATTTAATTTTTTTTAACTTTTTCCTAATTGCTATATTTTTTTTTTTATCTTATATAATAAATTAAAGGTGACCAAATTTGATATAATCCGCTAACACGATTCGAACACAACACGAGTTAAACGGATTCGTGAGTTGATACGATTAACCTGTTTAATTAATTGTGTCATGAAGGGTTCAATCCGTGCAACTCGTTTATATCAATTTAACTATTCGTTTAATAAACAAATTTCTATTTAAATTCCAAAATAATTATATAAACTTATATCTTATAATTTATTCTTTTGTAGATTAGAGATTATTTAGTAATTTAATTGGATTGAAACTTATATTTTTCTAGTATTTAATATTTGATCAAGTATTATTAATAATTTAAATATAAAATATTTGATTTTATTAAATAGGTCATTAAACAAGTTACACGTGTAACCTGTTTAATAAACAGGTCGGCTTAGTGTTGAGCAAGGGCGGAAGCAGCATGTGCCCAGGGGGCAGCTGCCCCCCTGCCCATGCTACCCCACTAAAATATATATATAAACAAATTTGTAAAAATTGACACAATGCCCCCCCTAAAATTAATAAAATGGCTTTCTACCCCTGAATCTACTAAATTTTATTTTATTTTATGCGTATAATTTCTAAATATTTATAAAACATCCTCATAAAATTTATAAATTATTCCCATAAAATTATCTATTTCTAAAAATATTTTTAATTTTTTTATTCATTTTCTTTCTTATTCTTCAAATTTCCTTTTGTCATCTTCATATCTTTTGCATTCTCTTTCTACAATTAAAACCTATCATTTCTTTCAAAATTCTCTCATATTTTTTTTTTTATTTCATTTTCTTCTTAAAATTTTCTTTTTTCTTCTTACAAATTTCTTTTTCTTGCACTAATGCATAATTTATGTGCAAAAACCTTCTATTTCTTTTTTCTCTTCTTATTCATTTTTTATTTCCTTATTCTAATACACTACTATTGTTACACTATTATATTTTCGGCTTACTTGAAAAAAAATTATTTTATCAGTGCTAATATGCCCTCCCTGAATCAAATTCCTGGCTCTGCCCCTGATGTTGAGGGTTCCTGACATGATTATTAAACGGGTGTGTTCGGGTAGAGTTATTTAGTAGAATACCCTTAGATCGATATGACACGATTACGACATATGAACATGAATTGCCACCCCTATAATGAACATTCATTTGCCCATATAAAAATTATCACTACATTCATATCTCTCCGTAGCAAAATATCTTCCAATGGCAAATAATATATTTGCAAATTATTAAAAAAAGTATGATTAATATTATAACTTTAAAGAATACATTATTCATTATATGGATTAAAAAAAATTGGATTAACATTATAACTTTAAACATTACATTATTCATTATATAGATTAAAAAAAGATATAAACTAATATTATAACTTTAAACAATACATTATCTATTATATGGATTAAAAAAGTTAGGATTAATAATACACAACTTTAAACGATACATCATCCATTATATGGAATAAAAGATATGAATGATATTATGCTTCACAATATGCCATCAACTTTCTAATTCAAATTCACCGTCTGTTTGACTACAAAACAACTCTTCAGCTTCTGTCCAGGACCGGCCATGGGCATAGACAACCGTAGGGTCTTGCAATGATTCTATCTTTTCTTCCTTTTCTGATTTTCCATCATTAATGTATTATTATTATTATTTAATTTATTCTTTTCTTGTGACCTTAGGGCCTGTTTGTTTGGTATTTTGCTTTGGTGTTTTTGTTGCAGGGCTTCATTTCAAGCCAAAAAATATGTTTGGTAACACTTGTTTTGTCTTAAACAGTACAAAACATTGTTTCAAACAGTGGCCCAAAAGTGAAACACCAAAATGGTGTTTTTTGTTGTTTTAATACTGTAGCCCAATAAAAAGCACTGTAGTGGATGAAACAGCCGGTCCAATTTGTTTTAGCTATATAAACATTTTAGGTCATTTTTGCACAAATTTTCTCTCTCCTCTCCCGATACTCTCTCTGCGATTCAAGGGCGATTTCCAATCGCCTCCATCTCTATTCTCGTTCTCTACTCTAAACTTGCCCAAATCTACAAGAATCAGAAGTTCAAAACCCATTTATTTCAATTTATCTATCTATCTGCAAGAATCAAAACCTATTATTACCTATAAATAATGCCTCCATCTCTATTCTCGTTCTCAGACCTGAACTTGCCCACACTCTCTCTCTCTGCAACTGGGTCGATATTTTGATTCAGGGGTTGTATTTTTTTTCTTGCGACCCAATTTGGAGGATCGTAACCGGAGGGACAGTACAGTAGCCGAAGATTTCTTTGTGTGTTGGCGTCTTCATCATGGACGAGTTGTCTGTCAGATCGTGAAATTTTTTATCTGTTTCTTCGTGCCGCGACCTCATTCTTTGCTATCGCCGGAGTTTCCTTGCTGTCGTCGTCCTGTGTTGTGTCCCTAGCTTCATTATGCTTAAGGGCTTAGATCTAAAAGCCACGTTGGAAAAGGAAATGAAACGGTGCCTCCCTGGCCCACGTCTCACTCCACTAGACAAGGAAAAGGAAATGAATCGCAGTCGTCTACGCTCACATGAGCCTCACTCGCATCAACCAATAGAACAGACAAGAAGGTTCCCTACATGGGTCCTCACAGAATGAATTTCTCCTATCCAAGGAAGAAACTTGTGAAACAAGAACGCATCTAAGGGATACGACAGATCCTAAGAGACAATGCAAAAACCTGACATAAAGTAAACAAGTAGCATGCAACATAGCATAACTATCTACTCACACAAGTAGTAAACAAGTTGCCACATAAGCAAATAGGCATGTTATCAAATCAAACATGTTATCAAGAAGCACGCAGACATGTTATCACACCAGAACATGATAGTGACACAGAACATGTTATCCGGAAGCATATATACACAAAAGAATGCTTAACCAATGATAGATGTCTCAAAACACCTGAACATATGAACATATTATCATAGAAGACATGTTATCAAGATACAAATGAAAAATCAAAGCAAAACAACATGAGCATGATATGCACCCAAAACCCGTCGTCCAAGGTAATCGAACCCCGACGCTCTGATACCACCTGTGACGACCCTGGTTTTTAGGCCAGCGTGTCCTGTGATGAACTGAAGGTTGACCCGATAACGAATCCGAATGCGGAAGCGAAAATAGAAAACAAGACTCTAAGAAGTCAAAGTGACCTTCCATGAGGTCGTAGAACTCAATAAGAACTAATGCGGGAACGAATGATCAGAAAAAGACCGAACAGGCCCCCTAGGGCAAAATGGTCATTTCTGAAAACTGTAGATTCGGGTGCCACCGAGCACACCGCTGGAAGGACAATGAAAAACTAATCAAGATGGACTCGAGAATCGCTTGATTTGGAGTCCGGACGAAGGAGAAACGGCATGACGAAGAAAAACGAGCACTTAAGGCAAAAAGGGTAAACTGGTAATTATCTAGGAAGAACCAGGTGCAACCGAGCATGCCGTTGGAAAGACAGCGAAAAATTAGTCAAGTTCAAAAAAAAAATTCACTTGAATCGGAGTCCGGACAAAGGAGAAAAGCCCAAAAGAAGAATTGACGTTGCGACGGCCCGACGAGGGACCATGACAACCCCATGCGCACGCCCATGCGCGCGCCCATGCACGCCGCACGCGCGCAGAGTGCACCATGGCTGGCAGCAGCAGCCCAAAAGCTGCTATGGGGTTATTTTCCAGAAAAATCCAGATCAGAGGCTGAATTTGGAGGCCTAGATGAATTTTTTTGCAAAAACACAAAAAAGAAACCCCCCTCAAAATCGAGTTTTCTACGTGACTCCAGAGGAAAATCGAAAAAAACTCACTGTGAAATGACCAAAATGCCCTACCAAGAAAACTGGTCCAGAGAATCCAAAAAGCTGCTAAATTTAAAAACTGAGAGCTGAACTTCGGATACGATTTTCGATGCCAACATGACATTTTCTAGAAAAATACGGAAAAGAAACCCCCCCTAAAATCATGTTTTCTATTCAACCATGTTGAAAGAAAAAAATAAAACCACCTTGAAAGGTCCATAATGCCCCTAGATCAGAATATGCAAAAAAAATGCGAAATGAATTCACAAGAGGCTCAAAACACAAACGATAAGGTTTTACCCGGAAACGACCATGCATGCAAACGAAACTTACCTATTTGGACGTGCTACAATGGTCCACGACTTAAATATACCACCGATACAAAATCCGACCCCTCAACGGGCAAAAAGGCAAAAATGGAACTCGGAATAAAAACTCGGAATCCAAAAATACAAAACGGGGTCAAATGACCGTTTGGCCCTTGGCCACACTTCATACAAGATTAATAAGACCCTATGAAATAATGAAAATGGAATTCCCACACCCGATGCAACCATGGTGAAGTAATGACTTGCGATTTTTCAAGGTTTTATAACATTCCATAAAGTTAAAGTTACATAGAATGCAATATACATGTCATTGGCCTCCGGCCTCATCTCATACATATCAAATACATTCAAAGAAGTGTACTTAAGTACACATTACATACATGGAATCAAATATACATATTTTGACATATGAGTCTACAAAATGACATTTCATGCTAACATTTGCATGAAATGGAAACTTAAAAGCTACACGACATCCAAAGAATGCTAGGCTTCACGAACCAAGTCTTCGTACCTGAAATATGCCCCAGTATCGTAGGGGTGAGTAACATAAAGCTACTCGTAGGAGATGAGCATGCATTGACCTAGCATTTTACAAATTTATCACCTTAAGGTGAAACATGTTAAAGGGGCTCATGCCACCTAACGTCTATGTCCAAGTGAGACTCAGGGAGCATCCTAAGCTACCTTAGAGTCTAAGGAACAAGAATCACGATATACATACGTGTATGAAACGAATCATGGTTAGGATAATCCAAAGAACACGACAAGAAGAATGCTTGAGTATAGATTAACATGAATTGCATTTTTAACACAATTGAACTAGGTCTAGAGTAATCCATACAACATGACAAAAGCATAGTTGAATACAAGTAAACAAGAATCACATTATCCATGCAATTCAACAACAAAAGAGCATGTTATACAATGCAGCAAGGTTTAAGTTCTCAAAGCCATCAACTTAGAATCTAAAGCACAAAATAACAGTAGTGGTTCATACCACCTAACGTCTATATTATAAATGAATCAATAGGATCAATCCTAAGCTTTATTAGAACGTCAAAACACGATTTTCAATATCAATGCAATTTAACCAACATTGGAACTTCCAATACAACGCATAAAGCACAATTTCGCAAAGTTAACATCTTGTAACTTAAAATGAAACGACAAATAAGAAATAACAAGTTACAACATCATCTAGTTATCAACTTGAAAATGAAATGCGAAGTCAAACAAAGTGGATACTCGGACGTCACGCCGGATCAGACCGACAACATAGTTACTTTAGGGTTACTAGCCCATGGGTAACCTCCCTATATGCGCACTAGACTATATATAGAGGGATTATCCCCCGTACTAGAACCACGTCCTAGCCATAGCCAAACAACGACATCCCCAAGTTTTCAAAATCAACAAGTTATACAACAACGCATATATCAACAGGAATATGCAAGATAATCAACTATCTACCAAGCACATCCAAATTTGGAAACCTATACAATACATGCTCTAAGTCCACAACTAATATGATGTGATGAATGTCGAATCTTCAGTGTGCTATTCGTTACACGCTATACATGAATGATGTTAAACACGAAGTGTGCAAATCATTATACAAGGCAACAATATATTCAATAAGGAAAGCATATTCTCATGAATACAAACATAGCAACTATGTTATCCAATGTTCAAAACATAACCAAATAAATATACAACAAGTCTAAGTCCATGATTTGAATATAGAAACCACTTCTAAAACACAACTAGATCATGGAGCAAATTGATAGAATTTAAATAGGTAAACACAATTAAATTCTATAGATTCTGATTCAATTCCAATTAACCTCAATTTAACACATGTTAAAGGACATGGCAATGTCATCACCTATATCCATTCTAAAACTCAATTAGGTTGTTAGAACAACAAAGTAGAACTTTAATTAAATCATACTAATTTAAATCCCAAGGTTCTAAAACAACTTTAGATAGTCCCAAATTAATATATACTAGTAAACAAGTCACGGCCAATACAAATATCAAGTTAAAAGCTTAATTAAGCTAATGAGACCGCAAAATAGATTTTAATTAATTCTTTTAATTAAAATCTCTAAATTTTCAAACTTAACCAAATGCTCTCAATTTAACATATCTTAAAGAACATGCCAAGGACTAATGTAATATCACATTACAAGCTTATTTCATGCAATTTATGACCATACGAATTAAACTTTCACTAAAGTTAAATATAAATTAAAAGTTGCAATTCTCATGCAATTAATCCCAATTTAATATATGTGAACAACTAAACCTAAGCTTAATTTTCTAGCATGCCACAATACAATTCCAAGTTGTATATCACCATGAGGATTAAATCTTAAACGTGGAATTTAGTTAAATAAAAGGTTTCAAAACCTAACCGAATATTCTAAATCAAATATATGTGAAGCTATATGGCATGTAAATCAAGAATATCAAGTCGGAATTTAAATAGAGTGAATAGTGCACTCGAGGCAAATTAATTAATAATTAATAATTTTCAAAACACCTCCAATTACTTTCAAATTCAACTATGTTGAAGAGCATGCTAAGGCCTAATTTAATATGCTAACACATATTAATTTCAAGCTAGTTAAGGCCATGTGAATTAATCTTTCACCTAAGATAAATATTAAATAAAATCTTTAATACTTATTCAAATGTTCCAATTTTAATACACGACAACGAGCATATCAAGGGGCAATATAAAATCATGCTACATGTTTAAACCAAGTCATGAGCAACCGGAAAAATTAGATCACGTACAAGCAAGCTATATAACAAGAATTTAAACCTAGAACATCCCCTACCTCAATTTGAGATGAAAATCTCAAAATCCATCAAAATGGAACGGCTCCGAATCCGACGAAACTACTAGGTTTTGTCGGGGACAACGCCGTGAACATAACCCCCATCAAAGCCCCATCAAAATCATAACTTGACCTCAAAACCAAACTCAAGAAATGGTCAAAACTGAATTCTAATAAGGGGGAAAGGTAGAGCACGGCGAGGGGAATAACAAACGTTAAGGCCGAAGACTTTCCATCAAGGAAAAGTGAACCAAAAGAGGAGAGAGAAGATGGCAGCACCCCTTGAGCTGCCATGGGAGCTCCAGGTCGTGCATGAAGAGGGGAGAAGATGAAAAATGAAATATCTCACCCCCCTTTTATAGAAATCTCAAAAAGTGCTCCGAACGGGTCCCGCCGGGTCCGAAAAAGAAAAATTTGAGCAGACGCACTCAAATGGCAAAACTTTGTGAACAAAAAAGATTCAAAATGATAAAATATGAATAATGGAAAAAACAGCGTCGGAAACCGAGTATCGAGCAGAAAGTTATGCCCAAAACAAGTTTGGCGCAAACTGGGGTCAGAAACCCTGAAACTGGAAAACATCGACCAGGAGGAAATTCCAAGAGTACACAACTCGACGAAATGTGAAAATGAATCCTGTACGAGAATCCAGACTCAAAATAAGACATTTTGCAATAACTTTCATTAATTGCACAATGGCCCCTCCAAAAAGTAAAAACTGCACTTATGGCCCAGAATGAAAATATCTTCCTAAAATATTTTCTTAAAAACCCCTGAAATAAAATATTTTCAAAAGATATTTATGAAAAACACCCCAAGAAAAGAAAATAATTTCAAAGAACTTTGCATCCATACCCCTATGGACACCGGGAACAACCAGAGTACTTTCTTGCAAAAGTAAAGATACGTATTTCGAGGAAACCACTCAAGATGAAGGCACGTGAAGTCAAAAACCAACTCCAAACATGAGAAGTGAGGTTGTGCCAACAATGTGACAAATGGGGAAAAGACAGAATAGGGAAAATGACGAAATAACGCATAGTGTCCAAAAACGAAAAATGCGAAAATGACTCGGTCCTTAAAGGAAGTTGTCAATTCACATGAAAGAGTCTCAGAAACCAATTCTGAGCACTCGAGATGACACTAAGCGACACGAAACAGAGCTCAAAAAAGAAAATTAAACGAAAAAAATTCATTCATTAAATTTCAGGAAAAATGAAAGGAAGGCAAATGACCGGGTCATTACAACCTGCCCTCCTTAAAGGAATTTCGTCCCATAAATTAGGAACATACCAGAGAGAACAGAATAATGACCGAATAAAAGATCAAATCAAAGGACAGCTCACAATGCACTGAAGGACAAATCCTGAAGTATAAAGATCAACTGAAGGAACGCGAAACCATGAACTGAGACAACACCTCATACGAACCGGCACGTTAAATCAACGTTAACCACCGAGAGAATCCCAAGACAAAGGAACGTTGAATCACGATGAAAGGAGAGAGTGACAATGCAGTACGAACAACAACCAGAACCCGCCCACACTTACTCGTCAACAAGGTAGCATGACGGTATAAGGCACTAGTCCGTAACATACCCCAGAAGGGAACTTTTCGATACCAATGACATCAATGTCGAAAATGATCATTACCAGAAGCACCGCGGGAACCAGGTATCTGCGAAAGTTGGGGTAGCTAATCCCAAAACTCTGACAACAATGACACTGGCACCATTATGCTTAAGGCCTTAGATCTAAAAGCCACGATGGAAAAGGAAATGAAACAGTGCCTCCCTGGCCCACGTCTCACTCCACTGGACAAGGAAAAGGAAATGAATCGCAGTCGTCTACGCTCACATGAGTTTCACTCGCATCAACCAACAGAACAGACAGGAAGGTTCCCTACATAGGTCCTCACAGAATGAATTTCTTCTATCCAAGGAAGAAACTTGTGAAACAAGAACGCATCCAAGGGATACGACAGATCCTAAGAGACAATGCAAAAACCTGACATAAAGTTAACAAGTAGCATGCAACATAGCATAACTATCTACTCATACAAGTAGTAAACAAGTTGCCACATAAGTAAATAGGCATGTTATCAAATCAAACATGTTATCAAGTAGCACGCAGACGTGTTATCACACCAGAACATGATAGTGACACAGAACATGTTATCAGGACGCATATATACACAAAAGCATGCTCAACCAATGATAGATGTCTCAAAACACCTGAACATGTGAACATGTTATCATATAAGACACGTTATCAAGATACAAATGACAAATCAAAGCAAAACAACATGAGCATGATATGCACCCAAAACCCGTCGTCCAAGGTATTCAAACCCGGACGCTCTGATACCACCTGTGACGACCCTGATTTTTAGGCCAGCGTGTCCTATGATGAACCGAAAGTTGACCCGATAACGGATCCGAATGCGGAAGCGAAAATAAAAAACAAGACTCTAAGAAGTCAAAGTGACCTTTCATGAGGTCGTGGAACTCAACAAGAACTAATGCGGGAACGAATGATCAGAAAAAGACCGAACATGCCCCCTAGGGCAAAATGGTCATTTTTTAAAACTGTAGATTCGGGTGCCACCAAGCACACCGCTAGAAGGACAACGAAAAACTAATCAAGATGGACTCAAGAATCGCATGATTTGGAGTCCGGACGAAGGAGAAACGGCATGACGAAGAAAAACGAGCACTTAAGGAAAAAAGGGTAAACTGGTAATTATCTAGGAAGAACCGGGTGCAACCGAGCACGCCGTTGGAAAGACAGCGAAAAATTAGTCAAGATCAAAAAAAAATTCACTTGAATCGGAGTCCGGACGAATGAGAAAAGCCCAAAAGAAGAATTGACATTGCGACGGCCCGACGAGGGGCCATGACAGCCCCATGCGCACGCCCATGCGCGCGCCCAGGCACGCCGCGCGCGCGTTGAGTGCGCCATGGCTGGCAACAGCAGCCCAAAAGCTGCTATGGGGTTATTTTCCAGAAAAATCCAGATCAGAGGCTGAATTTGGAGGCCTAGATAAATTTTATTGCAAAAACACAAAGAAGAAATCCCCTTCAAAATTGAGTTTTTTACGTGACTCCGGAGGAAAATTGAAAAAAACTCACTGTGAAATGCCTAAAATGCCCTCCCAAGAAAACTGGTCCAGAGGATCCAAAAAGCTGCTAAATTTAAAAACTGAGAGCTGAACTTCGGATGCGATTTCCGATGCCAAGATGACATTTTCTGGAAAAACACAGAAAAAAACCCTCCCTAAAATCATGTTTTCTATTCAACCATGTTGAAAGAAGAAAATAAAACCACTTTAAAAGGTCCATAATGCCCCTAGATCAGAATATGCAAAAAAAATGCGAAATGAATTCACAAGAGGCTCAAAACACAAACGATAAGGTTTTGTCCGGAAACGACCATGCACACAAACGTAACTTACCTATTTGGATGTGCTACAATTGTCCACGACTTAAATATACCATCGATACAAAATCCGACCCCCCAACGGGCAAAAAGGCAAAAATGGAACTTGGAATGAAAATTCGGAATCCAAAAATACAAAACGGGGTCAAATGACAGTTTGGCCCTTGGCCACACTTCATACAAGATTAATAAGACCCTATGAAATAATGAAAATGGAATTTTCACACCCGATGCAACCATGGTGATGCAATGACTTGCGATTTTTCAAGGTTTTCATAACATTTCATGAAGTTAAAAAGTTGCATAGAATACAATATACATGTCATTGGCCTCCGGCCTCATCTCATACATATCAAATACATTCAAAGAAGTGTACTTAAGTACACATTACATACATGGAATCAAATATACATATTTTGACATATAAGTCTACAAAATGACATTTTATGCTAACATTTGCATGAAATGGAAACTTGAAAGTTACACGACATCCAAGGAATGCTAGGTTTCACGAACCAAGTCTTCGTACCTGAAATATGCTCCAGTATCGTAGGGGTGAGTAACATAAAGCTACTCGTAGGAGATGAGCATGCATCGACCTAGCATTTTACAAATTTATCACCTTAAGGTGAAACATGTTAAAGGGGCTCATGCCACCTAACGTTTATGTCCAAGTGAGACTCGGGGAACATCCTAAGCTACCTTAGAGTCTAAGCAACAAAAATCATGATATACATACGTGTATCAAACGAATCATGGTTGGGATAATCCAAAGAACACGACAAGAAGAATGCTTGAGCATAAATTAACATGAATTGCATTTTCAACACAATTGAACTAGGTCTAGAGTAATCCATACAACATGACAAAAGCATAGTTGAATACAAGTTAACAAGAATCACATTATTCATGCAATTCAACAACAAAAGAGCATGTTATACAATGCAACAAGATTTAAGTTCTCAAAGCCATCAACTTAGAATCTAAAGCACAAATTAACAGTAGTGGTTCATGCCACCTAACGTCTATGTTATAAATGAATCAATATGATCAATCCTAAGCTTTATTGGAACGTCAAAACAAGATTTTCAATATCAATGCAATTTAACCAACATTGGAACTTCCAATACAACGCGTAAAGCACAATTTCGCAAAGTTAACATCCTGTAACTTAAAATGAAACGACAAATAAGAAACAAGTTACAACATCATCTAGTTATCAACTTGAAAATGAAATGCAAAGTCAAACAAAGTGGATACTCGGACGTCACGCCGGATCAGACCGACAACATAGTTACTTTAGGGTTACTAGCCCATGGGTAACCTCCCTATGTGCGCACTAGACTATATATAGAAGGACTATCCCCCGTACTAGAACCACGTCCTAGCCATAGCCAAATAACGACATCCCCAAGTTTTCAAAATCAACTAGTTGTGCAACAACGCATATATCAACAGGAATATGCAAGATAATCAACTATCTACCAAGCACAACCAAATTTGGAAACCTATACAATACATGCTCTAAGTCCACAACTAATATGATGTGATGAATGTCGAATCTTCAGTGTGCTATTCGTTACACGCTATGCATGAATGATGTTAAACACGAAGTGTGCAAATCATTATACAAGGCAACAATATATTCAATAAGGAAAACATATTCTCATGAATACAAACATAGCAACTATATTATCCAATGTTCAAAACATAATCAAATAAATATACAAGAAGTCTAAGTCCATGATTTGAATATAGAAACCACTTCTAAAACACAACTAGATCATAGAGCAAATTGATCGAATTTAAATAGGTAAATACAATTAAATTCTATAGATTCCGATTCAATTCCAATTAACCTCAATTTAACACATGTTAAAGGACATGGCAAGGTCATCACCTATATTCATTCTAAAACTCAATTAGGTTGTTAGAATAACAAAGTAGAACTTTAATTAAATCATGGTAATTTAAATCCCAAGGTTCTAAAATAACTTCAGATAGTCCCAAATTAATATGTACTAGTAAACAAGTTATGGCCAATACAAATATCAAGTTAAAAGCTTAATTAAGCTAATGGGACCGCAAAATAAATTTTAATTAATTATTTTAATTCAAATCTCTAGATTTTCAAACTTAACCAAATGCTCTTAATTTAACATATCTAAGAGAGCATGCCAAGGACTAATGTAATATCACATTACAAGCTTATTTCATGCAATTTACGACCATGCAAATTAAACTTTCACTAAAGTTAAATATAAATTAAAAGTTGCAATTCTCATGCAATTAATCCCAATTTAATATATGTGAATAACTAAACCTAAGCTTAATTTTTTAGCATGCCACAATACAATTCTAAGTTGTATATCACCATAAGGATTAAATCTTAAACATAGAATTTAATTAAATAAAAGGTTTCAAAACCTAACCGAATACTCTAAATCAAATATATGTGAAGTTATATGGCATGTAAATCAAGAATATCAAGTCGGAATTTAAATAGAGTGAATAGTGCACTCAGGGCAAATTAATTAATAATTACTAATTTTCAAAACACCTCCAATTACTTTCAAATTTAACTATGTTGAAGAGCATGTTCAGGCCTAATTTAATATGTTAACACATATTGATTTCAAGCTAGTTAAGGCCATATGAATTAATTTTTTACCTAAGATAAATATTAAATAAAATCTTTAATACTTTTTCAAATGTTCCAATTTTAATACACGACAACGAGCATATCAAGGGGTAATATAAAATCATGCTACATGTTTAAACCAAGTCATGACCAACCGGGAAAATTAGATCCCGTATAAGAAAAATAAATAATAAAATCTCTAGATTTTATATTTAATCATGCAAACAAGTAGTATAAGCATCACAAACATGCTATATAACAAGAATTTAAACCTAGAACATCCCCTACCTCAATTTGAGATGAAAATCTCAAAATCCATCAAAGTGGAACGGCTCCGAATCCGACGAAACTACTAGGTTTTGTCGGGGACAACGCCGTGAACATAACCCCCATCAAAGCCCCATCAAAATCATAACTTGACCTCAAAACCAAACTCAAGAAATGGTCAAAACTGAATTCTAATAAGGGGAAAAGGTAGAGCACGGCGAGGGGAACAACAAACGTTAAAGCCGAAGACTTTTCATCAAGGAAAAGTGAACCAAAAGAGGAGAGAGAAGATGGCAGCACCCCTTGGGCTGCCATGGGAGCTCCAGGTCGTGCATGAAAAGGGGAGAAGATGAAAAATGAAATATCTCACCCCCCTTTTATAGAAATCTCAAAAAGTGCCCTGAACGGGCCCCGCTAGGTCCGAAAAAGAAAATTTTGAGCAGACGCGCTCAAATGGCAAAACTTTGTGAACGAAAAAGATTCAAAATGATAAAATATGAACAACGGAAGAAATGGCCTAAAAAACCGAGTCCCGAGCAGAAAGTTATGCCCAAAACAAGTTTGGCGCAAATCGGGGCCAAAAACCCTGAAACTGGAAAATATCGACCAGGAGGAAATTCCAAGAGTACACAACTCGACGAAATGTGAAAATGAATCCTGTACGAGAATCTAGGCTCAAAACAAGACATTTTGTAATAACTTTCATTAATTGCACAATGGCCCCTTCAAAAAGTGAAAACTGCACTTATGGCCCAGAATTAAAATATTTTCTTAAAAACCCCTGAAATAAAATATCTTCAAAAGATATTTACGAAAAACACCTCAAGAAAAGAAAATAATTTCAAAGAACTTTGCATCCATGCCCCTATGGACATCGGGAGCAACCAGAGTATTTTCTTACAAATGGAAAGATATGTATTGCGAGGAAACCACTCAAGATGAAGGCACGTGAAGTCAAAAACCAACTCCGAGCATGAGAAGTGAGGTTGTGCCAATAATATGACAAATGGGGAAAAGACAGAATAGGGAAAAGGACAAAATGGCGCATAGTGTCCAAAAACGAAAAATGCGAAAATGACTCGGTCCTCAAAGGAAGTTGTCAATTCACATGAAAGAGTCTCAGAAACCAATTCTGAGCACTCGAGATGACACTAAGCGACACAAAACAGAGCTCAAAAAAGAAAATTAAACGAAAAAAATTTATTCGTAAAATTTCAGGAAAAAGGAAAGGAAGGCAAATGACCGGGTCGTTACATATATATATATATATAAATTTACAAATAAGAATACATACTTTGGGCATGATGAAAGTTGCAAACAAACATTGTTAAATCATAATGTAATTTTGATACTTCCATTATGCCATTGGCTATGGTGGATGTGGGGTGTTAGTTGTGTTGTGAGGTTTGGGTTTTTTTGTCTTGTTGTCTTTGCCAAAAAAAAAAATCATAATGTGTACTGTTGTGCTTTTATTTTATTTTTTAACCTATTACGGAATTTTTATTTTGCCATGAGATATTTTCTGCATTTTACTTTCTTTTTCTTTTGTAGAAGTTCTGTAATGCAATACATGTAAGAGTTGGTGCTGGGAGAAAAAGAAAAAGAAAAATAAAAATTTGGAGAAGATAAAGTGAGATGGGAAGGAGAGAGAATTGCAGAAGAAATTAAGAATAGATACTTTCTACATGTTGCACCATTTTTTTTTTCTTTTTTTTTTATTTTTTTATTCTTTTCTTAACCGTTTTTTTTTTTTTTTTTTTTTCATTTACCTCACTTTCCCTCTTTCTCCACTGCAAAACGAATCATTTTTTAGCCCTAATATTGTTGTAGTATAATGATCTTTTGTTTATTCTTTTTCTTTTTATCGCAAATTTTATGATTATTCAATGAAAATCAATAAGAAATCCTCTTTGCTTTGTTTTAATAATAAACGTTTTGATCAACTCAATATCTTTTAAAAAACGAGAGATGGTTACTAATTGAAGGGATGCTTAAAATTCAATCCTGCTGTGTTTCTAATTTTGCAAAGAATAAGGTCCAAGTTTACTTTGTAGTGGCTAAACAAGAAAGAAGGTCCAAGTTTACTTTCTAGTGACTAAACAATTGCTTAATAAGTAACTATAATATTTGTATAATTATGTTTGTGATGAGTGAAGAAAAGATAGATTTGCTTTCTTGAGGGAAAGAGATGTAAAATTAATAAGGAAAGCAAAAAAGAAATAATAAAAGAAAAAAAAAATTGGTTTAACCCTTAAAAAATAGGTAATGCCTATCTTTAATTTTTATAAAATGATTCTTGTATATGCAGTGAAACCTACTGCTTTTAATTGGTCAGTTATGCACAAATAAGGAAGTGTGATCTCCACTTTACTTGTATTTAGCATAAATAATTAATAAAAAAGTTAGGCATTTCATCAATGGTGTGAGTATTACTATTCTATATTTTCCTAATTGAAAATAAAATAAAAGTTTGTCCAATATAAATATTTCATTTTGCTATGCACTATAATTGGTAATAAAAATATAAGAATCAATTGATAATTTGTTCCCAACAGTTCGAGACACCCGACACATACCATTGTTGTTTTTTCTCCGCACCTCAATTTAAACACATAATAGAATGATTTTTTATGGTTATTTATGCTTAAATATAAGTAAGTGGTTATTTATGCTAAATGCAATTAAGTAGAGGTTTCACTTCCTTATTTGTCGTATAACAGATCAATTAAAAATAATAAATTTAACAATTCACTTCAATTACTCAAAAATAATTCTTGCACAGATCAATAATAAATTTTCACTACACCCAAACAAAAATCAAAATAATTTTTGCACAGATCAATAATAAATTTTCACTGCACCTAAACAAAAATCGGTGCAGGTATCACTAATTTTTGTGTTCGTGATCTTAAAATGGACACACTTGGATATATGAGGTAGAACTTTATAATTGCTTTTACAGGCAGTTATTTTATACTCGTCCCGCGTGCATGTTGACATATTTGCCCTCGTTATATAATACTGTAACTACATTTATTAACATGGTTGTTAGGTGAAGCACCTTCATGCAAATGATATTTTCACAAAATTTCTACTGATTCTTATATTTTCATGGACAATAATTATAAATGGACTAAAATTTTAATTCGACACCAACGTTCTCACGCATCTAATGTCAGAACCGAGTTTTTTTTTTTTTTTTTTTTTTTCAGCAAAGAAACTGATTTATAAACAGCTGAAGAACAAGTACATTAAGAATAGCTCACACCAAACAAGACATGAAACAACATGGAGTTCTGTAGTCTTACATTCCTTACACAAAAATGTTACTTGGCGGGGGCTTGGATGAGTTGGTAAGGGCTTGGCATTGGCTTCAGCCTGGCCGGTGTTCGAACCTTGCTAGCCTCGCTTATCACTCCTAACTTATCCGGTGTATCCTTAGGGCGCAGCTCCACACCCTAGGTTTGTACCCTAGGGTGGTGGGTTCCGAAAGGGGCCTGCCAAGACCATGATCCTCAAGAAATATCATGAAACGCCACCTATTGGCCTTGTCAAACACCAAATGATGGAGACTCCGTTCGATCACCAGCATCAGAACATCCCGTAGTACCAAAGTTGCTATAGAAAATAAAGCAAGCACACCAAAACTTTATACACTGGATGACTCTAATATCTTGTCCACCACATGATAAAACGCCCTGCCAAAAGTTCCAAAGCAAAAGGCAGCAAATGGCTGAAGGTTGCAAAGAACATCCACCCCGAAAATATTGCGCCACTGTCCAGAGAGCAGTATGAGCTGGGAATAAACCAGTGACAACCACAGGCTTAATATATCTCCGTGAGCTCCGAGAGGCTACTTCAACACCTCCTGCATAAATATAAGTCCAATAATAGACATTCATATCCCACAGGATGTGTCCATTACCAGGAGGAACCCATCGAAGATCCATCCGCTAAGCGAAAAAGAAACGGCCTTGAAAAAACCACTTGGATGTTATTAGATCCAGTAGGAAAATTGCATTTAAGCAACCCAATAACAAAAGAAGAAAGCTCATGAACAAATCCCCCAATCAAATTTAGAATCACAAAATTTAAGGGGCCCATTTGAGGCTATGTGCTGGGTCAGGTCCATAGGCCCCTTCCAGAAATTTCCTACACAAGATTGCACAATCCAGTCGTCCTCCACAAGCAAAGTATGCACTGTAATGAAGTAATTAAGGTGTGAGCCCATGTGCAGACTATGCACCGACCTAAACCAGACGCGTGCAATGCAAAAGAGCGGATGTGACATCGACGTTGGCGAAATACAACCCATCAACATAAGGCATCCCGTGAGATCGATCAGCCAAAGTAGAATAAGGAGACATGAACGAGGGTGAGGCCATCGTCAAAAACTCAGTAGCAAACACACCACCATCACCACACCCATCTGACCAGGGAAGAACCAGAGCTTGGTGACAAAAGAACAACGACCACCACCCATGGGAACCATAAGCACACAGATACCCAAAAACAAAAAAAGAACTTGTTGAGAAATCAAACAACGCCATCCTGGTTTGAAATACGTTGGACAGAGGAACGGAGAAAACTCCACCGCAGCAAAAAACCATGCAGTGACGAAACAGAATGTTGATTGAACACCACCAAAGAGAGATGTAAACGTAGAACTCTTCCATAGTGCAAGGGACTATGATCAAAGCAACCAACAGAGAAAAAGAAAAACAAACAAAACAAAAAGAAGCAAGACGATCGAGCAAGAAAACAGGTGAGATTTAAGATAAGAAGAAGCAGAAAAAAGAGAAAAGAGAAGCTCTGACTCCGCAGAGAACCTCCACTCAACGAGTGGAGCCCTCTACTCAACGAGAGCAAACATCCAATGGTTCTGGACCACTTACCGGTGCCTAGGTTTTAATGTCAGAACCGAGTCACAATGGCCAGAGTTGTGACTTTTCTCTCCACACATTTGTTTAATGATAAGATCAATTAATTAGTCAAAAAAATAAAAGTTGCACGAATTTTTATTATCATAATCATCTTTCGGAAATTACCTTTTCTTTTATTTTTTAGGTATTTGGAAGATTCTAAGGTTAAAAAATTATTTTCCATATAAATTATTTTATCTTCAAATGACTAAAAATGATTTAGCAAAATAATTTTCGTAATTCATTTTTTGCATGTTACCTTGGGTCATCTTATTATAAATATTTTTATTGAACTTCTATGTCTCTCTAACAACTAATCTTTTTTAGTTCTCCCAATCTAAAAATATAATATTCAATCTTTTCTCTCTAAATGTATACATAAACTGAGAGGAGAGAGGAAGAGAGACAAATTTACGTCAGTTGAAGAACAGATTTGGGTCGAGAGCATGTTTTAGAGAGAGTGGGAAGAAAAAGTAATTAGGAGATGAATGGATGGTTTAGCGTAAAGAGAAAAAGCAATGAGAAGAGAGATGGTTTAGGGGGTACTATTCCCATTGGTGAGTAACACCGGAGAAAGTGAGAGAGAGATAGAGAGTTAATTGTGGGCATTATTTCCGTTTTGTAATGAACATTGAAAAAGAGATTGTTAAATGTGCACAAAAGCTGATATAGAAAATATTTTACAAGAAAAACATTTTACGGAGCCTAAATCAAAATTACAGAAAAAAAAGAAAAAAGAAAATCATAAATCAACAAATAACCTATATAGCCAAAACCAAATGGGTAATAGGCGAACTGTTACAAGCCAATCCCCCATTATTAGCGATGAACACGCATTCATATACAATATTTGAGAATAATTTTGAAATAAATAATGATCAACAACTAGATTCAACTTTTGCAGTTGTCTCATAAAAAGATAGTGGTAGGAAGAATATTATTCATTATACATATATAAATATTTATAAATAGAGAGAGAGAAAGAGAGAGAGAGAGAGATTCTAAAAATTAATAAAAATTTTGTTAGTAAATGACATGACCATTTTTTCTAGTTGGTTGTTTGGTATGGGCCTTATGACAGTGAGGTCCACCTTATGCTGAAGTGAGGTTTTTGTCCAATCCATTTGCCTGAGTAAGGCCCAACAAAGTTAGCCCCATTATTGGTTCTCAGCGAATCACCATGTTTCGTATAACTTTAAGGCCCGAAAGCTTTGCAACACACTGAATGTAGTTTGGCTTATTAACTTGCCCACGAAAATAATAATAATAACAACAATAATAATAATAATAAAAGGAGATGTACAAGTCTCTCCGAGCCTAAAAGATATGGGTTGGTGAGGCCATTTATTGTGTGTGTGGAAGAAATAAAATGAAACCCAATGTTGGTTTTGTATTGTTGGATATTGGAGGCCAAGAAACTTACAGTTCATGGATTAAGAGACCACAAGTAACAAAGACAAAATAAGTCCGTTTGTACATGTGTTAGCTTAGGTGGATTGGCCCAACCTTAGTCCCACGAGAAAATTTTCATTGAGCCCGTTGCACTATGCAACGAACGCATTCGGACTGTTCATATAATACAATCGCGTATATGCCATATGCCAATAATGAACAGTTAAATGTGCTTTACACGATGGCAGTGGGCAAAGAAATTTTTCCGGTTCCCCACAACCACAAGGCAGTACAATTTTGGCTGGAATTCGCTAACTGAACATTTGAGATGTGCTATAAGACAGATATACTAAATTAGAAATTGCAGGTAATATATATGGTTAGCAAGATAAAATAATTTCAATAAAAGTGTGTCATCTGGTGTCATTACATTACTTACATCACTTTCTCTTATATGTGCACTGCAATGCAAAGGACCAAAAGCACATGATCTTCACTGCACCAGCAAAAGGTGACCCCTTTGGCTGTGGAGGGGAGGGATTTGGATTCTCTCAATTTTATCTTTTACATCAATTCATGAAGTAAAATGCCTCACGTTTTTTCTTTTTTCTTATTCTTTTGTCCTAAATTCCTAATGTATCTACATAATATATATATATATATATATATATACCCAAAATACCACTGCGAGTCTCATCTACAAGAGATTGGCGGGAAAATCTGTTAAAGTGTGTGTAAGAGAGAGTTGGGTTTTTAAAGTGTGTGCGCGTCTGTATGTATTTGTTACTTGTTAGTTATCACGGTTAATGTAGTGCATACAAACTACATTTCTGAATCTGCTTCTACATCAAGAAAGATTGCAAGAAAAGAAAGCTCTCTCTCTCTCTCATGGCAAACTCCCCTCTCCACCACCCCCTCTTGACGGCCCTCACCATCATCATCAACCTTTGCCTCAGCTCAACAGCACAGTCTCCTCCACCTTCTCCGGCCACCACCGTACCACCATCACCATCACCATCACCATCACCACCACCACCACTTCCCTCTCTACCCACAACCATGGCATCACCACCACTTCCCCCTCTTCCCACAACCATGGCACCACCATCACAACCAGCTCCCTCTCCACCCATCACCACCATACAACCACCACCACCAATTCCCTCTATACCCACCACCATCATACAACCACCACCACCAACACCAATTCCCTCTCTACCCACCACCATCACACCACCACTTCCCCCTCTACCCACCACCAGCACACTACCACTTCCCCCTCTACCCACCATAGCATCACCACCATGTCCTCGGCCTACAATCTCATCAACATCACCAGTCCCTTTGCCCACAACCGCACCAAGCACCAACCTCTCCACCCAACACCACATCACCACCACCACCGCCACCACCTCCCCCACCCACCACCACATCACCACCACCGCCTCCGCCACCACCGGAGGTATCAGACCCGCAAGATGATCAATTCAACAACATAATCGACGCCCTAATGAGACTTCGGCGCTTGGGCAGGCATCCTCTCCGCCGCCGATCTATCAGGCTTCCCACTCGCGGCCACCCTCTTCATCCCCAGCAACGACGCAATCTCCCACTTCCCCACCGCCACCCTAAACTTCGACCCATTCATCATCCTCTACCACATTGCCCCCCAACGCCTCTCTTTCTCTGACCTCCGACGATTCAAGACCCATACTCGCCCCCCAACTCTATTGCCCTCCAAGACCATTCTCATCACCAACAATTCTCCCTTCAACTTCACCATCAACGACTCTCCCATCAGCCACCCCGACCTCTACGCCACCACCGTCTCCGTCCACGGCATCAAAACCATCCTCGATTACTCTGCCTACAGCGGCGACGGCCTTTTTGTACCGGAAGAGGACCCAAGTATGCCGATGCCCACGCCACCCCAAGCAACGGCGCCGCCATTTTTTCAGGCAGGAGAAATTATGGGTCGCCGGAGATCGGATGCCGCATGCCTGTGCACTGAGTTTCCGATTGTTTTATCGGTTGTTTGTGCGGCCTTGGCCTTCAAGATCCACAGAAACCCTCTGACTCGTTGATGGGCCTGTTAATCGATTGTTAACAGATGAGTCTCACATCAATCTGTACATGGGTTTTAGCTTGATGGGTCAGTGTTAATCATCTCTGTTAATTCTTGTTTGCTCACAGACTCTACCCTCTCTGTTTTTTCATGTTAATTCTTGAGAATGAAAATTTTGGATTCTTGTTACTTACAATAGATTCAAAAGGCAATGAAAGGGATTGTTTGGTTCATATCATTTGATATTGATTTGCTTATAGTTAAGTATTGTCAAGAGCCAATTGATGTAGCTTTTTAGGGTTTAAGGTTTCCTTTTGATCACAACTGAGCAATGTTGAGCTATAGAATTACAGTATTGGGTTGTTAAGTTTAGCAGGGTAAAAATTATATTAAGCTCAAGCTGAGGTCAAATTTGCTTCATGCTTAATTAACACATTCAAGTTTAGGTTGCTTAGATTTAATTTGTTAATCTCATGGGCTTTATCTAATCTTTTAAGATAGGCAACTGACACTAGCCCTTGAACTGCAACAGAATCAAGTCAATTTGAATATTTGGCTTCCTGTGCACAGTTGGCCCAAATTGATGACTTTTTAAAACTCAATTTAAGCCTTGTGACCGAATTTGACTGGGTGAGCAAACACATTGTTCTCAGGACTCCAACATTCAACCTTTTTATTGGGAGAGGAGAGATGTATCATCTCGATTAATATCCATTGTTAACACGGTGGCTACTATTTTAAGCTTTAATTCGAGTTGAATTGAAATTTGATACAAGTACACTTTCAGCAAGTCTCTGTTTACAAACCCAACAAGTTGAGACAGTTGGTACTTGGTAAGGGCTGTTCAAACTCAACTTGTTTAGTGAAAGAGACTGGAAACACTATTTGAGCTGAACTTGATTGATATCAAACAAGAAAGAAAATGTTATGCTATTGAACTAAGGATCAAACTTTGAGTTGACAAGCACAAGGCATTTACTCAGTTGCAATTCTATTAATTTTAGCTTGTGGTTTGATGTTTCATTTCCATCAGTGAAAAAAGAGGTCATGTTACAATGTGAACCATACAAAATTTAAGCTTACTTTTTTTTTTTTCTCAAACATTTATAATTGGATAATGATTCTCAAGCTTAAAACTCTAACCGAGAAATTTCTATCACTTGGATGAAGTGGATAGTATAATGACCCGAACCCAAGGGTCCGAATCGCTAACTGGGTCCTTACCCGAACCCGAGGTCATCTAAGGACAATACCGTCCTTTCCTACGTCAATACTTCTCACACAAGTCAGTCTAGGGTCTAAAATACTCCAAAGGCACAACAACTTTACAAAGATGGTCAAATGTACAAGTCAAAAAGAAAGAATCAGCCGGCTGAAAGCCCTTGGTCTGCCGGCTGACAGGGCGGGTTCGGTCGGCTGACCTACATGGTCGGCTGGCTGAAACGGTTATCAAAACTAGGTGCTCTTGGGGCTTTCCAAAAATAGCTTGTCGGTCGGCTGGTGAAGGAGGTTCGGTTGGCCGAACCTGGGGTTTCGGTCGGCTAATGGTGAGGTTCAGCCTGCCAAAACAAGGCTTCACACCCCTAAACTCTCTGGAATGGTTTACAACTGTGCTCGTTATGAACCAAACCTATGCTGGACCTGTTATGCAATCAAATTCCGAATTCACGGCAATAGAGCGTGATATAATATAGTTGAAAGGTATCTATAATTGGTCGGAATATAACTTCTTTACCCATTCATCATGAAATAATTACATAGTCTCATTTTACTTCAAAATACCATCAAGTGTTATGGCTACAATACATGACTACGGTTCACAAAAATGAATAAACTTTTCTATGGATTGAGACCTTACAAAAGAATGGAACCAAATATACAAAAGATGACAAAAAATGGATATAAGGGGTGAGCAAAGTTTGCTCAATAGGTGGTGCCTAAGGCACACCTCTTGTGACCCGTGAATCCAAATAATGAATAGAACAAAAGGACTGGCTACAGTCCCTGACCCTTGGTACCTCTGCGGCGTCATTTGAGACCCAGATTACTCAACCACGCTAAGGTGATTTCCCGAGTTCCCTCTAGGTTATATTAACGCCACGGCCCTTTGGTGACTCCGCAGCGACCGGGTTTTCCACAAAACCACTTTAATCAAAACTTTTTCTCAAAAAAAAAATTCATTTTTATTTCATTCACTTCAAATCATTTTGCCCTTTTTCATGCCCAATGCTATGAATACATGTCACATACTTTGCCATTACTATGAAAATGAAAGAATTTCTACTACACAATTTAACATGCTTCCACATACCAATTTCTAGTAAGATAATAAACATCATGGATATGGAAATTAACACTTAGGCATGTTTTTCATACAATTCAATTAATGCACATAATCATAGATTTCATATACAACAATTATATCATTTTCAAAGCAATCAACTCAAATTAAGCATGCTTGACATCAAATTTTGAAGGAAAATTCATAAAGGAACAAGAAATTGGGACTTAGAAACCCTAACCTCACTTAGATGCAAAAACCCCCAATTTATCCAATCCAAGCCCTAGAATTAGAAATTCCTAGGGTGCACCAAAACCACTTTTGCTCCGATCAAATCGTAGATCTCAACGCGATCTTTAATTTTTCGTAAACGGCATCTAAAAACTCCAAAAGACAAGAGAGAAATCAAAGATTGAAATCCCACGTGAAAAAAAAAAAAAAAGAAGAAGAAAAGAAAAGGGAGAGAAAGTGAGTTATGAGAGAGAGAGAAAATTTGTGAGGCCAATGATGGCCTCCTTGCCACTTATAAGTAAAGTGGTGGGTCCTACCACTTCTTAATTAAAAAAATTTCTTTTCCCCTTTTTATTTTAACCACAAATATATATACATACACACTTAATAATCCACAACCACATAAAATATAATAAATAAGATGTATGAGGTGCAAATGGACCCAACTGAAATTCCCGTATGCAACAATTCCGGTAGCAAGTCCCACACGGAACCGTCCGGCTCGAAAAGAAATATACAAAAATGACCACCTTTGCATCTCAAAGAGTCCTAAACTCAATGAAATGCTCCAACCAACTTACGAACATACCCGGCACACCCCACGGTGTCGGTGAGAAAGGACAAAAATGCCCTTGCACGAATGAAAAATTCCAAAAAAAAAGAAAAATGACGAATTTCAGAAAAATTACAATCTACCCTCCTTAAAAGATTTCGTCCTCGAAATCTACCCTCCTTAAAGAAGGAGGCCCACAGCCGCACACCTTCCCGAGAAACCTCACAAAACCCCAAAACCATGAACTCACCAACATTATTGCCCTTGACACCAAACGTAACTAGGCAATTCAGAAACCACTGTCACCAAAACTCAATGTTCACCACCCTATGAGGGTACTCATTTCCCACAACTTCCCAACACAAAACCAACTAGTACATTCTATATTATACTCAACTCAAAATGGACGCCGGTCCACTCAACACTGCCACGAAAAGCTCCAAAGCCCGGAAGAAGAATAGTTGCCTGACCACTGAACATGACAACATCTATGTCCAACTCATCCTTTAAAGGACACACAAGACTCCAACCGAGGAATCCCGTCCATCTCACAATCAAGCTCAACTCAGATTTATGCATCTCTATTAGACCAACACTCTTCACCTAACACACAGCTACACCACCACATATCGATACAAGCGACTACCGACCGCACCATTCGGCAATCATTACACATAGTAACCACAAGATGTCTAAAAATAAAACTCCCAATAACTACATAATCATAAGTCACCAAAACAATAAAACAACTTATCAATGATCGTACCGTATACCCTTTATCAAACACTTAGTACCATCTAACACCCCTCGTCATCTGAATCTACACTGCCACAACAACACAACGCTTAAAACCGTGTTCTCACTGTCACTAACAATTCAAAATGATTATTGACCCTTGACCCAACACCATGCTAAAGAGGGACTGATTCAAGAGAAATGGTTGGCCAGGTCATTCTCATCCTCAATCCGATCTCAGCACAGACGTTGTTCCAGTCCTTAGGTCCAAACCTTAAACATAGTCTCACACGATCCACAAAACAACCAAGAGATCCACTCACAATCCATCCATCGTTCCACATAACCTTAACAACTATACAATCACACACCAGCTCTAAGAATCTCAATAACTCCTTAATCATGCAACTCGGAACAAGCTAAAAACAACACAGCACCAAACGTCACAACCATCAACCAGCACTAAAGATCTCTAATTTCCTCATAACATCCACACCAGGTAAACAACATCATAACATTACTCGATTCAATTCTTACGTCGTCAAAGCACACAATAAAACCATCTCATGTCTAAAACCTTAAGACACTACTTGAATTAAACACCTACAAAAACATTTGAGTACACGACTCACTTCACATCATCTAATCATCCTCAAACCGCCATTCAATACACATCCTTTAGCCATCACTGCTAGTACCAAACACCGGAAACACAATTTCTATTCGGCAACATGTGCCTCGCATTCTACCGATCAAGACCACTCCCAAACAAACGCTACTAAATACCGACGACTTTATCTCCCTCCGTGGAAGTGAGTCGACCAAACTAACCAAACCCTACTGATGAACTCTAACAACATAACAAACCACATACAGGTCCGTCCACCCACGGACGCGCACAACTCCAAAATGAAGAACAAGACTCACGTTAAACGATGTCATTGCTAGGACTAGAACAAACGAAAAGGGTAAGGAACCCTGCTCTCACAAGAGACTGACGACTCGCACCTGAATGCACTCGACAACCTGTCATACGCTACTAATCGTTCGTCCAACCATGGACACCTAATCTCACCTGAGATGAAATGAACTCCTTGTACACAAGGAGGAGAACAAACTGAAAACACATACAGAACTACGAACACAAACCTAGGCGAACTCGCCACCAACGAACCGTCAAATACTACTAACACGGAACCTCGCATACGCTACACCGCGATACTCATGCTAACCAAAACCAACCAGACAAGAGTACCAACACTCATGACATACAAACACTAGAAATAATCACAGCCCTTCCGACACCGCGTCCTGTTCCATCATAAAATCGTCACTCCCAAATGGCAATCCCTAAGCTGTAAAATGTCACTTTACCACCCATTCCACTTTCACCTTTCAAGGCGACACTACCTTGAACACCGTGCACACAAAACCAGTGACCTTAGTCACAACAACCCATTACTCGCCACAAGAAAAAGGTGTCTATATGGCAACATCGTCCTCACTGACTCTAATGACCACACCGTCCACAATCGCCTCAACTGGCACACAATCCATCACCTACATGACAACATATAACAAATAACTACAATCACTAATTCATCCTCGGATCATACCTGAAATCATTAAGCTCATAAATACTAAACATCACACCTAAACATCTTTACTACCACTCATTTAAAACAACAGTTCAAACCTATCATCCCACCAGACCATCAAGCCACTACCAACCAATTCTTCCTCCAACATCCTTAATATAACACCATCATAACAAGAAAATATGCATTACTCTCAATACTCCCCACAACGACCACTACCTAACACTAGAAAAGAACCTCCACATAGTAATGCCATATCGACAAGTCCCCAAAGGAAAATGAGTACAAAAACAAGAATGCTTAACACCCAACTGTCTCCTTAAAATCATCAACGACGTAATCAATCACTAACGCCTAACCGACTACTTAAACCATTCTTCCTAAGGCGATCTACATGCCTAACAAGAAAACTTCATGCCCTAAGTTCAACATCATTATTTCTCCTCATTTATGTTCCTCAAAACATCCTTGGCCCCGACAAAAGTCAAATGGGGTTACCAACTAAACCTACAAGATCAACCTCGTCCCAATCATTCTTATCATCAGTCTACCTTTTCGGATCCTCAACACCAAGCACTATTTCCTGATACCTTTGACATGACTTGAAATACAACTCCAGCCCATAACCTTCAACGTCCAAAACATAGTCCATTTGGTAACACAGAATTTACCATCAATCACTTCATCCGCAACTAACCAAGCACTTTAATAACCCTATAAACCCGCCTTGTCGTGCAATCCTACACTACACAGGTAAAACTGACTATTATACCCCACCTCGAGACTCTCTCAACAACTGTAACAACCTATAACCCCGCTCATTCACCTAGCCATGCAATCAACTCACTGAGAGTTAATTACCCGCAACACGCTCCTGTAACTATCCGAAATGGGGATCACCCATCAACTAACCAGTCTCTAAAACATACTCTTATAACCCATGAACTGAATCATATCAAACAGTCAATCACCCAACACTGGCATGACTCCAGTCAATGCCTACGTCACACCAGACTACTGAGTCCAACAAGTCCCCTCAACCACCATAACCAACACGGTTCCTTAGATCATACTAGAATACTCAAGATACACGTCTACAACCCATAGACTACACTCATGACTCAAGCAACCTCTATCACACTCACCACGATAGGTTTGAAAAGAACTTCCACACCTAACCGTGACCTAAGTCTCAAACACTGACCTCTTAAGGTCAAGCCGAAACCCTCACTCGTACACTTGACCACCACGGTCACCAGAACCTATACACCAATACATGAAACTCACGCAAAACAAGGGCACCTTGCCATGAAATATGAACCCATTCTAAAGTCGTGCTCTAAGCACTGCACAAAATGCAACTAAGAAGATCAGGATGACTACACGCCAAATAGCTCAATCCACGAGCTAGAAGCCCACGCCATTAGTTCGACAAGAACCAACACCCAACAACCCTTGAGCAACTGAGCTTATCGCCTACTCAAGTCAAAACTTACACAACTCTCAATGTCGCGACAAGTACCCCAACATACTAGTAACTATCCCAATGCTTAACCGTATAACTACATAAGAATATAGATATATACGTATACAAAATAAATGAAGCCCACAATACTTCACAAAACATGTTTACATATACCATACTCATTACTTATCATATCAGCATTTAAATCAGAACTGCACACACCGTACCTACCACTTCTCGTCACCATACTCCTCATACACAATTAACATGCTTTTCTTTTCTTTCACATTTCATTTACACAGTTAGATCATCTAACTATTCCTCGTACATGGCCATGTAACATAAGCTTTAGCATATAAACATATAAATGTGCAAACACATAGCAAGGAAGCATGTATTTCAAAACCTTAAGCACATAAACATGTAAACAAGTAGGCAGTTAAACATGCTTTTCAAGTAGCAAAACACTTATCAAATAACCACATAAACAATGCAATTGACTTCCCATGCAACCCTATGTAGGCCTCTAACCATCATCCTAATGGTTTTCGAACCATCGCTTTGATACCAATTCTGTAACGACCCGAACCCGGGGGTCCGAATCGCTAACCGGGTCCTTACCCGAACTTGAGGTCATCTAAGGACAACATCATCCTTTCCTACGTCAATACTTGTCACACGAGTCAGTCCAGGGTCCAAAATACTTCAAAGGCACAACTTTACAAAGATGGTCAAATATACAAGTCAAAGGGAAAGAATCAGCCGACTGAAAGCCATTGGTCGGTCGGCTGACAGGGCAAGTTCGGTCGGCTGACCTACATGGTCGGCCGGCTGAAACGGTTACAAAAAATGGGTGCCTCGGGACTTTCCAAAAATAGCATGTCGGTCGACTGGTGAAGGAGGTTCGGTTGGCTGAACCTGGGGTTTCGGTCGGCTGATGGTGATGTTCAGCAGGCCAAAACAAGGCTTCACACCCCTGAACTCTATGGAATGGTCTACAATTGTGCTCGTTATGAACCAAATCTATGCTGGACCTGTTATGCAATCAAATTCCAAATTCACGGCAATAGAGCATGATATAATAGAGTTGAAAGGTATCTATAATTGGTCGGAATATAACTTTTTTACCCATTCATCATGAAATAATTACATAGTCTCATTTTACTTCAAAATACCATCAAGTGTTATAGTTACAATACATGACTACAGTTCACAAAAATGAATACACTTTTCTATGGATTGAGACCTTATAAAAGAATGGAACCAAATATACAAAAGATGACAAAAAATGGATTTCTAGTCCTCCTTAACCTTGTGAAGGGTCTGCGTCTACTACTTCCTTTCCGAGCCCTGGAAAAATGTTAAATATAAGGAGTGAGCAAAGTTTGCTCAGTAGGTGGTGCCTAAGACACACCTCTTGTGACCCCGTGAATCCAAATAATGAATAGAACAAAAGGGAACAGGATCATACTATGCCGGGAAAACTACAACATCAATTTCAAATTCAAAATAAACAATGTCGTACCATTAAATGCGATGCCATGTATGTCGCTCCCCATTTTCAAAATCACTTTCATTCTCCACTTTTCAAACCGTTAATATAACATGTCCCTCGGTGACTCCTCGGCGACACGAGAAAAGGATTGGCTACTGTCCTTGACCCTTGGTACCTCCGCGGCGTCATTTGAAGTCCAGATTGCTCAACCATGTTAGGATGATTTCCCTAGTTCCCTATAGGTTATATTAACGCCACGGCCCTTTGGTGACTCTGCAGCAACTGAGTTTTCCACAAAACCACTTTAATCAAAACTTTTTCCCAAAAAAAAAAAACCATTTTTATTTCATTCACTTCAAATCACTTTACCCTTTTTCATGCCTAATGCTATGAATACATGTCACATACTTTGCCATTACTATGAAAATGAAAGAATTTCTACTACACAATTTAACATGCTTCCACATACCAATTTCTAGCAAGATAATAAACACCATGGATATGGAAATTAACAATTAGGTATGCTTTTCATACAATTCAATTAATACACATAATCATAGATTTCATATACAACAATTACATCATTTTCAAAGCAATCAACTCAAATTAAGAATGCTTGACATCAAATTTTGAAGGAAAATTCACAAAGGAACAAGAAATTGGGAATTAGAAACCCCAACCTCACTTAGATGCAAAAATTCCCAATTTGTCCAATCCAAGCCCTTAATTAGAAATTCCTATGGTACACCAAAATCACTTTTGCTCCGATTAAATCGTAGATCTCAATGTGCTCTTTAAATTGTCGCAAATGGTATCTAAAAACTCCAAAAGACGAGAGAAATCAAAGATTGAAATCTCACTTGAAAAAAAAAAATAAAAAGAACGAAGAAGAAGAAGAAAATGATGATGAGAGAAGGGAGAGAGAGTGAGTTAGGGGAGAGAGAAAATTTGTGAGGCCAATGGTGGCCTCCTTGCCACTTGTAAGTAAAGTGGTGTTAATTAAAATTTTTTCTTTTCCCCTTTTTATTTTAACCACAAATATATATATATATACACACACGCGCGCGCGCTTAATAATCCACAATCACATAAAATATAATAAATAAGATGTATGAGGTGCAAATGGACCCAACTGAAATTCTCATACGCAACAATTCCGGTAGCGAATCTCACACGGGACCGTCCGGCCCAAAAACAAAAAAAAATATATACAAAAATGACCACCCTTGCATTTCAAAGAGTCCCGAACTCAATGAAATGCCCCAAACCAACTTATAAACATACCTGGTACACTCCACGATGTCCGGCAAGAAATGACGAAAATGCCCTTGCACGATCGAAAAATTCCAGAAAAAAGAAAAATGACGAATTTCAGAAATATTACAGATAAGGTCAAAGTTTTATCAGAGGGATATAAATCCCTCGGCTAGGCTTCTTACTTGAGTTTTAGGTCTCAGTTGCATTGTCCTTGTAATTTTGCTCGACATTATCCGAGTGAAGTAGCATTTTTGAGTTTTGAAACACTAGTTAAAGGACTGAAGGGCCTAGAATGAGAAAGTGCAAAGTAGAGAGCCTCAGCATTCACAACTCCTGAATGATATATTGCATCCTTGAAGATAGAAGAACACTTAAAACAAGCATTCATCATATAGACACTAAAATTTTAGTGAACTTTAATTTGGACAAATGGACCCATTAAATATGGGCCCAATGTTTAATTAAGTTATTTAATTGGCCCAAGTATGGTCCACTTAAATTATTTAATTAAGCCCAGTCTAGAGTCTAGATGGTTAAATAAAAAGAATAATTATTCCTAATAAAATATATTTGGAATAATTATTTTTAAGGATAATTATCATAATATATCCGGCCCGGCCCAATTATAGTTTTTTTCCTTATCAGGAGATGACACGTGTCATCATCCTATTAATCCAAGAAGCCTATAAATAGAGGCTTGAAGGAAGAAAAAGGGGGAGGATTCAGAATTCAGAAGTCTACAAATTCAGACACAAATTCAGAATTCAGAAGTTCAGAGACTCAGAAATCCAAAGACTCAGAATTCAGACACAAATTCAGAATCGAAACCCAAAAGCGAAGAACATCAAGCACATCCAACAACGTGCCGTTCTTCATCAAATTTCACATTGATTCAAGAACAAGCTCGTGCAGCCCTTGGATCCAACCAACCAAAAACAAGGAGATCGAATCAGAGGACCATTCTTTTTTTGTAAAAGATATTACAAAGGACTATACTCCACATTCATAAATTAATAAAATTCTATTTGCTCCATATTTTGTTTCTATTGCAGACTTACAAAATTTGTGTGTACAAATTTGTGGCACGCCTAGTGGGACCACCTTTGCCTCTCATCTCTTTCTCCTACCATCAAGTTTCTTCTCTATCAGATTCTATGGCTCCCCCTAAGATTCAGACAGACAAGAAAGCCCAAAAGAACATCGCTATTGCAAAGGTCGACGCTAAAGCCACCATGAAAAGTGGCACGAAGACCAAATTAAGCGATGGAAGTACCTTGACGGGCCCTGTGACACGTAGCAAGTCCTAGGCGATGGCGTCATTCAAACTTCAGCAAGATGTGGTGACAACTAATCCTGCAACACCGGCGAACGTGAAAACTCAACATGTCAAAAACCTTGACATTATTCCAGAGGAGGCTCCACCACCAAATTCACTTCGTTCTATCTATGATGTTCACTCTAGTGTCGGTTCACCCCCAGAGTCACCACGTCAGACTTCGGAGCAATCAATCACTTCAAGGAACGTGGATTCTCAAGGCCTATCATACTCAGATGTGGTTGCTGCAATGATGACTGGAGCTGCTACGGTGGAGGAACAACTAGCAACTATGGCTCATTCCATTGAGAACCTCACAAAGACTATTGAAGAAAAGGACTTGCAAATCGCTACACTAATGAATAAATTGGAAGTTCAGACTTTCGGTGAAACACCAATGCCATCCGGGAATCGTGCAACTTTCACACCACCACCGTCTGGGAAACCTACATCTTCCACAGCAATACTAACGGAGAATCCTAATTCTACAGCACAAGGTACTCACAGAGAGAATCCCAAACAGACGCCGGTGACAGAACAAGCGACCAGTCAAAACCAGACGCCGGGGATAGAACAGGCGACTGGTCAAACCAATCATACCTCGTCTTTAGTCTCTTCATTATCTGTCGAATAATTGCAAGATATGATAACGAATACAATCCGAGCTCAATATGGTGGTGTCTCACAGAGCACTCTCATGTACTCAAAGCCCTATACAAGGAGAATCGACAGTATGAGAATGCATGTAGGATACCAACCTCCGAAGATTCAGCAATTTGACGGAAAAGGTAACCCCAAGCAACATATTGCCCATTTTGTCGAGACTTGTAACAATGCTGGAACAGAGGGGGACTTACTAGTCAAACAGTTTATCCGGTCCCTTAAAGGAAACGCGTTCGAGTGGTACACTGACCTAAAGTCAGAATCAATTGATAGTTGGGACCAGATGGAACGAGAATTCTTGAACAGGTTCTATAGCACTCGTCGTACTGTTAGTATGATAGAGTTGACTAACACGAAGCAATGGAAAGATGAGCCTGTAATCGACTACATTAATCGGTGGAGAGCCCTCAGTCTTGACTGCAAGGACCGTTTGTCAGAAGTATTTGCTGTAGAGATGTGTATGCAGGGAATGCATTGGGGCCTGCTCTACATTCTGCAAGGCATAAAACCTCGCACATTTGAGGAATTGGCTACGCGTGCCCATGACATGGAGATCAGTATGAAATCCCATGACGGCAAAAGTCCCATGACTATAGAACCACGCAAAGATAAGAAGGACTGAAAGAAGGGCGACAAGTCATCAAAAAATGCGGCTAAAGATTCAATGGCTATCTCAACCACCCCAATTAAGATATCTGTTAAAGATGACAAGAAGGATGATAAAAAGCCTCGCCAGTTTCAAGAGAGGGAGAGACAGCGTCCTACGCTAAAGGAGTTAGAGAAGAAAGAATACCCCTTCCCCGATTCCGATGTTCCTGGCATCTTGGAATGTTTAGTTGAAAGTAAAGTTATAGAACTCCCTGAATGCAAACGTCCTCCAGAGATGGGACGTATCAACGATCCAAAATACTGCAAATATCATCGCATTATCAGTCATCCAATTGAGAAGTGTTTTATCTTCAAGGAGGTGGTGATGAATCTGGCAAAACAAGGAAAAATCTTGTTGGATACAGACGAAGTTGTAACTTCAAATCATACAACTGCTACTTTGACAACCTCTGTCGTGGGGAGTGCTTGTTCTCAACCTTTAACTTCGGAGGTATCTTGCACAACTATCCAGTTTGGTTCATTGGAACCAATCCCAATCTATATTGGCCAAGGGAGTGTACGGGACATTTCAACATTTGGAAGGGTTTTTCCTCAGGATGATGAAGAAGGATGGACTCTGGTGACAAGAAAGAGACCACGGAAGCAACAAGCTGATATTTTTCAGACTAATTATTCTGACAGAGGGCAAAGGAAGAAGAAACCCCAATATCACCATAAACAGTCTGGCCATAACAGAAAATGGGTTAAGAAGACACAGTCAACTAAACACACCTTTATAAGCAAAAAGAGTCAGAAGCCTATTACTTTGCAAGAGTTCTTTCCAAAAGGATACCTAAATGACGAAGTTGAAACAACTTACATGGTGCCAACTAAGAAAACAAGCCTTAATGATGAGAAGAACGAGGATCAAGATGAAGTCCAGACTGTAGAGAACCATAATACAGCCATCATTGAAAAATCTGATGATGATGAAGTGGTCAGAGGTACGTTTGAGTCATGTTGTGCACCAATTGTTTTCACGGACGAGGATCTTCAGTTGGGTTCGAAGCCGCACAATTGTCCTCTCTTCGTCTCCGGTTACATAAAAGAACGAAGAGTTACTCGTATTCTTGTTGATGGTGGCTCGGCGGTGAATCTAATGCCAAAATTTACGATGCAAAATCTTGGCATCACAATTGACGAGTTATCGCGTAGCCGTCTTATTATTCAAGGTTTTAACCAAGGAGGACAGAAAGCTATCGGCATGATTCGGGCAAAGCTAACTATTGGCGAGCTCCAAGCAGAAACCTTATTCCATGTGATTGATGCAAAGACGTCCTACAATTTGTTGTTGGGAAGGCCTTGGATACATAGTAATGGCGTCATTCCATCGACTCTTCATCAGTGCTTCAAATTCTACAAAAATGGCGTACAAACGGTTGTGGCTGATCGTAAGCCATTTACAGAGGCAGAATCTCATTTTGCCGATGCCAAGTTCTATATCGATCATGATACACCTTCGGAAGTGCCCATCCCAAGCCTTCCGTCTACACAAGAGATTCAATCTACAAAAGCAAAAGAAACATTAAGTGATCCACTAGACGTTTCGGTGACAGAC
Organism: Cornus florida; assembly: GCF_030987335.1. Classification (NCBI taxonomy): domain Eukaryota; kingdom Viridiplantae; phylum Streptophyta; class Magnoliopsida; order Cornales; family Cornaceae; genus Cornus; species Cornus florida. The sequence goes on along the minus strand of NW_026775571.1, from coordinate 14,477,555 downwards.
ATTGTAAAGGTAGCTAAAACGCGAGGGGTATCGATAAAAGCACATCGGACGAAACCTATTTTAAAGTATGTTCCAAAATCTCAGCGACAAGAAGGGCAGGCACCTGTTATCGAGATAATTGAAACTAAGGAATTTAAATTAAAGATGTCACAAACCAAGGAAAAAGAAGATATGCAAAAGCTTAAAGGAGAGTTAACTCTTCCTCTCCCTAAGATTCAGAAGTCTTCGCCTTCTAAGTCTCCGTTAAAAGGGTTCGTGCGGCCTTCTCAATCTATGGTTGATCATTTACCACTTCCAAAACAAAGGACCGACGAAGGATTCGATCCTAAAGCATACCAACTCTTGGCTAAGTCGGGGTATGATTTTACAAATCCTGCAAGCCTTGGAAAACTGAATGCTGAGGTCAACGGTGAGAAGGTGCACGGCCTCAATGAGACACAGAAGAGGTTGAAAGATCAAGGGCATAAAATCATTTCACCTAAGTCTGGTATCGGTTTCGTAGCTTCTGAGCCACTTCGAATTCAAATCACAAAGAGGGATAAGAAGTCAAGCACCTCATACATTGGGTTTGAAGAAGTTGAGGATGAACAAGATCAGCAGACTGGGCATCAAAAATCAGTCTTTGACCGTATAAGAGCTCCATGCGATCGAACATCTGTATTCAATAGGTTGTCAAGCCAAGAATCAAATGTTTTAAGTTCTCATATCAGCAATTTGCCTCGTACCTCTGTTTTTAACAGAATGAGCTTTCATGACCAAGGAAGAAAATCTGCACAACCTCAATCTCGAAAGTCGGTATTTTCTCGAATTGGTACTATCCATGATGCACCACTAAAAAATAGCAAGATTGTGAAGTCAAAAGAAGCTAACATCGACATGGTGAATAATAGTGAGGTTCAGAGCCTAGTGCCTTCGCGAATGAAACGTAAGACAGAGATAGATGTCACCAATGATGTTACATTGAAAGCTCGAAGGCGAACCATTGTATTTACTAATCAATCAGCAGAAGTGGATAGAATAGAAGGCACTGGCGAATCGTCTTGTGTTACTTCATACCATATCACTGTTGAAGAGGAACCTGACTATGAACAACCAGATGATATCGAGAAAGCTCCACCAACACTAGAAGACGGGGGGCAGGCTACTGTTGATCAACTCAAAGAAATCAACTTAGGAACTAACGATCAACCCAAACCAGTTTTTGTTAGTGCATTCCTAAACCCCTCAGAAGAAAATGATTACTTTCAATTATTGTCTGAGTACAAGGATGTCTTTGCTTGGACATACAAAGAGATGCCCGGTCTTGATCCTAAAATTACAGTGCACAATCTCGCTGTCAAACGTGGGACACGTCCGATTAAGCAGTCTTAACGTTTCTTCTGTCCAGAGCTAGTTCCAAGGATAGAGGAAGAACTCAACAAATTGATTGAAGTAGGGTTTGTCCGTGAGGTCAAATATCCAACATGGATTTCGAGCATTGTTCCAGTGAAGAAGAAAAATGGACAGATTCGAATCTGTGTGGACTTTCGTGATTTAAATGAAGCATGCCCAAAAGATGATTTTTCTCTTCCCATCCCTGAGCTCACTGTAGATGCAACCACTGGACATGAAGTTCTCTCTTTTATGGATTGTTACTCTGGATACAATCAGATAAGAATGACTCTGAGGGACGAGGAGTTAACTACCTTTCGCACTCCTAAAGGCATATATTGTTACAAAGTTATGCCCTTTGGACTAAAAAATGCGGGAGCAACATACCAGCGCGCTATGCAAAGGATCTTCGACGACATACTCCACAAGATCGTTGAATGTTATGTTGATGACTTGGTGGTTAAGACAAAAGAACGAAGAAATCATTTACAGGATTTACGTACTGTCTTTAATCGCCTTCGAAAATATCAACTTAAGATGAATCCCCTTAAATGTGCATTTGGTGTGACTTCAGGGAAATTCCTGGGATACGTCGTACGTCATCATGGTATTAAGATTGATCCTAATAAAATTGAGGCCATTCAAAAGATGCCGCCACCAAAAAATTTACGTGAACTTAGAAGTTTACAAGGTCAACTTGCATTCATTCGTCGGTTCATCTCAAATTTAGCGGGTCGTTGTCAGCCTTTTAACCGACTCCTAAAAAAAGATGTTCCATTTAATTGGGACCAATCATGCCAAAATGCTTTTGATAGCATCAAAAAGTACCTTCTTAATTCTCCCGTATTGGGAGCACCGGTACCTGGAAAGCCACTCATACTTTACATTGCTGCGCAAGAAGAATCGCTGGGTGCCCTACTTGCTCAGAATAATGAAGAACATAAAGAGAAGGCATTGTATTATTTAAGTCGCAGACTCACCCCGACAGAGTGAAATTATCCTCCAATTGAAAAAACATGCCTCGCACTTGTCTTCGCTTCTAAGAAATTGAGGCATTATTTCTTGGCTCATACGATACATCTTGTTGCAAGGGCAGATCCTCTCAAATATGTCATGTCTAAGCCGGTCCTTTCCGGACGATTGGCGAGGTGGTCAATTTTGTTCAACGAATTTGAAATTATTTATGTGCCACGAAAAGCAGTAAAATGACAAGTCTTAGCTGATTTCTTAGCTGACCATCCTATTCCAGCCGATTGGGAAATTTCTGAAGATTTTCCTGATGAAGAAGTCTTCCTTGTGGACATCCTCCCTCTATGGATGATGTTTTTCGATGGGGCAGCACGATCAGATGGGGCTGGAGTAGGTGTAGTTTTTGTTTCTCCAAAGAGACATGTCATTCCATACTCTTTTGCACTTGCTGAAAACTGCTCAAATAATGTAGCTGAGTATCAAGCCTTGATTATCGGCCTTCAAATGGCGAATGAGATGAACATCACGGACCTCGAAATATATGGAGACTCTAAGTTGGTGATCAACCAACTTCTTAAAGAATATGAGGTTAAGAAAGATGATCTAGTACCGTACCATCGTTACGCCTCTCATTTGTTGGAACGGTTTGATAGCGTCATACTAGAGCACATTCCAAGAAAAGAAAATCGGATAGCTGATGCTTTGGCAAATTTGGCTACAACATTGGCGTTAACTGATGAAGACCTGGTTGATGTTCCTGTATGTCAAAGATGGGTCTTACCACAAGTCTTGGAGGATAAATTTGAAGAAAGTAATGTAGTTTCTTGTTGGACACAAGAGGAAGAAGACTGGAGAATCCCTATCATTGATTATCTGGAACATGGAAAGCTTCCCGAGAACCTACGCCATAAGACTGAAATACGAAGGCGAGCACCTCGTTTCATCTATTACAACGATACATTGTATAGGCGTTCCTACGAGGACCTTTTCCTTCGCTGCCTTGGAAATGATGAAGCAACGCATGCAATGAAGGAGGCACATTCCGGGATTTGTGGAGCTCATCAATCTGGTCCAAAGCTGCACTTTCGCGTCAAAAGAATGGGTTATTATTGGCCCACCATGGTCAAAGATTGCTTGGAGTATGCAAAAAGGTGTCAAGCCTGTCAATTCTATGCCAACTTCATACACCAACCACCGGAACCATTACACCTTACTGTGACGTCATGGCCGTTCGATGCATGGGGATTAGATGTAGTTGGTCCTTTAGAAAAGTGTTCAAAAGGCCACTTGTATATCTTGGCTGCAACTGATTATTTTTCAAAATGGGCGGAAGCTGCACCCTATAAACATGTAAAAAAGGAAACAGTGGTTGACTTCATCAAGTCCAACATTATTTATCGATATGGTGTCCCTCGATACATCATCACTGATAACGGGACGAATTTTAAAAACAGTTGGGTAACTGACCTTTGTGAGAAATTTGGATTCAAACAACGTAAATCCTCCATGTACAATGCCCCTGCAAATGGTCTCGCAGAAGCATTCAATAAGACTCTATGTGAGCTATTGAAGAAAGTAGTCAACCAAACAAAGCGAGATTGGCATGAGCGAATGGAAGAAGCATTATGGGCATACCGCACTACGCATCGGACACCTACTCAAGCAACTCCATATTCTCTGGTTTATGGCGTAGAAGCAGTTCTTCCATTGGAACAACAAATCCCATCATTAAGGATAGCCATACAAGAAGGTCTTACAAGTGAAGAAAATGCCATCTTACACAAATTTTGTAAGTCTGCAATAGAAACAAAATATGGAGCAAATAGAATTTTATTAATTTATGAATGTGGAGTACAGTCCTTTATAATATCTTTTACAAAAAAAGAATGGTCCTCTGATTCGATCTCCTTGTTTTTGGTTGGTTGGATCCAAGGGCTGCACGAGCTTGTTCTTGAATCAATGTGGAATTTGATGAAGAACGGCACGTTGTTGGATGTGCTTGATGTTCTTCGCTTTTGGGTTTCGATTCTGAATTTGTGTTTGAATTCTGAGTCTTTGGATTTCTGAGTCTCTGAACTTCTGAATTCTGAATTTGTGTCTGAATTTGTAGACTTCTGAATTCTAAATCCTCCCCCTTTTTCTTCCTCCAAGCCTCTATTTATAGGCTTCTTAGATTAATAGGATGATGACACGTGTCATCTCCTGATAAGGAAAAAAACTATAATTGGGCCGGGCCGGATATATTATGATAATTATCCTTAAAAATAATTATTCCAAATATATTTTATTAGGAATAATTATTCTTTTTATTTGACCATCTACACTCTAGACTGGGCTTAATGACCCATTAAATATGGGCCCAATGTTTTATTAAGTTATTTAATTGGCCCAAGTATGGTCCACTTAAATTATTTAATTAAGCCCAGTCTAGAGTCTAGATGGTCAAATAAAAAGAATAATTATTCCTAATAAAATATATTTGGAATAATTATTTTTAAGGATAATTATCATAATATATTCGGCCCGGCCCAATTATAGTTTTTTTCCTTATCAGGAGATGACACGTGTCATCATCCTATTAATCCAAGAAGCCTATAAATAGAGGCTTGGAGGAAGAAAAAGGGGGAGCATTCAGAATTCAGAAGTCTACAAATTCAGACACAAATTCAGAATTCAGAAGTTCAGAGACTCAGAAATCCAAAGACTCAGAATTCAGACACAAATTCAGAATCGAAACCCAAAAGCGAAGAACATCAAGCACATCCAACAACGTGCCGTTCTTCATCAAATTCCACATTAATTCAAGAACAAGCTCGTGCAGCCCTTGGATCCAACCAACTAAAAACAAGGAGATCGAATCAGAGGACCATTCTTTTTTTGTAAAAGATATTACAAAGGACTGTACTCCACATTCATAAATTAATAAAATTATATTTGCTCCATATTTTGTTTCTATTGCAGACTTACAAAATTTGTGTGTACAAATTTGTGGGGATGGAAAGAGATTAGAAGCTCAACAACAGCTAGAGTGTTATCAAGCTCGACTTTCTAAAGCGTTCAATAAGAGAGTTCGACCTCGGTCATTTCAAGTTCGAGACTTAGTATTAGCTGTTCGTAGACCGATTGTCATAAATCGCAAGGGAAATAAATTTGTATCCAAATGGGATGGACCGTATGTTGTTCGCGAAGTTTATACTAACGGCGCATATCTCATTATTGATGAAGATGGGGTAAGAGTGGGGCCCATTAATGGAAAATTCCTAAAGCGCTACTACCCATGAAGGTAATGCTCCTGATCGTACGAGCTTAAACTGCACTATGCTCTTGGCCCGCATGAGCTAAAACTGTGTACGGCCCAAAAAAAAAAAAAAAAAAATTCTTTATAAACTCCTGGTCCGCAAGAGTATAAATTGTGAACGGTGAAACAAATAAATAATGATAACATCTTTGTAAATAAAATGGAGATAATAAATCATTTGTTTTATTGCTAAAATTCAAAGTTACAACTTTGTTTTTGAAAAAAAATGATGATCAATACTAAAATTCCATAGCGATAATTTCGTCACGTTCTTGCCATAATATTTCTTCCAATTGTTTCACTACTTCAAGATCGCGATTCGAGATGACGTTAGCTTCTTCTATTGATTTTCGATCTTCCCAAAGTTTGGTGATGGCTTCCTTCTTTTGAGATAACTGTGCATCCGTTGTCGATATGAGGACTTTAAGCCCTTGAGTCTCTTCCCTGGCTTCTTGCAATTCTTTCACTAATCTAGCTTCTTTAAATTCAGCTTCACTCAAACTAGATTGAAGTGATTCTATACGCTTAGCACCATCATCTTTTATAGACCTAGCGTTGGTGAGTTGCGCATCAATGCTGGCCAATCATTGGGATTGAGAGTCTGAAGTCATCATACAGGCATATGAAGAAGATGTAGCAATATAATTGGCCGCATTATTGGTATATGAGTCAATTCGCTTCTTCAAAGCTGAATGGTCTCCAGGGAGTTTTGCGAGTCCTTCATAAAGTGTTTGAAGTTTAGGTGCTCGAGACGGTATTTTATCGGTAGGAGTATCGCGTATGATATTCTTTATGAAATCAATAAAGAATAAAGCAGCACGACGATGAACATCAAGAACGATCTCTTCCGCTTTGAAAATTGACATTTTAGAAGGGGCAACACGATGCAAGGGTGGACCCTGTTCTCTTAAAATCAAAGAAGGGATAACTACATGATCTTTACCAATATTTTCAACCGCCTCCATAGCTTGACTAGTCACTTCAGCAACCCCCAAAACATCCGAGTGTTGATTAACTCTGCTTCTTTGTAGTGAAATCTCTGTACCTTTTCCTATCGCAGTGGCCAACTCTAAGGCAGACGGTCCATAAATAGATTCTTCACTACATGTTGGATTAGCAACAATGACGACATCTTCCCCAAGAAATCCCTTGCTATCTTTTATCTATTAAAAAAAATAATAATAAATAATGGTAATTTGCAGTACCAAAAAATAAAAAAATAAAAAATAAAAAATTTATATATATAGGAAAGTTCAATTTAAATACCAGTTACCTGTATAGGTTGTGAACTGCTAGGTACCCCAGTAAAAAATTGATCAAGAGAAGTGGCAATACATTCCTGTACTGAATCAAGTCTCACTTTGTCGGTGACATGCTTCCAGTTACGATCCTCATCATAAGCTTTCACATCCTCCTCTAACTCCATTAACAACTGACGACGGCGACGGTTATTGATTAGTGGTGGGACATCTTCTACTGTTTGGTGATGGCTACTAGATCCTCCAACAACGTCACAATCATTATGAGATTTGATGGTTAAGTTTGGCACTGGCTTAGATGGGAGATTTGACTTCAGCCCCTTAATTAAAACCTTTATGATTTTAGTTGGTTTCTCTGGTGGGGAAATCGTGCGTTTAGATTGCTTTGAGGTAGTTTCTTTCTGTGTAAATGGATCAATATATACGCTGGACCACCATTTGGCATATGCTCTGGTAACTGAGGATTTTTGGTGGCTGAAGGTTGAAGGAAGCAATGCATCACAACCAGAAGAATAATGAACGGATGAGTCCCAATGCTTTAAAAATTCCTCTAAGGTGCAAGTACGAAAGTCATTTTTTAATTTTCCAGGAATATCTTGATGGTACCCAAATTGTCGGCTAAATCTGTGTGGACTATACGGCTCAATGATAAGACGGTCATTTTGGCGCAATGTCAAATAACATGATCGAAGATTGATTAGGGTGTCAAAGTCAGCCTTTTTCATCTCGCCATTATCTACAATAAGTCGCTCTGTTGAAGATCTTTTAGCCATTCGAGTTAAGTTTATTCCTTTACATGATCTGAATAAATTTTGGGCTTTAAAATGGTCAAAGTATCTTGCTCCTCCTTCGCCTGCATATAATGTCATTCTAGGCCAATAGTTGGTATTAGGAATGGTGAAATTAGTTCTGAAATATTCACTCAACCATCCGAATACATAGTGAATAGGAAATATCGCAGAGCAGCTTCCAGGATTTGGTGAGGAAACAATCTCGTTCAAGCCTCTGTAAATACTGGCCAGAACCGGGATGGAAAGACAAATGTTGCAGCCATCTGCTAACATGCTTGCGACCTTGAAAGTCCCAGGACGAATTATGTTGCCAGGGTGTGCAGGTAAGGCAAATTTGCAGAGCCAACAGGCTAAAAAAGCTGCTAGATAAGTGGTGTCTCTCGATGTTTCATCTACACCAAGGTTGATAAATACTTCTTTCTCTTTGGTGGACATCGACCGGACAGGAGGGATCACACCAGACGGATTTTGAGTCCTCATAGGGCGGTGAACTTTATTTTTTGTTGATTTCTTTGAAGGTTTGGCATGTCTTGATGCACCTTTAAACCAGAAATTAATCCAGTCAGATATCTTCACATTCTGATCTCCTTTATACTTCTTGGAAAGTCTGTGGAAGGCCAAAAATAGGTGTTGACAACTCAAAGGGATAGAATTTTTGTTGTTGCCAGCTCTTGATGGTTCATCTGCACAAGGAATAACTTCATCATAAATAGTTCCTTGCTGAGGGAGACCACCTAGCATATATAGATCTCGAAGAGAAATTGATAGCTCGCCAATAGAACAATGAAGTGTATTAGTGGCTGGGCACCAACATTCAAGGAATGCTTTGAATACATCTTCATGATGATCATAGGAAAATAGGGAGGCGAATAAAGCACCATATAGTTGTTGTTTTGATAGAAAGTCATGGAAACGCGCCAAGACATCTTCTAACCACTCCCAATATAGTTCGGTGTATAGCAATTCAGCAGGAAGTTTATAGGGAATACTCCATGATATTTCCTTCGCCTGAACATTAAGACCCAATAGTGAAAACTGGTTTTTTTCAACAACTCTCTCATGAAGTGAAGAATTTAGTATCAAGGCTTTAGAGACAATAGATTCTTCATTAATCTGATCAGGACCAAAGTCAGTGAGTTCGCATGTGGCCGTGCATGTCCAATGAGATGAACAATGTTTATTGTTAGAATCAGGCACTTGAATAGCATTGCGACCAAAAAGTGAGTCATATACACTTAATGTCGTTCCTTGGACTCGTTGACTATTTTCGCTCTCTAAGATAGTCAGCTTTTGCTTTGCGAAACACTTGAACACCACCATGATGAATACCAAAGCTCGATCGATATTGTTTAGAAAGAGGATTTCAATTTCTGTTATGGCTGACAAAACCAATTTGCTATACCTTCTCAAGTCCTTCAAAAAAAAAAAAAAAAAAAGGAAAGAAACGAAAAGGAAGTTAAAAAAAAAAAAAAAAAAATTGCAAATCTCAATCTTCCAGGAAACGTGGAAAAAAAAAAAAAAAAAAATTTGCAAATCTCAATCCTCCCGGAAACGTGGAGGAGGAAAAAAAAAAAAAAAAAAAAAAAAAAAAAAATTGATTTCTCCAACAACAACAGGCAACGTGGAGGAGGAGGAGGAAAAAAAAAAAAAAACATTGATTCCTCCAACAACAACAGGTATGAAAAAAAAAAAAAAAAAAAAAGCATTCATACCTATGTGTTCAAGCAGATGCCGCAATCCAACACAATCTTCAGAGGCCGCAATCTTACAAGTTCTTCAGAACTGATTGAAATTGATGTCAAACCCTATGACTTGGGTGGTATATATAGGCAAGGGATTTGTATAAATTGGAAAGTAAAAATCTAAAAAAAAAAAAAAAAAAAGTTGGATACTTCAAGTCCCACTTGAAAAAGGAGACAAGTCCTGTTAAGCGTAGAACTTGAAGTGGGGGCAATTTGTAGACACTAAAATTTTAGTGAAATTTAATTTGGACAAATGGACCCATTAAATACGGGCTCAATGTTTAATTAAATTATTTAATTGGCCCAAGTATGGTCCACTTAAATTATTTAATTAAGCCCAGTCTAGAGTCTAGATGGTCAAATAAAAAGAATAATTATTCCTAATAAAATATATTTGGAATAATTATTTTTAAGGATAATTATCGTAATATATCCGGCCTGGCCCAATTATAGTTTTTTTCCTTATCAGGAGATGACACGTGTCATCATCCTATTAATCCAAGAAGCCTATAAATAGAGGCTTGGAGGAAGAAAAAGGGGGAGAATTCAGAATTCAGAAGTCTACAAATTCAGACACAAATTCAGAATTCAGAAGTTCAGAGACTCAGAAATCCAAAGAGTCAGAATTCAGACACAAATTCAGAATCGAAACCCAAAAGCGAAGAACATCAAGCACATCCAACAACGTGCCGTCCTTCATCAAATTCCACATTGATTCAAGAACAAGCTCGTGCAGCCCTTGGATCCAACCAACCAAAAACAAGGAGATCGAATCAGAGGACCATTCTTTTTTTGTAAAAGATATTACAAAGGACTCTACTCCACATTCATAAATTAATAAAATTCTATTTGCTCCATATTTTGTTTCTATTGCAGACTTACAAAATTTGTGTGTACACATCACTAATTACTCTTCCAAATATTTCTTAATACAAGGAAATTAAATCCTAGAACTTCTCGGCTGAAAATGGTGGCCACTAAAGAAAATTAAAATGGTTCTTTCTTTTTATAATCCTCAGGAACCATTATGAATTAATTCACTGACTAATATGTCTTAATTGTCAGATGCGCCATCATAAGCAACAGCAGCAAAACTCGTCAAAGGAACACTCGAACCATTAGAGAGTTTTTCAGTTTCATTTCAGGGAAATGTTTTACCCATTATTGGTAGCTGTGGGAACATTCACCATCGAGGTTGGTTCGAAACCTACAGCCACCTTGTTTTAGCGTTTCTGCGTCTGTCCATTAAGCAACTCAACACTTGAATTTGCAGTGCATATGCATATATATATATATATATATATATATATATATATAGATAGATAGATAGATAGATAGATAGATATAGTGTTTTGCACTAGCATCAATTGATGAGACTTCAAAACTAAATTGACATGTATTTTGAAACAAAAAGAGCCACCAGGTATTCTAATTTACAAGAAGCCCTCACTGTGATATGTTTCACAAAATGGAAGACCAAAACCTATTTCGCGAGTCTGCACATGCAAATATGGGTACACAACTCGTGTTTGAAAGAATTGGCCTAATAAATAAGGGAATGAAGTCAGATGCTACCTCGAACAAGAAAGGATGACGAGACCTTATTGTGTTCCTTATCTACATGTTTTCTGGATCTCTTCAGTCAATGTTGTGAGTGCCACTCTCCATTCGGGGCTTCTTGACTCACTGCACAGAATTCTATGCATTATTTTCAGTTCTTCAGGATTTGCCTTCTTCAACAATCCTTGAAGTACAGATTGTAACTTTTTATCAACAGAATTATCGCAGCTACCTATAACTGAATTATCTTCCTCGCGCTTAATTATATTATAACCAAATATTGTTGCCTCTGTTTCACCTCTAGAGCAACTTGTTACCAAAGGGCACCTCTCTTCATTGCAAGCATTGGCAGAAGTCATAGAAACTTCCAGAAATTCATTCAAAATTTCCACCTTCTCTGCCTTAAATATAAGCTTGTGATTCCAGTACTCAGAGCACTGATGATTTGGATCAAGAGCCTCAATAACCTGATAAATACTCTTGTTAGAATCAGGATATGAAGTTCAAATATCATAACTGGTGTCAGGATCGACATATTCGTGCATTTGTGGTTTGTATGTGGACAGTGGCATTTGCCAGCCCACAAAAGTGTGACGCATATTGGATTGCCTACCCCATTCTCTTTCCATCCCTCAAGGAAAGAGAGATGAAGAGAGAAGTTACATCCATTAGTTAAGTTGTTTCAGAATCAAAGGTTCTCCATAATTAGAACTTTTAAGGTTGACTCTCAATCCTAACAGATGATAATTTTAGAAACATAAAGAATGTCAATGTAATTTTTTTTCAAAAGGGCTCCTCTTGTCATGCTGTGAAGTATTCTTCTGGGTAGAAACTACGTTCAAACACAAGCATGTGTACAGCACATTCACGTTGATAGGAGACGGTATTATTTGAATCAACACACATAACCTTGCTTGAAACCCTACTAAAGAAATCAACAAGACTTTCTAGATCTATGTTGTTAAGAATTCAATGGTTTTATCAGGTGCAAAATGGGTGATTGATCATATTAAATGTTTGAATAATGGGAAGCCACGAGGACAGTTGGTATTTGACAATTATTAGAATTGAGAAGTAGAAGGTGAAAATATTAAACAGAAAGGTTTGTAAAGTATTGATGTTGAACCATTATTTCAAAAAGTTGCATAACCTATGCAAAAGTTGGGAATAATTTACAACTTAATATTAGTTTCATGTGTTTGCTTCCTAAGGTAAGATGGTTAGGTTAATTTGTCCTGTTGACATCTGCTTTGAAACTCCAAAAGAAGTTCCATTAGCCACCGTCACTAAACCCCCTTCCCCCCAATTATAAAGTGCATAATTTTTTAGTAAATTTGAAGGAACATTCTTATAGTCTAAGGAATAGATTTCACTGATTAAGCCATTGGTGAATTTAATTAAAACGAATGAAGGCAATTCACCTGAACAATAGGTGGTGGTGATAGAAATCCAAACATTTCAGGCCCATTAATGCTCCATAAAGGTTGCAAAGGGGGCAGTCCTTGTATCCCTAAGCTGGTCTGCCTTCTGATTTGTTGACTTAGTCTTTGCAGCACCATTTCCCAACGCTTCTCCCCCGAGACATTTGCAAAGTTCTCACTTGGACATTCTTCCAAAGTAACCTGAAATTAACATAAAAAGTTGAGGGAAAAGATGAGGCATTGAGGATGGAAGGAAAAAAGCTGACAATAAATGCTCACACTTTTTTTGGGTCCCCAAATGCTTTAAAAAAAAAAAATGTTTGCAGTGAAATATTTCCCACGTATATTATTACTGGGTAGTTTCACTGAAAATGAGAATGGTGTTAATTGTAACAACCATGTTTCTGATTTGTTGACAGCACCGAGCTTGGAAAGTAAAGGAGTTCATGTTTCTCATTATTTCTAACGGTTAAAACAAACTTTCTGATATATAGCTACTCATTTTCCTTGGATTGAGCACGCTATAGAACTTAACACGGCTTTTGAATCCTGTCACATGAGCCAAAATTTCAAAACGTATTAATGAGTCAATTTATACATATAACTGAATCTAAACTGGACTTTTTTTTTTTCTTCTCAGAACCATGTAAATGTCCAACATGCGTACCTTTTGTGAATATTGCCAATTGATTGCACCACAGCTTTCCACAAACTACAGATCCATAATTAATAGGATCAATGCAGAAGCTCGACTTTTGTATATGACTAATTTGGCCAGTTAGAGAAGCCTTTACATCTGAATGGTCCGTGTTTTCAGTTTTAGACAAGTTGCTCAATGGAACACTAAGATCAACCCCAAACAACTTATTATCACTACTAGAACATCCCTAGAACACGAAGGGTGGTCTATGTTTGAAAGACCATGTGAAACTGAGGAATCACAATCACTACTAGGTCGTATGATATCTTGTTCTCTTCGTGCATCTGGACTATATTTTTTTCTTGCTTGCACATAGGCATACCGGTTTCATACATGTTCAAAATGACCTTGTTATCACAACTATCAGATATTTGTTGCAACCCACTTCCATGTTCATCAGATATGCTCTCAAGATTTAAATCAATACAGCATTCCAGCCCTACCTTACCTTCATCAGTTATGACCAGAGCTTCTTCTTTATGCTCAGCTATCACGCTGGGTGATGCACGTAAATTAAAAGTTTCTCACTGCACATCCAACTGGACTACTTCTGAAGAACCACAATCATGCAAAGAACTGCAAGACTCGTTAATGTTAAAACGTCTCTCTGTTATTGGAGGACATGATGGGCTTTTCTTTTCCTTGGGACAGTCAGTTCCGGTTGTCTCTCTCTCCTGACCCAGCTCAACAAAATCAGTATCTTTGCTATTTATAGAAGCCAATCCCAGGTCTTCTGACACCCATGCTTTTACCGCATTCAAATTCCTTTCCAATGCTTCAATCAATGTGTTTAGTTCATCCATGGTGTAGCAGACAAGCACAAACCTATTGTCTGGTGCACACAAACAAATAAGATGTGCATGTTTAAGATATGCAAATCGGTTCAAGGAGCACTTACAACAGGCAGCAGAAAGGTGCAAGTCATAAAAGCATAAAAAACATTCTCTCTCAGTTTGCACATCGAAGTCCTTCTCCATCTTCTGAAACTGCAAAAGAGTTGGAAGATTCCCCATCCTTTGCTGTTCTATCTGAACCCAATTGTCTGAAAAAAAGCGAATTTCATATGAGAAATTACCTTACCATGAAAATCAGATGAGTGAATAAGCAACTTTCGACCACAAAAGCACGCATATTCCGCAGGTGCATAAGGTATATGAACGTAATTATGAGTGTATATAGCAATATAATTAAATACATGAACATATAGATACAAGGATAGATATGAGTATTGTGTGTATATACGCATGAATTTACCTTAATTGCCTTAGTAAGTATCCCATCCTTCCCACAGAAACTTTCCCAACTCAAATTTCCCATTTTTTCCCTCTTGAGAATCGACAGCTCCCAAAGGGCACGAATGGCTTCTCTAGCTGATCCTAGAAGCAATTTATCATGGGACAATGACATCTTGCGACGTTGCTCACTATAGAGCTCTACTGCACTTTGCCCATGCTTTAACCAATCAACTGGAGCCACATTCACAGCCTCAGCACAATTGAAGCCACAATTGAAGCCAGAATGGTACGCCCTTGGGAAGGTAAGGACAAATTCCCCAGAGTGCTGGACAGCTCGATACACTGGTACACCCTCAGATTTTAGAACTGAAGGAGATAGCTGAGTGACCTGCCACAACACAAAAATCATAACTTAAAGCATGAAATACTCATTTAACATAGTGATGAATGATATAAGAATAAAAAAGCAGAAGCACAGTTTGGACATAAATGCGATGAAGATGAGTGAAATTTGAATGAGGTGACATCTAATGCTAGTTAAGTGAACTTAAATGGATAAAGTGCGAAAGAACGAGCCTATAAAATGACTGATAAGACAATTTTTAAAATGATATATCTCAAAATGTGTCAGACAACAATTTGGACACTTTAAACCGTGTTTAGCTTCCTAAATCTGTCAAATTTACACACACACACACACACACACAGAATACCGCAACTCACTGAGTGGACTTCAGTTCACAATTACAGATGCAAGACTTCATAGGCATAACCAAGTGTAGTATATGAAACCTATCCAGGCCTAATCAAAGTAGAGAAACATAATTTTCTTACCAATTGATGTAGTAAATCTGGTTGTTCTGCAAACAAATCTGGCAAATGCTTTCTCATTGCATTCTCCAAAGTAGAAGCATTGCATCCAGGAACTCCATACCATATTTTTGAATCACCCCAGTGTAGATAGTTCAGCGAATAAAGATGGTGGTCCTCAACATGCTTTACACAAAACAAGCAAAAAATCAGTCAGACACAAGCTCAAAACACAAAACTGAATAGTTTTTCAGCTTCAAAGGGAAGAAAAGGAAAAAAAAAGTATTAGTCAATTCTTTTTGGTTTTGAATAAAATAATAATAAAAGGCCTTTACTTTCCAAGTCCGTTCTGAATGAGTCATTGGGACATGCATAATTGGCACATGGTTAGTGAGAAAATATACTTGTGCAACTTGCAAATTTTTAGCAAACTACTCCCACAGTCCCGTCCCATTTTAAGTGTCCTTTTTGGGAACCTAACTTTTAAGATGGGGTTTTTAATATTTTTTATTGTATGTAATGAATGAATTATCAAATCTACCCATTGTGGGTCCACAGTGATGTGAAAATGTTTTACATTTAATTGTTTTTATAAGTTCAATGCAAGAAGGGTAAATTGGGAATGTTATAAAATATAATACATTGACTTTTAATTTGAATTGGAAAAATTATTTTGGGACAGTTAAATATGGAAAGGTGGACACCAATTTTGGGATGGAGGGAGGAAATCACTAGAAATTTGACCAATTAAATTTTAAACAATTAATTACAATAAATTATGAACTTTATTATCACAATGAATAAAAAAACATTTACTGTCACAAGGATTTTAAAATTACCTCTTCGTGATAATTTAAGTGGTCTTTCATAAAAAACCATAAAATGACCTATTGAAGCAGCACTCAGATTCTAGGAAACTCAACATATAATTCTTCTCATTCAAATGATCAGTTATTGCGGAAAGTTGCTAGTTTCTTTTCAATTTCTGTTGTTACGAGGTTCTTTTCTATATTTACTAAGCAAATAAATTTATAAAAAATAAAAATAAATAAATAAAATCACGGAAAAGAAAGAAATACCAGTGAGAATACAATAATAGTGATTGAATTTTATTACATATGCTCAGCCCCGTATATATTTACTCACATGTCTTCTTGCGTGCTTGATGCTTGAAGTGGTATAGGACAGTGAAAAGCAGACCTTAAGAAAAACTTAAGGTCAGCAATGGAGTGAAATCAAAGGTATGCTTTGACCCATGAGCCTTAATTGTCAAATGGCTACATGATGCTTTGCATTTAAAAAAAAAAAAAAAAAAAACAAATAGGATCATAGCAATTACTACGACTTACCCAACAAAACGATGAGAAGCACATCCCAACTTAGAGCCATGGTACTAGAACTCCTGAGATATCGCATCCTTCAAAACATAGTACAGAACTAGGCAGGCATGGAAAGTTATTTAAATCCCAACCAGAAATCACGCATTGACCTGAATTACTTTTTTCAGTCAGCAAAGATGACGCTTTCGGAAAACCACTACCAAATACTCCAGTTTCCAAATCAGCTCCATAGTATACCTGCAATATTACAGAATAAAGGTCATCTACCATTCATAAATAAACAAACATAGAAGGATACATAAGATGGAATATGCTATCAGAATACCATATTTAAATTTTACATACCTCAACCTCATGTTTGGCTGCTCAATGATCCACCAGTACTCGCCTTCAATATCTTCAACTTTGGGTTCCCATTTCTTGTGTTCAACACCATTAGTGTTTGAGTCATCCTCCATGTCCTTTGTCCCAAAATAACACTCCTTGAAATAATTGGCAAATTCTTGAAATTCTGTAGTGTAAAGTCTGACCCCGACTGGAATCCAAACTTCTCATCAGTGTCAGAAATATTGATTCCTTTGGAACCTTCAGGACTTGAACGTCTCCTGCTACTTCCCATCCTTGAATGACTCCTTCGTTTTCGCTTCCGCCCTCTGTTTTTCTTTCTCATAGGTTCCCTATTTTGAAGCAAGTCAACCTGCTGAACTCTCGTCGAAAATTTAGCATGTTCCCAAATGCTTTCATCTTTAAGTGGGCAGGGCGGAGTCCAGGTAGGAGGGGGAACTATCCTGCATATTCCATATGGTTCTGCTTTTGGGCGTATCTTTGCTATGTAACTGAGTGTATCTTGGAATTCCTGATGAAGCAAGCAATCATAAAAAACAAACAACAAATTAGTTATTAGTTTATTAGTTAATAGATAACTAACTAGAGTTGAATTAGTTATTAGTTTATTAGTTAATAGATAACTAACTAGAGTTGTAGCATCAAATGACCGATTGACCGGACAATATCTAATCTCCATCTTTATACAAAAGTACCTCATCGGTTGGATAAAATACAGGAGCTTCATCAATGATTGGCCTGCATGCTTCATCAGAATTCCATCTAGCTAATATCTGCTTTATCAAACAAACAACGATTTTTATTTTGATAAACATCACAAGAATGGAGAAAATTTGTTAAGTATGCTTTTGACCCAGAAAATATGAAAGTTAACTCAGGTATGGCCCTTGCAGAAATAAAATGATAAATATCCCAAGAAGCAACAAAATAAATCCAATGCACTCTTCAGAGGAACTTAGAGGAAAAACTGAACTAAGTCTGTTTTCATCCAAAACAATTATCAAATATTTGTTGAAAGATTCTGAGAAAATACAATATATATATATATATAGATATACATATAAAAGTTATACACGACAAAAAAATCCAACAGTTAGCCACAGTTGAAATGTAGGCCATGAGGCTCGTGAGGCCTGGGGTCTGCTTCCTGACCCGTCTGCAGCTGTTGTAGACTGAATTGATTTAACAACTAAACTAAAACAATTTAATTTAGTACCTTTCGACTTTGAGGGCTGCCTGAGCACCCTGGAAGAATCATCCTGCAAAAGAATTCTTTCGTAAGAATCTTATGTGTATCAAGTACAAAGTCTTCATCTTACCTACGTACATAACAATGACACATCATAACTATAGGTGGCAAGGTTATTAGAATAGGGGATTCAGTGTTGGGTCAGTTTAGGGTCCAATTGAATTGAGAATCGTAAGATTCTACTGAATGACAAAGATAATACCTTATAATACTTGTGCATTAAATATATCTTAGAGTATACACGAGAAAAAACCTATAACTTATGAAAAAATACAGAAGATTTAGGACAAGAATTTGGAATGCATAGAAAAATAACAGACCAAAAGAAAAAAATGATGAAAAACCAAAAAAGGAAAGGAAACAACGTCAAATTCATACTATTCAGAAATATGGGGAATCGGTTTGCCTAAATCAATTGTTTAAATAGATAATTAATTTAAAGCCTAGAAAGAGAATCGTTTTGACGGAAAAATGAGAAGAAAATCTTAACAAAATTATCTTATTTAGGACATTGAAGTTGGTCTTGATCTTCCTTTATGATATTATTAGGATCTTGGGTCCTAACTTATCAAAGAGGAACAAAGGAGTAACATTCTATTACCAACAGTTCCTTTGAACTAGCGTCACCCCACTCCTCGCCGTTGAATTATACACTAGCCGGAACCCAAAATTCAATGACCCAGATGACAATCACATGATAATCAAGTTGAACAACATCGAATGTAAGGTGAAGCCCATGAGACCTCCTCTGAAACCTTCTCTCATTCCATCCCTGAAGCCCTCTCGGAGTAATCTCATTCCCAACCATTTAAAACCACCATTCATCCCATCTAACCACATCAACCGTAAACCAAACAGAAGTAAAATCCTCTGTAACCCATCAGACCAGATCACCATTAATCCCCATAAGTCCTCACTCAATGGAAAACACACATTTACCACTGCAAGTTCTCCTTCTCACACTATCAACAAACCCGCCTCTACAAGCCAGGCCACACCTAAGCAGCTACCAAAAAACTTCAACCCAAGACTGTATGATTCCCCAGAGCATCAAATTGAAAGACTAACTGAGCAGCTGGAATGGAAAGATGAAAACTTGGGGAAGGCTCTAGAGATGATAAAGGAGAGGAATAAAACAATCTTACAGCTTAGTGAGGAACTTGCTCAGTGCAAAAAGGCTCCTTCTAAACCCATCTCTCCACTGCAGCAACCAGAAGATATCATACCCCCATCGCAGCAATCAGCAGATGCAACCATTATGGATGCGTCTAAACTCGAGCTACTGAAAGAGATTGATCGACTCAAAAGGCTCCTCAAGGCTAAGGATGAAGAGTTACAAGATGCACTTCAGAGAATCAAAGAGACTGCTCCTGCCAATGGAGATCTTGTTAGCAGAATACAAGCGGTTCCGACAAGTATCACTGACGCGCCACCGGCAGTCGGATTCAACAATGCTGATCCAAATTTGAATTTGAATTGTGATGTGACAATGCCTTTTCCAGGTTTTTCGGCTCAACCCACTCTCCACTTTTCAGAACATGTTCACAGTTCTCAAGAGAACCAACTGACCTGTCAACCAACTGCTTCACCAACCTCTTTACCAAACCAGTTACAATCTAATTATCCCATTGTTGAGCCACTTCGTCCCGAGGCTACATCAGAACAGAGAAATGAACAGACCTCAAAAAGCTGGTCATCAGTGGCAAAATCTCAACCCTCTAATTGGGAGCTTCATTATTTCAAACCTTCAACCAGAAATGACTCGATTCTTGTGGATCCACCAGAGGAGATTAGAAGCAGTGGCATGAAGTATTGGGAATCTTGCTTGGTGGGAACATTCAAGAGAAGAATGCCGTACAAAATTATCTCAAAACAAGCACACAAGCTTTGGGACTCAAGAGGCCTAAGGAATGTAGTTGCCAACTCTGAAGGTATTTTCTACTTCAAGTTTGACTCCATTGATAGTTGCATTTCAATACGTGGAGAGCAGTGGTTTCTTGCTGGTAAAGCTGTATTTCTCAGACTTTGGAATCATGATCCCTCTGCACAACCTCACTCTGATGCTGTGAAATCTTTTACACTCTGGATTAAACTTTTTAATGTTCCCTTTGAGCTTTGGTCCTCTAAGGGACTTAGTTATATAGCCAGTGCAGTAGGGAAACCTATTCTAGCTGACTCTACCACTCAAGAAAAGAGTAGAATCGACTATGCTAGAGTATGTGTTGAAATATATCCACACTCTACACTTCCTAAATCCTTTCCTGTAACCCTAAAATGCGGTGATACTGCCACTGTGAAGGTCCAATATCCATGGATTCCTCCAATTTGTTCTATGTGTTCCTCCTTTGGACATTCCAATGATCAATGTAGTGGAATTGTTGTCTCTCAGCACATTAATGTTCAGAATAACCCTGTTCCCCCCATCTCACAAGAATGGCAAATTGTCACCAAGAGGAGAGGTAAAAGCTACTGTCAGCCAATCCCTAACCCCTTCCCCAACTCTGACTGCAATGCACAGCTGGATGTATCAACTTCCAACCCCCAATCTGTAGTATCGCCTTCATACTCTACTCAACATGTTCTTGATCCACATATTGAAAGTACAGTCCCTATCAAGGTGGGTGTCTCTAAAGCATTACCTTCACAAGCTGTTCTTCACAACCCCAACCCCCAGAGATCAATGAGCACAACTACCATGCCTCAATTGGTTTTAGAACCAACCCTCAACCCACCATTGTCAGTTGAAGCAAATCCCAAGTTTCATTTTACTAATGGTCATCAGAGCTCTTCTGAGGAGAATATAAATCACCCACCTTCACCTCAGAAAGGAATGGCAAAAGCTATCAATTTAGTCATTGACCTCTCACCTCATAATCCAAAATCTCACAGTCCTGTTACTGCTCATTCTTCAGAGGTCAAGATCACTAATTCATTTGCTGCTCTTTCTCATGATGATAACAATGGGGTCCAAGATTACTCAGAAAACCCAGCTTCCTCATCTGATGAAATCTCTTCACAGAATCATCAAGACACTGAGGATATCCCTATTATGGATAAATTGTTGAAGCCTAGAAAACCAACTAATGCAAAGCATTCAAAACTTGCAAAAAGGCCTAAAGTCATCAAACCAGTTGTTAGCAGTGTTTCCTTGAAAGGGTTTAGGGGTCTTTGTAACCTCTCATCCTCCTCCAAATGAATTGGGCTGCATGGAACATTAGAGGGCTTAACTCTACCCTCAAGCAAATAGAGATCAGGTGTCTTATTAGAGAATCAAAGCTAAGTCTTATAGCAATCTTGGAAACCAAAGTTTGTAGTGACAATATGCAGTCTATTCATCACTTCATTGCCCCACAGTGGCAAATCAAATGCAATTACCTATCCTCAATTTTAGGAAGGGTTTGGGTTCTATGGGATCCTCAGAAAGTTTCAATGCTCAGAGCAGTGGAGCATGGTCAGGTGATTAACTGTGAAATTGAGCTTATTAACCTCAAAAAGAAGGTACTGGCTTCTTTTATTTATGCTGCTAATACCGCAGTGGATAGGAAATCCCTATGGAGATCACTAAATTCTTTTAGCCTTTCATGTGAGCCATGGATTTTGATGGGTGACTTTAATGTCTTGCTTCATGTGAATGACTCTTTTGGAGGAGCTCTTAGATGGACAACAGGAATGCAAGATTTTAAGGAGTGCTTAGATAGAAATGGGCTGGAAGACATGAGGTTCACTGGGGTTTTTCACACTTGGTCAAATAGAAGTTATGGAGGTGCCAATATCACAAGAAAGCTGGACAGAGTCCTGGTTAATTTCAATTTTATTTCCCTTTTCCCACAAGCTGAATGTGAGTTCCTCCCACAGGGTATCTCTGACCACTCTCCAATGGTGGTAAGGTTTGGAGAACTTACTCCTAAAAGAAACATCCCATTTAGGTTCTTTAACTTTTGGACTCTAGATCCCTCCTTTTTTATCATTGTTTCTCAGGAATGGCAGAGAGTGATCCATGGTTCTAGAATGTTCATACTTGTACAGAAATTGAGATCACTGAAGCAACCTCTTAAGCTGCTAAATAAAGCATCCTTTAGTGATATCTCAGCTAGAATTGCAGCCTGCAGAGAGGAGCTTTCACTCTGTCAAAGAAGCTTGGACCTCAACCCTAATGATGACTCACTTAGATTGAATGAAAATGAGCTGTCTTCCAAGTTCACTGAGCTCTCACTTGCAGAAGAATTATTCTACAAACAGAAAGCCCAAGTGCACTGGCTCAAGGAGGGGGACCAGAACACTGCTTTCTTCATGAGGAGTTTTGGATCAAAGGCTAACAGAAGGAAAGTCCAATCAATTTTTAACTCGTATGGCTCTCAACTGTTTGGGGAGGATATGAAGAATGAATTTCTCACCCATTTCACCACTATTCTTGGGCAGGATTATACACATTATTAAGGTATGGCATCTTTTTCCCATCTCATTACTAAAACTATTCCTAGTCATGTCATTCCTACCCTCACCTCTATACCTACTGGCCTTGAGATTCAAAATTGCATACTTTCATTTCACCCATTCAAAAGCCCAGGTCCTGATGGATATAATTCAGCCTTCTTCAGACACACATGGCATATCATTGGTCAGGATGTCATTTCAGCTGTTAAAGACTTTTTCATCACTGGCAAAATGCTCACTGAGATCAATTGTTCTTACATTGCCCTAGTACCAAAGATCCCTAATCCCTCAACAGTTAATGATTTTAGACCAATCTCATGCTGCAACCTTATTTACAAAACCATCTCAAAGCTGTTGGCTAACAAGCTTGCACCTTTACTTCCATACCTAATCAGCCCAAACCAGAATGCTTTTATTAAAGGGAGACATATCACTGAAAATATTATTCTAGCCCATGAATTATTGAATGGTTACAATAAGGTTAACCATCCCCCTAATTGTGCTCTAAAAATTGACCTCATGAAAGCCTTCGATTCAATTCATTGGCAGTTTATTCTTGACTTCTTACATCTCTTTGGTTTTCCATCAACATTTATTCATTAGATATCTCAGTGCATCACCACCCCAGCCTATTCCATCTCCCTCAATGGTGAACTGTTTGGATTTTTTAAGGGAAGGAGGGGCATTAGACAAGGAGATCCCATCTCTCCATTGCTTTTTGTCCTTGCAATGGAGGTTCTCACTCTCACAATTAACCACCAAGTCAGGCAAAATCCTAGCTTCAAGTATCATTAGAGGTGCAGAAAATTGGGTATCACTCATCTCTCATTTGCAGATGACTTGTTGATGTTTTCTCATGCAAATTCTGATTCAGTACAAAGTTTGGTGAATGCTCTTAACCTGTTTTGTTCTTTTTCTGGGCTACAACTTAACCCTGCCAAAAGCAAAATTTTCTTTTCAAGGGTGGATTCTCACACAAAATTCTCTATTTTATCACTCTTGCAATTTGATGCTGGTACTTTACCAGTAACATACTTGGGAATGCCCCTTTCTGCTACAGCAATTAAGGTAAGGGATTGTCAAACACTTGTGGGAAGAATCACTAAAAGAATTGGCTCTTGGACATCTAAGTTTCTCTCTTATGCTGGAAGGGCAGTCCTCATTAAATCAGTGCTGTGTTCTATCCAAGCTTACTGGTCTCAAGCTTTTGTGTTACCTAGGAAGGTCTTTGATGAAATTAACAGGATTCTTAGGAGCTTCTATTGGTCTGGGGTTGAGATGAAGAAAAGTGGAGCTAAGGTTGCCTGGAATGCAGTATGTAGACCCAAAATTTATGGGGGATTGGGATTTCCTGACCTCGAGCTCTCTAACAGAATTGCATGCCTTAAGCATATGTGGAAATTATGTCTAAGGAAGGAAAGTCTTTGGGTTGCTTGGTCATATGACTATCTTATTAAGGAGAAGAGTTTCTGGTACCTAAGGGCAACCTCACTCAGCTCTGGTTTTTGGAGGAACCTGTTGAAGCTCAGAGAAATGGCTAGAAGTATCATTTATTTTAAGGTTGGCGACGGAAAGGACACAAAGCTTTGGCTGGACTTTTGGCTTCCAAAGGGCCCAATTGTAAATCAGTTGGGATTAAATGACTTGGAAATTCTTCAACTGGACTCCTCAGCCACAGTTGATAGCCTAATTTCTAATGGACATTGGATGATCCCTATATCTCTAGCTTACCCTCAATTTTTTCAGTCTGTTAATTTTCTTTCTCAGCTGTACTCTTTACAATCTCCTTCAGAGCAAATGGATAGTATTCATTGGTTGCCTAATTCTTCTGGAGCTTACTCATTCTACCAAACTATTGCTTACTTTGCCCCTCCTTCTCCATCCTTTATTTGGCACAAATTAATTTGGTTCAAACATCACATCCCTAAACATAGTTGCATTGTCTGGCTTGCTGTTAGAGGTAGACTGTATACATTGGATTCAAAGCCTATGCTTCACAAGCATTATATTAACAGGTGTTATCTATGTATGGCTGAGAATGAATCAATGGATCATTTGTTTTTCAAATGTTGTTTCAGTTCACATGTTTGGATGGCTATACAAGAGTTTGCCAGATTCTATATTCTACCCAACTGCTGGAATGAGCTGATTAACTGGTGCTCAACTCATTGGTCCTCTGGAAAATTTTTAGTTCATAAACTCTTGTTGTCTGCAGCAATCTACTATCTCTGGTTGGAGAGAAATAGAAGAGCATTCAGAAATGCATACTCCAGCCCTAATCACATCTTCTCACAAGTCAAATCTTGTGTTCGAGCTAAACTAGTAGCAATTAAGTTAAAAAACTGTGCTGAGCTAAGGGGGATTTCAGCTGAGGGTGATCTTCACAATTTGTTTGCACAGGCTTGTGGAGCAGCTTATGGGCACTCTTGGTTGATTACTTAAAGCTGAATCACTGGTTTTTGAGGTTCTGAAAGGTACAAGAAGCTGTGATTGGAAGATAGCAGTGTCTCCCTTCTTTGTTCACAAGAAACAAGACTTGGTTTTTGCCATGTTTCAATGGTTGCTGTGTATTGTATAGGTCCTTTAACCTTTTGTTGTCTTTTTGTCTCTGTTATTGGCCTTGGCCTTCATGTGATTTTGTTTTCCCCTCTTCTTTGAGGGCTTCATGTATCTACTTTATCTTCAATACAAGCTTACCTTTAACTAAAAAAAAAAAAAAAAAACATTCTATTACTATACAATCGGGATCCCCCAATTCCTATGATCTTATAGGGATTCCACAAAGATTCTACCTTCCAGGGATTTTTACGGGATCAAGATCGATTCAGTACTTTTGGATAGAAAATTTATAGAATCACACGATCCGGATAATGACAGGTAAAGCAAGGCAAATTGATAAATAGTAATATATTATAGAAAATCACTGGTACGCATTTTGCATATTTCCTTTGACTAAACAGAATGTTTAATTACAGCTAAATTTACTGATTCATAAATGTATTGAGTTGTGAGGAGCACTAATAATGCTTTTTAAACGTATAAAAAATATTTTAACATTTTGTAATAAGGTAAAAACTTATAATGAAAATTATATTTTTATCTTTCTGATGTTAAGAGTAGATAGATACATATCCAATGTCTTATATTAGCACATATGCTTCCATAAATACAGACTTTGACAAATAAAATTTATTAGAAATATGTAAGCATAGTTTATCTTTTACAAAGGGAAAACCCTCAAATAATAGTATAGTTAATTATTTGTTCTAATCGTTTAGAACTACCAATCTATTTATAACAAATAGATTATACCATTAAAAAAAAAAAAAAAAAATTACATTCTCAAGTTTCAATAATCAATTGCAAAGTACTAATATTAAAATAAACTTAAGTTATACAAATGGTAAATTATTTGTGTGTTTATTTATTGATTTTGGTAAGTAAGACACATGCTCATGTCCCAAGGGATACTTGAATTGTGTATTCCCCCTTCGCAGGTGACAAGGGATGCTGCTCAGTCTAACCACTAATGGTAATTAAATTCTTTACCTAATAAGAATTAGTTGTTTTGGAGTAAAATTAGTTAGAGCGAGAGACGAGAGAGTTATAGTCACTTCACGTGTGATATAAACATGACTATCTTATTTTCACGGATAATAGAGTTTGAAATGATTATATGAGAGCACCAATACCTACTAGCATAAAAGTCTGCTATATGCATGAAATAATGACAATTTTTGTACTACATACTTTCTTTATCTCTAGGGCATCAAAGTGAGTAGCAAATGATATAAGATAACTGAGAAGACTTGGGTGTGAGAGATCGGCAATTTGAAATAGAAATTTTGTACATAAAACATTGGTTAAGGCTCCATTATTTCGATGGAACTAAGCCTTTGCTTCTGTATCTATATAGCTTCATGAAGCTTACTTTCCACTGTTTCATGGAATATATTTTAAGGAAGTTTCTCGGAGAGAAAATTAATAACTAGCACAAAGAGAATTTTCTGTAGATCGGATTCAGGAAGATGATAAATTTCCCAAACAAGATTCACACAACTAATGGAACTATAGAAAACAAACATTTCAGAACCCTATTAGTTAGAAGCAGGCCAAGACTTCAGTAAAATTATCGTGTTTCTTGGGTTAGCACGGGGAACAAATAATAGTGCTTCAAACTTTGCAGAGAAAAAATTTCCTTGGAAACATTTTGGATTGAAGCAGATGGAGCCAATGACAAGGTAATCTCTTCAAAACAAGATAGTTATGAAGATACAAGAAAATGTTTGGGAAATGGTAGTGGTGAATCCACAGTGGACAAATGAAGGCAGAATGTAACCAATTTGAAAATCATGCAAGAAGGAGGTAAACCTTCATGATTTTTTCACAATAAGATTCTGCTTTGGAGCTTTTATCAAGTAAGTGATAATCAATACGATTTCCACGCCTGAGGGATCGTTTAACCTTCACTTCCTTGTAATTGTCAAATACAGCATCTGTTTGCAGTTGTTTCCATGACATAACTGCTTGAAACTACTGAATCGGCATTTCATCCCTCCTAAATTCAACATGCTTATCAAGTAGAGAATCTCCAAAATTTGAGATTACTAGATACCCTTCAGTTAAGCAATTCGGAGTGTCTTCTACCACCAAATTATTCAACTGCAAGCACACAGAAATGAGATAAATGAAGCAAGATAAACTATGAAATGACATAGACAGAAAGTTGTGAACATTCTAGAAGTGAAACATTTATAGACTAAACCAATAATCTTATAACAGAGAATTACCTGTGGAAATTGTTAAAGACGATAACAAGAACCAACATCCACAAAGAGACTGAAGGATGACCTATTAAAGGATTTTAACAATTTCAAAGGAAACGAAATTGCATACAACGTCAAAGTGGTCCTTCCCACTGCAGCAATATTTGGACAGAACACAAGGCCACAAATTTACATAGTTCGCGTGTCCTTCTAGAAGTTGTCATTACAGGTATTATTCCAGCTAAATGACCAAGACTAGAAAGAAAATAAACAGTAGTCATATGTGCAATATATCGCGACATAGCCTTCTTTGGTAAGTCCATTATCACTCTTTAATCAGAAAATAACTCTTCAATACTAATGGTTCCCTATCAAGTATCAAAGAAGAAGGTTGAGGTATTCTCATGATCTCTAACAGCATGAAAGCATCTCATGACTAGTATCCAAAGAGCCGGAGACAAGAGTAATAGACATTCACCCCACCTCCTTCCTATTCCTGATTTCATTACCATTCATGTAGTTTGAGAAATAAATATACTGGAAAAGGCAGTTCAATTCCCAATTATCCTTGAAATTGTATTATTTAATGTTATGATTATATGCTACCGTAGTATACTTGACAAAACTATGCTTGCTTTACATGTTACAAGTTCTGATCTTAGGTTAGGTACACCTATTTTACAGACTCTTCAAAAGTAGGTGAAGTACCCGTGTCAGACTCACAATACTAGGACATAATATAGGATATGTGTCCGACACTTTTGGTTTGACATGCACCTAAAAAAAATATCTAATTATTTAACTATTCAAGTTTATCATATTATTGCTTCAAAATAAATGAAATGCTTGTATTCAACACTGTGTCACATAAAGACATTATTTTACAAAATCAAAATATTAAATATTATGATCCTTTAGCAATGTCCCAGTTCCCTTCTTCTTCGGGATTTGACACGGTCCTACGCTTGAATATATACCTGCACCTAACATGCGTTTCCAAGTTCATGTAACATAGAGGTATACAATACAATTTAAGAGCTCAAGAATGATTCACTAGCATGGCCTATCTCACCATAGAGAATGTAAGATTAATGAAAAGCTGCAACTTATATGTCATCTGCTTTCCTCAATTAACATCCAAAAATCTAAGTGTCTACATACGAGCAACAAAGGACATCAGCCTGGGTAGTGACCCCATGACATCAAATGCCGGGCGATTGCGACCATATAATTTATGAAATTTTCACAAAGCAATGGATGACTAAATATAAATATTGCTTTGACACTGAACATAAATGATTTACAATCTTATCACCACAAAAAAGCTGATCTATTAGGAACTATAAATTGCATTACAGCCCAAATCATCACAGTTAGACAAAACAATGATCAGATATGAAGATCACATTCAATCATTCCAAAAGGAGAAATTAGTTAATTATTATGCATCAATTAAAGTTCCTAAAAATGGTAGGATCAACAAAACAAATATATTTATATGCAAACAGAAGCAAATATAAGAAATCTAACCTCTTTGATTTGGAGAAACTGTTGCCAATTGGGATTTGTTTTATTGTCTGAAAAAAATATATGAAACCTAACCTACCCAATTCAATACGGAACCAAATTCACCAGACTCAAAATTTAAACAAACAAAATTGTAGCTGCAAGATTAGACCTAATCTGGTCTCACAACAAACCCAAACTCTCCCAAAAAGATTCAACCTTTTTCATTTTAAAACTCACAAAAACAAATTTAACCCACAAAATATTAAAAATCCCACCAAGAAAAAACAAATGAAAACTCAATTGCATGAATCAATCCAAACCCTTTTTATCATGCACACGTTCCTCATTCACATATGAATGTCTTTATCAAGAAAATAACCGGTAATGTCAAATTCAAGAAAAAGGTAAAATTGACCAAGTAAATACATAAATGAAAAAAGAAAGTGATAGGTGAATGTTAATGATGATGAACAGAAAAAAAAACCTTGAATGACAAGTACGACGAAAAGTACTAGAAATTACCTCAGAAACAGCTAAATGCCTAAAATTCCACGTCGAAGTGGGGGTTGCTTTTTCTTAATTTCTTTGCATTTAAATAATGTTGCAATGAAATAAATAAATAAATCAAATCTAGATTCTATAAGTAAACAGTAATAGGGTGAGATAAGGACTCCTAAAACGAGGAAGTTGGATCTAGAGAGGGAAAGGAGGGGAAGAAGAGTTGGAGAGAGACAGGGTCAACCAGAAACTGAAGGAAGATAGGACCCAAAGGGCAATGTGATGAGATACAAAATAGAGGTGCAAAGCAATCAAAGGCAGAGGAGATGCAATAGCCAGTCTTTGTAGCAGCAGTTGTGTGAGTCTGTCTGATAACTGGTGGTTCTGGGTATAATTTGACATTTTGACTGTTCCTTTTTTTAAGTTGGATTCCAGCAAAATCTTCGTGGTACCAAAGGAAAGCCTTGAAGTATATATAGTAGGATCAGTGTTGGGTGGTGGATGGTTCAGATTAGTTCGTACGCGTTTGCCTTGTCAGAATGCTTATGTTCTCTCTCTCTTTTGCTGCAGTAGATTTGGAGGAAATTGAGGAATTGCTCTGTCTTGGTCCAAGTTTGTTTGTCTTGGCAGTGGTGCCATTTTTGTTTTTTGTTTTATTTTTATTTAGCAGTTGGTTTGTTTTATTATATTTTCTTCCTTCTAATTGATATCTAGAAATGGTTGATTTGGTAAATTTATTTTGAATTGTGATTTTTTTTTTGATTCATTCATAATTTATTATTATTATTTTGAATCATTATTGTTATTTTTTTTATTTACTTTTTATTTTTTTAGAAGTATCATTATTCTTTTTTTTTTTTTTAATTTTAATTTTTATTTTATTCTTTATAATTTTACTTTGGATTGTAATTTTTTTCTCCGTTTTTATTTTTTATTTTTGGTTCATTCTTAATACAGGTTTCAATATTTTTTTTATCTTATTTCTATTTTTTTTTTCTTTTGTTTTATTTTAATTTTTCTCTTTCTAATTGATGTTTAGAAGTAGTTGATTTGTTTTATTTTATTTTTCTCTTTCTAATTGATGTTTAGAAGTGATTGATTTGGTAAGTTTACCTTAAATTGTGATTTTTTTTCTTTTTTTCTTTTATTTTTTACTTTTGGTTCATTCATAATTTATAATTATTTTGAGTCATTATTGTTATTTTTTTTTCTTTACTTTTTATTTTTAAGAATTATCACTATTCTTTTTTCTTTAGCTTTTATTTTTATTTTACTCTTTATAAGTTTACTTTGGATTGTAATTTTTTTCTCAATTTTTATTTTTTATTTTTGGTTCATTCTTAATACAAGTTTCAATGTTTTTGGGTTTTCTGTTGGACTTGATTATTAAATGAATTTGTTGTTAAAAAAATTTTATATGTTATTTTTTTCAATTTTTTTATTTTTATTTCTTTTACTAACAAAAACTAAATTTGAGAATTCAAATTTTCAAATCAAATAAGTTGGTAGATTCTTTACCTTTTCTTAATGTCCACTTTCAGATTTCCTAAAACTCTAACACAAATTACCTAATAAAGTTTCAATTACCTATTTTATTTTCGATAAAACTCTATCACATATAACGTCTTTATATATATATATATATATATATATATATATATATATATAGTAAGTCCGGCTTGTGGTGTGCATATTTTTTCTTTTCTCTTTACAATTGGTCTCGTAAGTTTTTCTTTACTTTTTCATTTTATAAGCATTATGATTATGTTATTATTATTTTTTTACTTTCTAATTGATGTTTATGTTAAAAGTAATTGATTTGTTTTATTTTTATTTTCTCTTTCTAATTAATGTTTAGAAGTGGTTGATTTTTTTTCTTCATTTTTTTATTTTATTATTTTTGGTTCATTCTTAATTTATTATTATTTTGAGTCATTATATATATATATATATATATATATATTTTCAGAACTATCATTCTTCTTTTTTTCTTTAGTTTTTATTTTTATTTTACTCTTTGTAATTATACTTTGGATGGTTCAAAATTTGTTATTCTTAATTTGTTGTATTGGGAAGGTTGGATTGTTAATTTTTTTTCTTTCACTTTTTCTTTTTAGAAGCATTATTATTATTTTTTTCTTCTGTTTTATTTTAATTTTTCTCTTTCTAATTGATGTTTAGAAGTATTTGATTTGTTTTGTTTTATTTTTCTCTTTCTAATTGATGTTTAGAAGTGGTTGATTTGGTAAATTTACTTTGGATTGTGATTTTTTTTTTCTTTTCTTTTCTTTTTTTTTTTATTTTTTTTTATTTTTGGTTCATTCATAATTTATTATTATTTTGAGTCATTATTGTTATTTTTTTTCTTTACTTTTTATTTTTCAGAAGTATCATTATTATTTTTTCTTTACTTTTTATTTTTATCTTACTCTTTATAATTTTACTTTGGATTGTAATTTTTTTCTCAGTTTTTATTTTTTGTTTTTGGTTCATTCTTAATATAGGTCGACTTAATTATTAAATGAATTTGTTACTGAAAATTTTTTATATGTTTTTTTTTTTTTTTCAATTTTTTTTTTTGATTTTTTATTTTGTTTACTAACAAAAACTAAATTTGAGAATTCAAATTTTGAAATCAAATAAGTTGGTAGATTCTTTCCTTTTTCTTAATGTTTGCTTTAATATTTCCAAAGCCCAATGTCATGTTATCATTTCTACAATTGATCAATGCATTGGCAGTAGCTAAGAATACAAATTTCTATAACGAAAATAAAATAATTTCTATAAAATGCTACCACAAATTACCTATTTTATTTTCAATAAAACTTAATAACATAATTTACATTAGACAATGATATATTTAAAGAGTTTCTATAAAACACTAAAACAAATTACCTATTTATCTATTTATTATTAGTTTTTTAATGAAAGGAAATCTATTTAAACAAAAATTATAAATATAAAAAAATATTTATTAATTGATATAAAAAGAGATTTTAAAAGTGTTTATATAAAAATCTAACACAAATTACCAATTTATCAATTTTATGAGTTTTTAATAAAAGGAAATCCAATTAGATAAGAATTATTAATATAAAAAAATATTTATTAATTGATATAAAAAGAGTTTTTAAAAGAATTTCTATACTCTAACACATATTACTTATTTATCTATTTATTATGAGTTTTTTTAATAAAAGAAAATCAAATTAGAAAAAAATATACTTAAAGAAAATAAAATAATTTCAATAAAATTTACCACAAATTAGTTATTTTATTTTCTATAAAACTCTATCACATTATCTATTTATTATGAGTTTATTAGGAAAAAAAAATTATTAAAAGAAAATAAGATAATTTATATAAAACTCTTCCACAAATTACTTATTTTATTTCCTTTAAAACTTTACCACATATAACATTTATCTATTTATTATGAGTTTTTCAATAAAAGGAAATCTAATTAGACAAGAATATATTTAAAGAAAATAAAATAATTTTTTTAAAAGTGTTTCTATAAAATCATAACACAAATTACCTATTTATCTATTTATTATAAGTTTTTTAATAAAAGAAAATCTAATTAGACAAGAATTATTAATATAAAAAATATATATTAATTGATATTAAAAATAAAATAATTTATCTAAAACTCTACCACAAATTATTACCTAATAAAACTCAAATATGTGTTTCAGTATTTATTTATTAATATAAAAAAATATTTATTAATTGAAAAAAATATTACCTAATAAAATTCATATTAACTAAAAAATTATTTCAAATTACCTAATAAAATTCAAATTTCAAATTACCTAATACTTTTATAAAAGAGTTTTCATAAAATTCAAATTACAAATTAGCTAAAAAAAAATTGAAATTACCTAAAAAATTATTTCAAATTACAAAATAAATTCAAATTAAAAATTAGCTAATAAAATTCAAATTATCTAAATATTTATTTCAAAATAAAAATAAAAAATATTAATTAATTGATATAAAAGGAACTTGTAAAGCAGTTTCAATTAAACTCTAACACAAATTACCTATTTATCTATTTATTATGAGTTTTTTAATAAAAGGAAATTTAATTAGACAAAAATTACTAATATAAAAAAAATATTTATTAATTGATATAAATAATAATATAATTTCTCTAATGCTCTAACACAAATTATCTTTTATTATGAGTTTTTTAATAAAAGGAAATCTAATTAGACTATGATATATTTAAAGAAATAAAATAATTTGTATAAAACTTTACCACAAATTAACTATTTTATTTTCAATAAAATTCTACCACATTGTACAATGATATATTTAAAGAGTTTCTACAAACTCTAACCCAAATTATCTATTTATCTATTTATTATGAGTTTTTTAATGAAAGAAAATCTAATTAGATAAAAAAAAAAATTTAATATAAAAAATATTTATTAATTGATATAAAAAGATATTTTGAAAGAGTTTCTATAAAACTCTAACACAAATTATTTATCAATTTATTATGTGTTTTTTAATAAAAGAAAGTCTAATTAGACAAAAATTATTAATATAAAAAATATTTATTAATTGATATAAAAATAAAATAATTTTTCTAAAACTCTACCACAAATTACCTTTTGTTTTGAGTTTTTTAATAAAAGAAAATCTAATGAGAGAATAATTATTAATATAAAAAGAAATATTTATTAATTGATATAAAAAGAGTTTTTAAAAGAGTTTCTACAAAACTCTAACACATTATACTTATTTATCTATTTACTATGAGTTTTTTTAATAAAAGAAAATCTAATTAGACAAGAATATATTTAAAGTAAATACAAAAATTTCTATAAAATTTACTACAAATTGTTTTCTATAAAACTCAATGACATTCTCTATTTATTATGAGTTTTTTGATAAAATAAAATATAATTAAACAAGAACATATTTTAAAAAAATAATAATAATTTCTATAAAACTGTATTACAAATTAGCTATTTTATTTTTTTATAAAACTTTATCACATATAACCTGTATTTACATATTTACTGTAACTACCCGAACTTAGGGGTCCGAATCGCTAACCGGGTCCTTAACTAAACCCGAGGACACACTAGGGGTAAAATGGTCATTTTACAATATGAGAGGTTAATCCATCCTCAAACTAATAAAATAAGGTTTAAAACAATCATTCTAGTCTTCCCATGATACTCGGTGAGGTTCTACAGTCATCGGTTATGATTTCCCATAAGCGCCCTTACTCGGTTCAAGGCTAATTCTGACACTGTTCTACTAAAACCATTATAACTCTTAACATGAATGGACTCAAGAATTACCCTATTTGGGTTTGAAACGAATAGAATGGCTGAAATGCCCCGGCGGTCAATGTCCTCGTAAGCAGCCCAAGTCAGGATGTACCGGGAGAAGAATGAAATATCAAAGACCAACTTATGCGTGAGTATCTCGGTAGCGGTCTATCTAAAGCCTGGCCCGGCTGTGGATGGGGCGGAGATGGAGAATGTGATGGAGTACGCTCAGCCTCATCATGGGATGATGAAGATACAGAGTCAGAAGACTGGAGTTTAGAATCTTATGAGGACTGAGTTGGATCTACGTCAATAGGAACCTACAGCTGCTCATGAACATGAGAGGGCTCACCTGGCCGCTCTAATCTAGGCCTGACTCTCCGGCCGTACTATTGCTTAGCGACAGTCTTACTCGGGCCATATCCTGAAAAAGAACACAACACTTGCAAGATTAGTAATAGATTATAAAGATTTAAGGTACAGTACATAGAAACAAGTATGTCAAATAAGATAGACAATACAGAACATGAATCTATGCAAGTTATGATAGAGCGAGATGAATAGTGACATGAAGTGAAACATGCTAACAAAATAAGTACGGAATGCATCTAATGTGGAAAACACAAGCATTGGGTATGTATGAGATAGCATGGAATCACAAAAGAGAGTGTGTGAAGTGTAAGATGCAAGTCTATGAAGTTCAATCGATCACAAAAATGTGAGATCGATCTCAGTGAGATCGATCTGAGATAAGTTCGATCGATCTTGTGTAATCGATCGAAGAAAACTTCGATCGATTGAACTGCTAAGAGTAATTCGAACAGTTACAGATCTGTGACTTTTGTGGCACGAGGGCACCCAAGCAAGCTTGTGGGGCCCTCTCACACATCAACAACAACATATGGGTCACTTGTTTGTACACATCAACATCAAAATTGATTTAAAAATGAAAAATATATACAAACTATATACAGATATATACACCATCATGGAAACTTCAAATATGGCAAGATTTAAGTATGGCAACCCTAGGTCTAATATGTGAGCATCTTAAACATGTGATTGAAGATGGAAACCAAGAAAGAGGATGTGAAACTTACCAAATCTGAGAGAGAGAGGAGTGGTGCGAAGGAGAGAGATAAGATCTGAGATGAGGGAGAGAGATTCGAGCCTCGGGAAGGTCGCCAGAGGGTTCGCTGGAGATGGGAGAGGTGTGGTTTGCAGCAGTGAGAGGGTCTTTAGATCAATCTGTGAATCGATCTAATGACCCTATGGTTTTGTTTTTAAAAACATTTCCCGACAGGTTCGATCAATTAGGGAAAATCTTCGATCGATCGAACAAGATCGATCTTGAAAATGTTGAGATCGATCTTTGTTCACTAAACGACAAATTTTATTATATATTTTATTATATTTTTTTTTTATTTTTTTGATTTTTTGATTTTTTATTTTTTTGAAGTTTTTGAAAATATTTGGAAATAAAGAAAATCTAAATATTTTTTTGGGTTTTGAAAATTTTAAAATGAAAATAAAAGTAGAAATTAAAGTAAAAATCTTTTTGAGTTTTGAGGATAAAATAAAATAAAATAAAGTAAAAATACAAATACAAATACAAATACAGATAAAAATAAAAATAAAAATAAAAATAAAAATGAAATCAAAGTCAAAATCAAGGTCAACAAGAGGCATAGATCGATCAAAATGAGATCGATCGAAAAGGTACTTCAATCGATCAAACAGGTGAAAACCTGTAGAGAAGTTCGAATAATGCACAGAGAGGCCTATTTTCATGAATCACAAAAATTTTCTAAGTGTGGAGTGAAGATCAATCCAAGAACAATTTCAATCGATCTTGGAGTACTCAGATCGATCAAAAGAAATTTTTGAACGATACACAGAGGGCTGATTTATACAGGAAATTTCAGATCGATGGAACAGAGCAAAGATTGGATGCAGGGATGGGTGTTCGATTAATCGAACCTCTTTTGAGATCGATCGAACTTGGACAAAATGCCTATTTTCAGAATGAAAGTGCATGCATACTCAATCAAAATCTTAGCCATGTGTATGAATTCCAGAACATATCTAGACGATGCAAAAATTGAAAGGGAAAATAGAAATGAGGGAGGAATAGGGTTGTAAACCCTACGAAGCATTTACTAGTCTTTAACGTCTCTAGAAAGGCATTGGGCTCTTTTAGCCCAGATCAAACATCTTAAAATGCATCCCCTCTTTGTCTGGGTGACAAGTACTTTGAATTCCATCCAACAAACGGTTCCCTAGAGAACTTGTTGGATTGGGTTCAAAGGAGATTGTTAGTCCTTTGTTAATATGATCTTTGGGCTTCCACGCCCTCTCAAAGCAAGATTTTGGAACATCATTTTTTGAATTCAAGGTTGAAGATGAACTTTTTGAAGTTTTGGTTTCAAGAAAAGACTCCATTCTTTCACATTCATTGTCTAGACATTTTTCTATAACTTTTACTTCTTCATTTTTGTCAAATGAATTTGGGGTCGGATTGAAGATATTCAACTTCACTTTCATATGTTCAAATGAGATTTTCATTACCCTCGTCCTACAATTGATGTTGGCATTTGAGGTTGCCAAGAAAGGATGGCCAAGGATAATGGGAATTTGGCTCTTGGGATTTGGAACTGGTTCCGTGTCAATGACAACGAATTCGACCGGGAAGAAGAATTTATCAATTTTAATCAAGACGTCCTCTATGATACCCCTAGGCTTTTTGATGGATCGGTCAGCAAGTTGTAAAACCACTGACGTCAGTTTCAAGTCTCCTAAGCCTAATTTGACATATACCAAGTATGGAAGAAGATTAATACTTGCTCTTAAGTCTAGAAGAGCCCAATTAATGACATGATCACCAATGATGCAAGAGGTAGTAGGTGAATCGGGGTCTTTAAACTTTAGGAGAGTGTTATGTTGCAAGATTGAGCTCAGTTGCTTGGTCAAGACCACTTTCCTAGGTGCTTGGCTCTTATTCTTCGTCTTTTGGATGTAAAGATCTTTTAAGAACTTGGCATAAGCCGGAATTTGCTTAATTGTATCCAAAAGTGGAAGATTAATCTTCATTTGCCTAAATATTTCAATAATTTCATTTGTCTTGGTCTTTTGTTTGTCAAGATAAATGGATCCTTTCAAGGCATCCGGAAATGGAGCTCTAGGCTCAAAAGCTTTTTCAAAACTTTTCTTTGAAGAGTCTTCAACACAAGAATTTTTAAGATCCTTTTTCAAAGCTTTATTCACTTCATCTTTCAAATCAATTTTGAACTCACTTTTCAAATCACTTTTAACACTTTCTCATTTGAATGATCATGCATATGCAATGAAGGAGGAATATGATGAGCAATGGGACGGGTGTCAACTTTTGGTTGCACCGGTTCACTTTCTTCATTGGGAATACCTACTTGGTTGTCAATAACCTTTCCACTTCTCAAGGTTGTCATCGCATTGACATGTTCAATTGTGTGCCCTTCCAATAAGGAATGAGTCTCCATAACATATTGTTGCTTTAGTGGGGCATTCAAAGGCATCTTCCCCTTCTCTTTAGCATTTAAGGTACTAGCTATTTGCCCGACTTGGGTTTCTAGCTTAGCAATGGATTGAGAATGGGAATGAAGCAATTGAGTGTTTGCCTCTAGAGTGCCTAAAGCGGTCAAAACTTTTTCTTCAAAGGCGGGACTCCTAGAGTTTCCTTGAGAATATGATTGGTTAGGAAAATGAGAATTAGAAAATTGATTGCCATGTGATTGAAATGACGATGACTTAAAACCTTGGGAACCTTGGCCTTGCATTGATGGGGGAACATACTTCCCTTGAAAACCACCTTGGGAAGGGTTTGAGCTTTCCCCTTAGCTTTTCCAAAAAATGTTTGGATGGTTCCTCCAACTCGAATTGTAATGAATGCGATAGGGATTATTCCCTTGATTAAAAAATGTAGCATTGACTTGCTCATGGGGCTCACTTTGCACATGTCCACGGGGACAATTGGAAGTAGAATGCAAGACACTTGAACAAGTCATACAAGATTCATTAGATGCTCGATGATGGATCTGAGTAGGAGAGGAAGATACTTGATTCGTCAAATTTTGGTTGATAAAAAATTGATCAAACCTTTGAGATAAGGATTTTATCTCGGCGGCTATGTCATTGAAGTTGTCAACTTGATACAAGCCGACATTCTTCCTTCCACCTAGGTTTCTACCATTTTTAGAAGATAAGGACCTATGCATCGAATTCTCACTTATGCTTTCTTACAATTACCACACATCATTTTCATACTTGTCAAGATAAGAACCACCCATGGATCCATCAACCATACCTTTGTGATTATCCGGTAAACTTTCAAAGAAATATTGAACTAGTTGCCACTTAGGTATATCATGATGAGGACACTTTCTAAGCAAGTCATTAAACCTTTCCCATACCTCATGAAACATTTCCCCATCCCCTTAAGAAAATTCTCTAATTGAAGTTCTCATGGCATTGGTCTTAGAAACCGGATAGTACTTTTTCAAGAACTCTTGTTGCATTTCCGCCCAATAAGTTATCAAAAAAGGCCTAAGATTGTTGAACCAACATTTTGCCTTGTCTTTAAAGGTGTGATACCCCTCGGATCCGAGACACTGGTTGATCAGGCCCAGGCTCAAACACGAGGGATATCAAACAATTAATACTTTAAAATGAACACGGAATACAAAATGAATTTAAAAATAAAATTTAAAAGCTGAAAGAAAACTAAATATAAATCCTTTAAAAAATTGAATACTGAAAATCCGACAATCCAAAACTCCATAAGTTTAACAACTCGGGAATCCAACTCTAGTGGACCCCTAATAAAAATCCAAATTGAAATAAAACAACTGAAAGAACATCCTCTTATAAGTTATGGAGAGAAATCCTATGTCGTCGGTAGAGTGAGTAGAAACCTCTGCTCAGCATGAATACGTCTAAGTCTGGAACTGTCGTGTACCTGAAAAATAGAAGTGGGTCAGGCCCACGCGCAAGTTCTATACCACTACAAACCGAACAGAGGCCCGATACATATGTACATCCTAAACAATTCAACAATAGCTAATAGTCCGTAAATATATATATAGTCACACTAAAGGACTCTCACTGGACTACAGGCCGATCTCAACCTGATAAAACGCACACGCAGTGGGCACGTGTACCTAGGCCTAAATAGGGTACACCTCCAACCATTGTATCCAGCTATGCATCCCAACGCATATACGCTCCCTAACTATCGATCCTGAGACTCAAGCTCATATCGAGGTACCATAATAATAATATATTTAAAATCCATTCAAAATCCATAGTAGTGCCACTCAACTAGTTGTTGCCATGACACTACAAATCCATAGGATTTAACTTTTAGTTAATCCATTCATTAATCCAGAGTAGGTAGGTTTTGGTATTTTGAATCCAAACCGTCCCTAGTATGCCACCGTCCCATACCGGTGCATACTCCAACCATCCAGCAATTGATAAAGCATTGACAATATAAATATCAATATCAACTATTCCATACTAAGCATATTAGAGTATATTAACAAACATGCTTAAATAAAACCACCAGTTGATAAAGCATTGACAGTATAAGTATCAACATCATCTACTCCATACTAAGCATATTAGAGTACATTAACAACCATGCTTAAATAAAATCACAACACGGAAGCCATTATTTGTCCACGCAAACAGTATCTATCCATATCAATATACTCCCAGTATCCATATAATGAACAAGGCCTAAATAAAGTTTATATCACTTAATTCCAAGGCCTGCATAACAAATATAAGCAATGCATCATACATTTAAATTACATGTCCAACAACTGATGCACTAACTGCTAAAAATTTGATTATCAACTAATTTTTAGCAATGTAAAGATTTCTAGCATGTTTTTCCATATCATGAATATGCTCATAGAAATTTCCATTATAAACAAGAAGTTACATTATCCAAAACCATACAATCTGCAAGTTACATAAAGTTTCATACTGTTTTAACGATTAACACTCCGTGTCTAATTCTATATGAATCTATCCTTTGGGATTTTAATCTTACTTTGGACACCCTCTAAAACATCCATTATAGTATTTATTCTCCTCAGAAAAACATAGAAATTCAACCACTATGAAGCTTCTATACTGAAAATTGGAAAAGAAACAAACAGAACATAAAAATATTAAAGAAAATAACATGGAGTAGGCTCCAAAATCTTGGAGCCGCCTCCAAGTGCCTTGGAGCTGCCTCCAAAGGCCTTGGAGCCGCCTCCAATCTAAACGGAGCCAGCTCCCTCCAAGGGAGAGTCGGCTCTCTCCCTCTCTGTTTCGTCTTTTCATCTTCCATCTTCTTCAGACGCCTTCTGCAACTACTCTGCCCTATGCTATGGTTCCCAAAAGTCTTAATCTCAATCCCAGTAGGTTCCCAGTCCATGTTTAAGTCTTTAATACAACCCATACATAAGTTTAAACGTAGAATTAAACAAGCAAAAATCATGTGTTAACAGTTTAAGCAAGCATGCAACCATACAGTTTTAATTCAAGTTCTTAGCATAAACAGATAGCGTTTTAGTAATTCAATCAACCCTAGAATTATTTAGGAATGCAAAGAACACGAAGCCTAAGGGAGAGAGTAAGGATAGAACTTGCCTTACGCCGACGTTCGTCTATATTTTTCGGCGAATTCTTTGTTAATTCTTAGTTTTCCTTCCCAGCCGTCTCCAAACTTTATGTGTCTTACTATGGTGTAATATTGTTCTAAAACCCTAGGCAGACATCTTAGATGAGTATTTATAGGACACACTAACCCTAGGCTCAATTAAACCCTAAACAAATTACTCGGCCCATAGCACAATCTAGGTTAAACTATGTCGGTTACCCATGTAAACCTATTGCATAACTATCTGTGTGCAATCACCCATACAGTCATGATCAAAACATAATTAAATTTAATTAAATTAAGGCTAAACAATTAAATTAAAGCAATTAAACCATTAAATTCAATTAAATTAATTCAAGTAAAACAACTAAATTAAACCACTTAAATAATTAAATCAATTAAATTAAAACAATTAGCTAATCAATTAAATCACACTAATGAAAAATTAAATAACTAACCACAATGTCAGCAATAAAATTAACACATATACACTTCAACAATTAAAAATGCAATTTAAACAATAAAAAATAATAAATTAAAATACTAGGACTATCCTTTTGAAATTAGGGGTATTACAAAAGGTAAAAGGAAAAAGTTTAAGTCTTAATACTTCTTCCGGTATGTCCGTGTATTTCACGGTGGAACACACTTCAAGAAACTCATCCAAATGCTTATAAGGTTCTTCACTAGGAAGTCCGTGATAGTTTGGAAGCATTTGAATAGTTTATGGTTTAATTTCATAGTGATGTGCTCTAAATGGGGGCAATTGAATGCAAGTGGGTGCATTGTATTCATTTGGCACATAATGGTCTCTTAATGCAATGGGATGATTCACAATTGGTGGTGCTAAACGAACACCTTGATTAGCTTAAACTATGGGAGGTTGTGGAGCAAATATTGGCCTAGGCATTCCTAATGGAACTTGGCCTTGTTGTTGTGGGTGAATGAATGGTCTAGGCATGCCTAATGGTACTTGAACATTTTCATAATCCACATTAGGGTGGAGGTTGCCTTGTTGCTCAATGTGACCAAGGTCTTCCACATGGTCATCATTCAAATCCTCCATTGGCGAAATGGAGTGATGAGAACTACATCTTCCCCTAAGATTTCAAACAACTGATTCAAGATGCAAATTAGGAAGGACAAGAGTAGGACTTAATGACCTACGACCAGGCATACACTAGTAAAGCAAATAACAAGCAAGTAACAATCACTTCACCCCCACAACAATTCAATCAACAAATCTCCACATACAATGATCCCATACTCCCATGCTTAAACAGCATGCAAAGAAAAGTAAATTGCCTCCACGTGGGCTCACGATTTATCTAAGTATGCAAAAATATGCCTCCACGCGGGTCGACGATTTAACTAGAGATTGAGTTAGAAAGATTTCACAAAGGGTCCTTAAGCAACTTCAATTCATTTTCAATTTCCAAGCTTTGCTATGTTTTGCACTTTTTAGATTTTATTTTAGCCCTTTTATGCTTAGCTTAGCTCCTTGCTTCTCAATTCTCCTTTGCTTAACCTCGCTCAATTTCACCTAGTCAAATAAGAACAAACACAATAAGTAACCAAAAATAAAAAATAAAGTAAATACACGATCAAAAGGGTACTAATTGTAATACCCCTAATTTCAGAAGGATAGTCCTGGTATTTAATTTATTGTTTTAATTGAATTTTTTAATTTTTAATTATTTAAATTGTTTAGTTGCTTATGTGTTAGACTTAATTGATTATTTGATTGTTAATCGATTACATGCTTATTTGTCTTGTGTTGTTTAAATTACTTGTGGATTGGTTTATTTAAATGGTGTTTTATTTTCTTTTATTATTATGGTTTTAATGGAATTATTTTAATTGGTTATTTAAATTGTATTTTGTTTTTTAACTTAATTATATTTTAGCATTTTAATTATTTATGTGGCTTTGTGATTTAAATGTAATTTTAGCTGTTTCATTATTAGGGTTTTATGTTATACATTGTAGTTGGGTTAGAGCCGACTTCTTGTTGGTTTAGGATTTAATGTAGGGTTTAGATTAAAACCTATAAATACCTAAGCATACGTCTGCTAAGGGTTACAAAACAAACCCTATTCAGCCTATTCACGAATACTGTGAAACGGAGAGTTACAGAGAGGAATACAGAGAGCAACAGAGAGGGAACTTTGAGGGTTTAATAGAGAGGCTCAAGGAGGAAGGAGTGGGTTGCTTCTGGGTTAGCCAAGAGTAACAGAGGCGTGGAACAAAGTTGGAAGTTCAGAGATGTGGATTAGAGTTTTAAATCTGAAACTCAAAGGCAAGTTTTTGTTCTTGCTCTTTCCCTTTAATTCGTGTTCTGTGCATGCCTAGCTAGACTTCAGGAGTTTAATTAATGCTAAAACAAATTAATTATGCATGCTTAATCAAAATAAAACAGAGGGTTGC
Source organism: Cornus florida (assembly GCF_030987335.1). Taxonomy (NCBI): domain Eukaryota; kingdom Viridiplantae; phylum Streptophyta; class Magnoliopsida; order Cornales; family Cornaceae; genus Cornus; species Cornus florida. Next base: position 14,433,852 of record NW_026775571.1, on the reverse strand, counting down.
AGAGTTATATATACCTGTTTGTGTTTTCTTTAGTTTTGTGATCTTTATGCATGAACTGTTATTTAAATTGAATTTTTGCATGTTCAAACACTTAAAATAATTTAATATGGACGTATGGGACGTAGGTTGAAGCTTAGAGGCCTTATCAATGGAGTTTTAGGGTTTACAGAGGCTGAACGGACGAAGAAGACGGCATCAGCACCAACTTAGCCGACTAAGTTAGGAACTTAGCTTGTTCAGTTGGCAATTGAACTGACTAAGTTGGGCCGCGACCTGGAACTTAGTTTTAATTGCCCAGAATTGTTTTGGAACCTATTTTAAGTAATCTAAATGGGTTAAATGGACTTTGGGTGGTTCTAAAATGCATAATACACTTCTTATGCTTAGGAAATTTGACAATACGGATATGTAAATAAATTTTTATAAATTATTTAAAGGATGAATCAGTATAAAAGCATACAACTTAGCATACTGATAATGGGTGAAAAGAACCAAATTGCTTAGCCTAATTTTGGGCAACATAATGGATTATAATAAGATTATAAATCTTATATTGGATGCATGATAGATCATTTTATGTTTAAGGTTTGAATTATGCATGTTCTGGATGTTAATTGTTGGAATATCAAATTCTCTAGTGCAATTACATGAATTAATGCTGGGATTTATATTGCTGAAATTTTAAATACTTTTATGCAATGATATGGATAATGGTTTGGATTGTAAATTATTAGCTTATTATTATATTTTGTAATTTACATAGATATGGAGGATTGTATGCATCGGTATGGGACGGTGACATACTAGGGACGGTTTAGCTCAAAATGCTTAAACCTACCCTAATAGATTAAAGGATGGATTGAAAAATATTGAATCCAAATTGTGATTGAGTCAGATCAACTGCGACTAAATTGAATGGTTTCATGGATTAATGGATGGTAGTTAAGTCATATTAACTGAATAAGTTGAGTGACTAACTAGTTTGTATATTGTATGTCATCTCAATAAGTATTTGAATGACATACCCTGGTTTTGGACGGACTTTATATATATGTTTATGGTACCACTAGATGGGCTTGAGTCTCAGACTTGTTGGTTAGGATTCGTATATGCAGTGGATGCGTAGCTGGTTAAAGTAGGTTGAGGTGTACCCTATTAGGTCTAGGTACTCATGCCCACCTTTGGGTGCGTTTTCGCATGTTGCCTTCTATTCAGGTTGAGACCCTTACTGTAGTCTAGTGAATGTCCCTTAGTGTGGATATATATATGTATGGATTAGATAGATATTGTTGAGCTATCTAGGATGTATCTGTGTATCGGATTACTGCTTGGATCGTAGTAGAATAGGATTTACATGTGGGCTTGACCTACTCTTTATTTTTCAGGTGTCCGTCAGTTCCAGGGTTAGAGCTTGGACGTGCAGAGCAGATACAGATATTCATTCCTGCGACTATGTAGGAATCTTTTCTATGTTTAGCTTTAGATTCTATTTCAGATATTTTAGTTTCTATTGGGTTTTAATAAGGGGTCCACTGGATGGATTCCTGAGTTGTAAACTTATGGAGTTTTGGATTAACGGATTTAAATAATTATGTTTTGAGGATTTTTATTCTTGTTTCTTTCAGCTTATTATTTTTATTTCTTTAATTCAATTTGTATTCCGTGTTCGTTAAAATATTAATTGTTTGATATTCCCTCGGGTTTGGGCTTGGGCCTGATCAACCCGTGTCTCGGATCCGAGCGGTATCACACTAATCCCTAATTGTTTCCAAAACACGGCGTTGCCAATTCAATCCCCGGCAACGGAGCCAAAAACTTGGTGATACTCGTCGCGGTGCAACCAAATTTGCAAAATAGTGTGGCCAAGTTTTACATTTATAAATGCCACTACTACCACTAACTAAAAATATAGCAAGGGTGAGTACAGATCATCCCAAGGAATTAAGGTGCACTAGTAGTGGAAACAAGGCCTAGGGTTAGTAGGTCGAGTGATCAAAGATAGGTTGGTTTGTTAATTAGACAACATTTAAGACTAAACAAGATCAATATCAAGTAAGTAATTAAAAGATAGAGAAAACAAGAGAGAGAGATCTTGGAATTTAGAGATCAACACTAAGCATCACTTTTCTCTGCACTCAATTCACAATTAATGAGGGGAAGGCATATGTTGCAACAATAGTGAGTGTGTGTGGTTGTTTCAACATGCATGGATGACCAATTAAGTATATATTGTCTAGACAACACAATGAATAGCACAATATATCAAACTAAGCCATTAATCCTTCTATAAGCTCACAATCCAAACACATCACAAAATTAGAGAAATATGCTACTTGCATTCATAAGTGTAGAACATCGAATAACAAGCATGGATTATCCTCCCATTTAACAACTAAGGTAACTACACTACATCTAAGCTAATGACATGAAAATTAAACTAATTAAACTAAGAGAGAGGCACAATGCATCAAGAAATAAGCATGAACCATCAAATAAACTACAAGAGCATTCTATTAAGCACTATGTTTTGACAATCTTTAGATTTATAGTATTAATACACATAAATATGCATCAACAACATAAGAAATAGAGATAAACACATGAACATCTATTCTAGCATACATAAACATATGGATAAAATGACATGGTCACTTGGAAGAATTAAACCACACAAATTATTGAATAAACAAGATCTATGTATATAAAGATGTCAAAACATGTATTACAACACAAATCCCCTCAAAAATACATAAATCAAGGTAAATAAAGCATGCTTAGGGCTAACTTTAGCCCCAAGAGGATGTCTAGCAACTCATGGATGGTGTCCTCCACCCCTCAAGGGCTATCTCCATGGTAAAAATACTCTTCTTCTTCAAGTAGATAGAAAACTTCAATGTCTCTAGCCTCCTCTTCTCTTTTCTTCCTCTCTAAGACAATCTCTAATGTTCTATATTGTATCTATTGTCTTTTTTGTATATCCTCATAAAGTGGCTCATATTCCTTATATAGGTAGCTCAAATGTCACACCCAATGGTCTAGGATTGTACATAAGGGCTCCTCCAATGATTGCACCATGAGACAACTTTTAATGAGCTGAAAAATGATTTAATTCGCATTTGAGAGGGTTTGATCGATCGAACTTGTGATGTGATCGATCGAACTGAGTTGAGATCTATCAAACTTTGACTAATTTAGCTTATTTTGGGGATAAACACCTAAAAAGGGAAATAACACGAAATTAGTCTAAAACGGGAAAGTAAGATAGATAAAGGTCCTAGAATACTTAAGTTTAAGGGGTTTAAATGCGCACTTTTCAACGCTCATCAAAGTGCAATGGCCATGTCTACTTCTCAAGGCTTGTGCAAAGTAGGATAATAAAGCTTGGGAGGGCAGACATGTAGGCACCGAGAAGATCTGGCTAAAATGTCAACTGTGATCTGGATGGGGTAACCATCTATAGTGGTCTACAGCTCTGATAGATTACTCGGGGCCGGCCGGAGGTTCTAAAAGAACATTTGAACTAGCCGCGGGAAGACTAGATAAATGACTGGTGCCAGAATGGCTGAAATGCCATGCCACTCGATGTCGTCAAAAGTTGCCCGAGTCAAGACTGACCAGGAGAAGAAAGCAATATCAAAAACTGACTCATGCACCACCTGAAGGCGTGAGTATCTCGGGAGAGGCCGGTCTCTAATCTGGCCTGGTTGTGCCGGTGGTGGAGACGAAGAAGATGTATGCTCAGCCTCATCAGAATTAGACGAGGAAGATGCAACATCTGAAGACTGTAATCTAAAATTAGATGATGAGGACTGAGCTGGAGCTAGCTCCTTATACTGTTCTAAATGCTCGGGCTACTCAGGCTGCTCAACTTACTCTGGAGCTGGATCTGAAGCATGTGAGGTCTTGCCCCCTCATCTAAACGGGGTCTCACTCTTCGCTCAAACTGTCGATGGGCAACTGTCTTAACCCGTGCCATGGCAAAGAACGAAACACTTTGATCGGTTGATCAACTAAACATCAACCTTCGCAATAGCACGAATCATTGTAAAATAGGGCTATTGGTCGGGTAAGTCGAACCACTGGGACTGCGCTAGTCTAAGGCAACCTAAGTGTCTAGAGTCATTCTTAGGATGATGAAGGGGTGTTCATAGAGGTTTTGTTTGTTTGTCACTGAAACTACGAATTCAGAATGCATAAAACGATAAATTGAAGGAGATTAAAATGAGTGAAACTTAGGTGGAGAGGACTAGGGAAATGAATCCACCACACACCTCATAAACATGCTAGCTTGCAATTAACTTGGGGAACTACTTATGTAAATGACCATGATATATAGAGATGCATGATAACTACACTATCTTCAAGAAGTTCATACAATCAGAGCTAAGTATAAACCATCTAAGTATAATCCCCTAGGAATGGCCTATCAAATCCCTTACTTTGTATGGTAAATGCACATGTAATCAAAGACTAAGTATAATCCATCCACGGTTGGTATGAACCTTCTACCTAACTACATTAAACTAGGGGTGTAGTATGGTTCATCGTTCCTAGGAATGGACTATCAAAACCTTCACAAGACATGCCAAGAAAACCATTTCATATTCTCATCTCCATTCTCACTATGAAGATATAAGCCCTATAATCATGAAAACATACAATCTAAGACAAGATGATACATTTAACACAATCATTTATTGAATTGAAGAACATTTACAACATGTGTAAGTCTCTAGAATATGAAAAGATCACAAATACACTTCATTCCCCAAATTAAAACAAGATTATAGCATGCTTACAAAGGAGGCTTCATCACCTCCCTAGATGGAGGTTTAGTTACCCATTGATGCACTAGAGGAAGGAGGAAGCAAAGCTTTGACCTCCATTTTCGTGCTCCCTTCTTCAAGCTTGAAGAACTCTCTCCTTTGCTCCCTTCTCTCTCCTCTAATCTTGTAGAAAATGTAGGATACAATCTCATCATCATTAATTTCCTCATTTTAAACCACAAATTCTTCAATTTTTTGTGTGGCGACAATTTGATCTTCACCCACCATTTCTTCATTTTCACATGCGGTAACCACTTGAACATTCTCGTGATGAAAATTACTAGAAGTAAACTCATCATTCATAGAATTCTCTTTTGGATTGACCACAAGTTCAATTGGAAATTCTTCTTCCTTTTCCTGATTTAGAACATCAACCATTTATTGAATTTGGGCTATCTGGTCATCTAAATCAACTCTAGATTGGGAATGAGAATAGGCGGTGGATTGCATGCTAACAATGTCATCCAACATTTGCTTGTTGGACTCCATCATTTGCTTGTTTGCAGCTACTATCTCGTCAGTTGGACACACAGGAGGTTGATTGGAGACATTTGGATTGTAAGGAGGACGGTAGCTTGAAGAGGCTTGGAAAGGTCTACCTTGATATTGAGAAGAGGGCTGATTTTGCCGCCCTTGGTTTTGGAATTGGGAATTTTATGGGGCTTGTTGCCGCCACGAGAAATTCGGATGATCTCGCCAACCCGGATTGTAGGTGTTGGAATATGGATTGTTCCCGGGCCGCGAGAACATGGCATTAGCTTGCTCTTGGTTGGGATTGGGAAATTGCTCCGGTGTGGGGCAATCTTCCGAGAGATGGAATGGACTAGTACATGAAGCACAAACTAAACTTGCCGAATTTTGAAACAATGAAGGAGGAAGATGTGGTGCCATCAATTGGTAGAATTTATGAGTTATGGCATCCACTTGAGATGATTCCTCCCTTATAGATTTTGGTTGAGAAAGGTTGGTGTTCTTTGCATTGGTTGAGGCCGGAGCCCTACGAGAATTATGTTGAAGTGAATTTTCGCTTAAATTCTCAAGTAGGGTCCAAGCCTCATCCGCATTCTTGGACATGAACATCCCACCACAAGAAGAATCAACCATGAATCTATGGGTTTCGGTCAAGCCGGCATAGAAAGCTTGCACTAATTGCCATTTTGGGATCAAATGATGAGGACATTTCCGAAGAAGATCTTGTAACCTTTCCCAAGTCTCGTGGAGTTGTTCTCCATCAACTTGAGAAAAGCTTAGAATAGAACGCCTCATTTGGTTGGTTTTACTCACCGGATAATACTTCTTAAGAAATTCTTGTTGCAATTGAGCCCAAGAAGTAATAGAGTTGGGAGCGAGGAAGTTCAACCAATATTTTGCCCTATCCTTTAGGGAGAATGGGAAAAGATGTAAGTGAAGTGCATTGTCCGGAAAACCTCTTAACCGGATGGTCGAACAGATTTCAAGGAACTCATCAAGATGGTTATATGGATCTTCATTATCAAAGCCATGAAATGATGGAAGCATTTGAATGATACTAGACTTGATCTCATATTGAGCTGCATCGATGTTTGGCATCACTATACAAGAAGGAGAAGCATAGGTGGTAGGAATGAAATGATCTCTAAGAGTCATTGGTTCTACATTAGGAATTTCAGTCCTTTCATTCCCCGGATTTCCTACGTTATCCCCCATTGTATTGAATTCAGTTTCAAGATCCCTTGTAAGAGTGGGTTCCCTAAGGTTCCGTCTAAGAGTTCTTTCAAGTGAATTTATATCAATAGGCAAGTCAAGTGTGGGTAGAGAGCTTAAGGGACTTTAGCATTGCACAACCATTCTATGTTTCGCTTATGAGTTACAATAAATTGTCAACAAGCAACAAAAGTTGTCTTGTAAATAAAATTATGCCTTAGGGACCTCATTTAAAGGGGAATTCAATGATTTGAAAACTTGTGCTTGGGAATTGGAAAAGAAAGTAAAAGCCGCATGTTGAGAATCCAATTCACTTTCACTGAAGCTAGAGTTGATTTCCATTCAAGAGATGATAATTGAGTTAATTATATAGACTTTAATGTTAATGCATGTATGTGGAAATGTATTTAGCCAATTTTTGTATCAATGTTTCATATATGCAAGGTAGTTTTCCTAATGACCCCATCTCCAGTTTTGTCTGTTTCAAGTTGTATTTGAGCTATGTATCTATTTTATTTTATCATGGTAGATATTTTTGTAGTAGTAGTCCCATGTTTGTCATTCCATTGAGTTTTGCATTTTGGTTTTGCTAAGGGACTAGCAAAATGTAAGTTTGGGGGTGTGATAAGCGCCGAATCTTGTATATTCAAGCGCCCTAAATTGCATTAGTTAAGTTCTTTATTTGTGTATTTTATATAGATTATCTCCAATTGTATATTTTTGCACATTTTCAGGTCCATTGGCCAAAAAGAAGCAAGAAGGATGCTTTGTGGAGTTTTGAACATCAAAGGTGCCAATTCTGAAATTCTGGCAGCAGTGAAGCCTGAACTTTGTTCGCCATTTTGACCCAGAAAGCTCGAGAACTGGACTTCCATCATAACATGAAAGATTTAGAGCGCTGAATTAGCTTTCTAAATCTTCAAATGGTTCATCATTCGGAGCTCGGAGGAGAGAGTTATGGCCTTGTTACCAGAGGTGCGCAGAACTGCCTGGCAGCACTGAAGTACTTTCTTTCTCCCCATTTTCAACCAACCAGACTTGAGATTTGGGTCTTCATCAAAACATAAAGTATTTAAATATCTAAATTAGCTTTCCAAATCTTCAAACGTTTCATCATTCGGAGTTTGGAGCGCAAAGTTATGGCTGTTTAACCGAAGTAGGTCTGGGCGGAGCAAGGCAAGAATGGAGCATTCTGCTCCAATTTCGAGTGCTCGAGCCCTTATTTCGAGTGCTCGAAATTAGGGCAGAATTGGGAAATGGCCCATTTTCAGCCACTTGCATCTTGGGTTCCTCAATTCTAATTTCCCTCTTTAATGGTTGGTTGGAGATGTTGGTTGGTGGGGGGTTTCTAGAGCCTTATCTCTAGAAGATAAGAGAGGGAAGCCACACAATACAAAAAGCTTCATTTTTACAAGATAGAGGAGAGAGAAGAGAGCAAGAAAGGTGTGTTCTTGGAGCTAGAAGAGGGGAGCTCGAAAATGGAGGTCAAGGCTTTGGTTCCTCCTTCCTCTAGTGCATCAATGGGTAACTAAACCTCCATCTAGGGAGGTGATGAAGCCTCCTTTGTAAGCATGCTATAATCTTGTTTTAATTTGGGGAATGAAGTGTATTTGTGATCTTTTCATATTCTAGAGACTTACACATGTTGTAAATGTTCTTCAATTCAATAAATGATTGTGTTAAATGTATCATCTTGTCTTAGATTGTATGTTTTCATGATTATAGGGCTTATATCTTCATAGTGAGAATGGAGATGAGAATATGAAATGGTTTTCTTGGCATGTCTTGTGAAGGTTTTGATAGTCCATTCCTAGAAACGATGAACCATACTACACCCCTAGTTTAATGTAGTTAGGTAGATGGTTCATACCAACCATGGATGGATTATACTTAGTCTTTGATTACATGTGCGTTTACCATACAAAGTCAGGGATTTGATAGGCCATTCCTAGGGGATTATACTTAGATGGTTTATACTTAGCTCTGATTGTATAAACTTCTTGAAGATGGTGTAGTTATCATGCATCTCTATATATCATGGTCATTTACATAAGTAGTTCCCCAAGTTAATTGCAAGCTAGCATGTTTATGAGGTGTGTGGTGGATTCATTTCCCTAGTCCTCTCTACCTAAGTTTCACTCATTTTAATCTCCTTCAATTTATCGTTTTATGCATTCTGAATTCGTAGTTTCAGTGACAAACAAACAAAACCTCTATGAACACCCCTTCATCATCCTAAGAATGACTCTAGACACTTAGGTTGCCTTAGACTAGCGCAGTCCCAGTGGTTCGACTTACCCGACCAATAGCCCTATTTTATAATGATTCGTGCTATTGCGAAGGTTGATGTTTAGTTGATCAATCGATCAATTTTTGGCGCCGTTGCCGGGGACTTGCAAACGGTTTAGCAACCAAAGTTTAGGGTTAAATTTAGTTTGATTGTGCATATTGTGTCTTGTGAATATTCCTTGTGTGTTTTGATCATCTTCGTTTTGTGAGATTCTAGGGACTCGAAACTCGCCGTGGGAACACTAGCAAATTGTAAGTCTAGAGGACCCCAGGTAAGTCTCGTGACTTCTAGTTTCGAGTTGTGAATATAGTGCATGTGTTAAATCTAGTTTTAGTTTAGTTGTGAAGCCCTTGTTGAGGCTCTTATCCTGTTTTAATTTCGTGTTCAAGCATCGGTCCTTGTCGTGGCCAATATAATTTTTGTCTTGATAATTGAGGAGAAAGGGAATATCATATGTGGAGGTTATGGTGATGAAGTGTTGTGTTGATTGCTTTGTGTGTTGTTGAATTACTCCTAGATGGAGAATAATTATCTCCCAACTGAATTCTACACACCACATGCGTTTTGTGCTTTTTGCTCTAGTAATACACATCATACAAGAGATTGTCTTCCAACGAGACAATTCTCGGATTTTTATCTAGAGCAACCAAATGCAAATTTCTCTGAACCGGGTAGTGATCCATACTTCAATGGTTATAACTTGGGTTCAGGAGATCATCAAAACTTCTTGTGGCATGACATAGGAAATTCAGCCCCGCAATCTCTTGGGCAACATTTTCACTCCAATTTTCAACCCAATGATCATTATTTCCAGCCCTCTTCTTCTCCTATTCTACCGTCTCCATTGAATAAGTTAATAGCTGCCAACGAACAAATGATAGAGTCTATGCATACGTAAATGATGGAGTCCAACAAGCAAATGTTGGATGACATTGTTAGCATGCAATCCACCGCCTATTCTCATTCCCAATCTAGAGTTGATTTAGATGACCAGATAGCCCAAATTCAACAAATGGTTGATGTTCTAAATCAGGAAAAGGAAGAAGAATTTCCAATTGAACTTGTGGTCAATCCAAAAGAGAATTCTATGAATGATGAGTTTACTTCTAGTAATTTTCATCACGAGAATGTTCAAATGGTTACCGCATGTGAAAATGAAGAAATAGTGGGTGAAGATCAAATTGTCGCCACACAAAAAATTGAAGAATTTGTGGTTCAAAATGAGGAAATTAATGATGATGAGATTGTATCCTACATTTTCTACAAGATTAGAGGAGAGAGAAGGGAGCAAAGGAGAGAGTTCTTCAAGCTTGAAGAAGGGAGCACGAAAATGGAGGAGGTCTTCAAGCTTCTTCCTTCTTCCATTGCTCCTATGGGTAACTAAATCTTCTCTAGGGAGGTGATGAAGCCTCCCCTTTTGATCATGTTCTAGATTAGGCTATACTTTTGGGGACTATAATGTATAATGTATGGTAGTTTCATAGTCTAAGAGCATATTCCTTCTTGTAATGAATTTTAATGTGTAAATGGTTGATGTGAGTTCATTGTCATATCTTTGATGATTCTTGGATCAATCTTATTGCTTTTATTTTCATAGTGACAATGAAAATATAGACTATGAATGTTTTTCAAGGCATGCTGATTTTGAAACTTGATATTCCATTGCTTAGGTACCTCTTTTGATGGTTTATACTTGATTCCTACCTTCATGTGCTTCACCATTTGATTGAAAGCTTGATGGTCTTTTGCTTGAGATAGTGTATTTGATTCTACACCTTAGTTTAAGTAGTTCAACTATGGTAGCTTTTGATGGATCATTCTTGTTTTGATTAAGTGAACTTCTTGATGATTATTAAGCAACGGAGTTGCTTCATATTTCTTGACCATTGCATATATGCTATTTATCCCCAAATTTAGACCTAATCTAGCATGTACTTAGGGTGTAGTGTGGATTCATCTCCCTAGTCTTTTCTACTTGTATCTCACTTCTTCAATTTCATTGCAATCTATTGTTTTATGCATTTTAATTTCTTAGTTTAGTGACAAACACACAAACCCTCTATGAACACCCCTTATCACTTTAAAATGACTCTAGACACTTAGGTTGCCATAGATTAGCGCAGTCCCAGTGGTTCGACTTACCCGACCAATAGCCCTATTTTACAATGATTCGTGCTATTACGAAGGTTGATGTACGATTGACCAACCAATCAAGGAAGCAAAGCCTTGACCTCTATTTTCGAGCTTCCCTCTTCTAGCTCCAAGCACACACCTTTCTTGCTCTCTTCTCTCTCCTCTATCTTGTAAAAATGAAGCTTTTTGTATTGTGTGGCTTCCCTCTCTTATCTTCTAGAGATAAGGCTCTAGAAACCCCCCACCAACCAACATCTCCAACCAACCATTAAAGAGGGAAATTAGAATTGAGGAACCCAAGATGCAAGTGGCTGAAAATGGGCCATTTCCGGATGCAATTCTGCCCTAATTTCGAGCACTCGAAATAAAGGCTTGAGCACTCGAAATTGGAGCAGAATGCTCCATTCTTGCCTTGCTCCGCCCAGACCTACTTCAGTTAAATAGCCATAACTTTGCGCTCCAAACTCCGAATGATGAACTGTTTGAATATTTGGAAAGCTAATTCAGAGCTTTAAATACTTCATGTTTTGGTAGAGATCCAATTCTCAAGGATGGTTGGTCGAAAATGAAGATCAAGGCAGAATTTCATTGCTGCCAGGCAGTTCTGCGCACCTCTGGTAACAAGGCCATAACTCTCTGCTCCGAGCTCCGAATGATGAACCGCTTGAAGATTTGGAAAGCTGATTCAGAGGTCTAAATCTTTAATGTTATGATGGAAGTCCAGTTCTTGAGTTTGATAGGTCAAAATGGTGAACAAAGTTCGGGCTTCACTGCTGCCAGAAATTCAGCTTTTGAGCACATTGTTGATCAAAAATCCACAAGGGCTTATTTTTGCTCCCTTTTTGCAATTAAACCTAAAAATGCATAAAAAAACACAAATGAAGATAATCTCCTTAATTAAACAAATAACGGACTTAACTAATGCAATTTAGGGCGCTTGAATATACAGTATTCGGCGCTTATCACACTTGCAAAGTCAGCAATCAGATAATAAAGATTTAAAGCACAGTATATAGAAACATGTATGTCAAATAAGATAAACAACTCAGAATAATAATCATGAATTTACGCAAGTGATTATGCAGCCAAATAAACAGTGACTAAGTGAAACATGCTAAACAATATAAGTATGGAATGCATCCAATGTGAAAAACACAGGTATTGGGCATGAAGAAATGAGCACAAACACTATGGATGCTGTATGAAGTGTACATATGCAAATCTGTGAAATTCGATCGATCAGGAAAGTATGAGATCGATCTCTCTCAGATCGATCAGGACTAAGTTCGATAGATCTTTGTATGATCGATCATAGAAAACTTTGATCGATCGAACTACTTCAGAAAATTTGAAAAGTCATAGATCTGTGATGTGGATGACACGGGGGGTACCCAAGCAAGGTTGTGGGCCCTCTCACACAACAAAAACACAATAGTGGTCACTTAGCTTGGCACGTGACCCTCAAAATCAAATCAAAAATAAAAATATATTCAAATATATATACATATATATGCACATGCTCAAAACATCAAAAATGGCAAGAAATTAAATATGGAATCTCAGATCTATCATGGAAAGCATCTAAAACATATGATTGAAGCTTGAAATCCAAAAATACAACTCAAACTTACCAAAACTCAACGAGAGGAGTGGTCCGAGAGAGAGAGATAAGATCTGAGATGGGAGATAAAGTTTCGAAGCTTGTGGAAGGTCGTCGGAGGCTCACTGGAGGTTGGGTTGTAGCGGTACGAGAGAAGCTATGGTCTTGGATCAATCTTTGAGATCAATCCAAATGACCCTTAGTGCCTATTTTAAAAACTGCCTCCGACATGTTCCATCGATCTGGAAATATCTTCGATCGGTCGAACATAGATCGATCTAAAGAGAACTTAGATCGATCTAACCTTGTAAAACATGTTTTTATTTATTTATTTATTTTATATTATTTTATATATATTTATTTTATATATATTTTTTATTTATTATTATTTTTTTGGAAATTTTGAATATTTAAAAATTCAAAATTCAAAATTCAAAATTTAAAATTCAAAATTCAAAATTCAAAATTCAAAATTCAAAATTCAAAAATTCAAAATTCAAAATTCAAAATTCAAAATTCAAAATTCAAAATTAAAAAATTCAAAATATTTTTGGAATTTTGGAAAAATAAAATAAAACAGAAATCTTTTTGAATTTTTTTTTCTTTTTTGTAAATAAAAAATAAAGAAAATATATTTTTAGATTTTGAGAATTTAAAATGAAAACAAAAGTAAAAATTAAAATAAAAATCTTTTTGAGGTTTTTGAAAATGAAATAAAATAAATATTAAAAATCAAAATGCAGTCAAAGTCAAAGTCAAAGTCAACAAAGGGGCACAGATCGATCAATAGAAGATCGATCGAAAAGATACTTCGATCAATCGAACAGGTGGAAACCTGCAGACATCATCGATCGATCAGACAGAGAGCTGTTTTATGCAGGGTTCAAAAAATTTCTATGTGTTAAAAGTGAACATCGATCCAAGAAGAAGTTGGATCGATCTTGGAATTTCAGATCGATCACAAAACACTCCGCACAATGGGACAGAGAGGTGAAATATGCAGGTTTGATGTAGAAATGAAGTTTGATCGATCGAATTCCCTTTGAGATCGAACGAACAAGTGCAAAATGTCTATTTTTAGAATGAAAGTGCATGCATTCTCAATCAAAATCCGTAACAATATGTATGAACCCATAATATATCTAGACGACACAAGAAATGAAAGGTAAAAATAGAAATAAGGGATGAATAGGGTTGTAAACCCTACGAAGCATTTGCTAGTCTTTAACGTCTCTAGCAAGACGTTGGGCTCTTTTAGCCCGGATCAAATATCTTATTATGCATCCCCTCCTTGGCGGGGTGAGAAACACTTTGAACTCCATCCAACAAATGGTTCTTTAGAGAACTTGTTGGATTTGGATCAAAAGACATTGATGCTCCTTGGTCAAAACAACTTTTGGGCTTCCACGCCCTTTCAAACCTTGCTTTCGAAGCAATTTTCTTTGAATCCTTTTTTATAAGCAAACCATGGGAATGTTCAATAACAAGTAGAGACTCAACTTTATCAAATTTATTGGCAATGCATTTTTCAAGAACATACACTTCTTCATGCTTGTCTATGGAATTCGGGGTTGGATTAAAGAGGTTCAACTTCACTTTCATATGCCCAAATGAGATTTTCATTATCCCCATCCTACAATTTATGTTGGCATTTGCAGTTGCCAAAAAGGGACGGCTAAGGATAATGAGAATTTGGCTCTTGGGGTTCAGAACCGGATCCGTGTCTATGACAACGAAATCAACGGGGAAGAAGAACTTATCAATCTTAATTAAAACATCCTCTATGATACCTCGGGGATTTTTGATAAATAGGTCAGCGAGTTACAAAACTACCAACATCGGTTTACATCTCCTAAGCCCAATTTGACATACACTGAATATGGAAGAAGGTTGACACTTGCTCCTAAGTTTAGAAGAGCCCGATTAATGACATGGTCACCGATAATGCAAGAAGTAGTAGGTGAACCGGGGTCCTTAAACTTTGGGAGAGTGTTATGTTGTAAAATGAGCTCACTTGCTCGGTCAAGACCACTTTCTTTGGTGCTTGACTTTTGTTCTTCCCCTTTTGGGTGCAAAGATCTTTCAAGAACTTGGCATAAGCCGAAATTTCCATAATTGCGTCCAAAAGTGGAAGATTAATCTTCACTTGCCTAAACATTTCAATGATTTCATTGGTCTTGGTCTTTTGTTTTTCAAGCAAAATGGATCATTTCAAGGCATCCGGAAATGGAGCTCTTGGCTCAAAAACTTTTTCAAAATTTTTCTTTGAAGAAATCTTCAACATAAGAATTTTTAAAATCCTTTCCAAGTTATTGTTCAATTCATCTTTCAAAACTTTGCTTAAATCATTTTCCATCACTTTTTCAATAAAGGAGTCATGCACATGCAATGAAGGAGAAATAGGATGTGAAACAGGACGGGTGTCAACTTTTGGTTACACCGGTTCACTCTTTTCATTGGACATACCTACTTGGTTGCTAACAATTCTCCCACTTCTCAAGGTTGTCACCGCATTGACATGCTCATGTGTGACCTTCTGATGAGGAATGAGTCTCTATAACACATTGTTGCTTTGGTGGTGCATTCAAAGGCATCTTTTCTTTCTCTCTAGCATTCAAAGTACTAGCTATTTGCCTAACTTGGGTTTCTAGCTTAGCAATGGATTGGGAATGGGAATGAAGCAATTGAGTATTTACCTCTAGAGTGTCTAGAGCGGTCAACACTTTCTCTTCAAAAGTGGGACTCCTAGAGTTTCTTTGAGAATATGATGATTGGTTAGGAAAATGAGAATTAGAAAATTGATTTCCATGTGATGATTGAAAAGAAGATTTAAAACCTTGGGAACCTTGGCTTTGCATTGGTGGTGCAATATACTTGTTTTGAAAACCACCTTGGGGAGGGTTTGAGCCTTCCTCTTGGCTTTTCTAAGAGAAGTTTGGATGGTTCCTCCAACTTGAATTGTAATAAGTGCCATAGGGATTATTCCTTTGGTTAACAAATGGAGCATTGACTTGCTCATGGGGCTCACTTTGCACATGTCCATGTGGACAATTGAAAGTAGAATGTAAAACACTTGAACAAGTCATGCAAGATTCATTAAATGCACGATGATGAACATGATTTGGGGAGGAAGATACTTGATTCGCTGAAGTTTTGTTGATAAAAAATTGATCAAACCTTTGAGATAAGATTTCATCTCGGCGGCTATGTCATTGGAGTTGTCAACTTGATATAAACAAACATTCTTCCTTCCACCTAGGTTTCTACCATTTTTAGAAGATAAGGATCTATGCATTGAATTTGTAACGACCCTGGATTTTTCAACCCGGTGTCCTGTGATGAACCGAAGATTAACCCGCTAACGAATCTAGATGCGGAAGCAAAAGAAATAAGACAATGGTCTCTCAAGGCATAACATACCCCTAAGACCCTAAGATGACCTTCCATGAGGTCACGGAACCCAAAGGAATAACTGGAAGCGAAAGCTAGAATGAAAAGGCCACTTGGTACCCTATGGCACCAATGACAACCAAAGGAGCAAGATCTAGTCCAAACTAGACCATGTGTGCCATAGAATGGCTCAAACAAGATAAACAAGGTCCTGTAGGAACAAACAAACGAAGTTAACCTATCTAGGCAACAAACCAAACAAAACCTACAAGGCAGCTCCATTTTGGTCGACTGAAATGGAGCTTCGGTCTGCCGAAATGAACCAAGAGAAGGAGAAGAATTGAGCCTTTATTTTGGTCGACTAAAATGACAAACCGGTCGACTGGTTTGTGGCTTGAAATTGAAATGGCTACTAGAATTGAGTTTTCACTGTTCAACAAAAACCACAAGAGCATCGATTGACCGAACTAGGCCAAAACATCAAAAATGGCTACTGGAATGCATGATTTTACTGTTCAATTGAAACCAAAAAGGGAATCGGTCAACCAAACTAACATTTCGGTCGACTGAAATGGCTCGAGAAAGTGCCTATGAACCTGTTATACACCAAAATGAAGAAGAAGTCCCTAAGCTTTATTTGAATCCCTCATGGTATGATCAAATTGCATTATATGCTAATGTGTGATGATGTGAACATACACGCAAGTGTAATATGACATTGTAAACATGCTGCAATAGCCTACAGCCTCATGACATCTCATTTACAGAATTTGACATGCCAAACCTCCAAAGTTGATAAAAATGTATTTTCAAGCAAAATATGGCACCAATTGAATACAAGTACAATTTTAAACTTGCTTGGCCCTTGGCCTCATGTCATACATATCAATTACCTTACAAAAAGTGTACTTATGTACACATTACATATTTAGAACAAAAATACAAATTTTGTCATACAAAGCTACAAATAGGATTTCACGCTAACAATTTCATGAAAATGTTACTTCAAGTCTACGAAACTTCCATGGCATAGTGTGCATCCCAAATCAAGGTCCCTATACCTGAAAAATGTCCCCACTATGTGGGTGAGTAACATAAAGCTACTCGTAGGAGATGAGCATACATCGACCTAACATTTTACAATTATATCACCTTAAGGTGAAACATGTTAAAGGGGCTCATGCCACCTAACGTCTATGTCAAAGTGAGACTCAGGAATCATCCTAAGCTACCCATGCAATTTAAGGTGAATAACGGCATACCAATATACATGCTCAAGTATATTAAGCAACGTTAAAACATGTTATACAATATACAAGTATACATTTCCAAGTATACTAAACCATATTAAGACAAGTCATGCAATGTCTAAGCATATTTACACAAGTATGCATTTTATATGAAAATCTCGTAAATCAAGCATACAAACACAAGTACACTAAGCTAAAAGAGATACGCCTAAAACAAGTATACACAGTATAAGCATACTAAATGAAATTAAAACTCACGAAGCAAGTATACAAGTTCAAGTATACTAAATAGGAATCAAATATCCAAGCCCAGCATTAATTCTCAAGTTACAAGTAATCCATAATTAACAACTTGAAATTAAATACGAAATCAAATAGTGAAAAAACTAGGACATGTGGTCGCTAGACCAAGCAGGTATTTTCGGGTAATTACGACTTACAAGGTACCACCTAGTGCGCACTTATGACTTAGAAGACTCTTATCTCCGTACTAGAGCCAAACCCTAGCCATCACATAAATTATGTCCTCATAAGCTTTCCAAAACCAACAAGTTCAAAACTTATACAAAATCAAATGCAAGTTACCACATTCTATGCACAAGTAAGGTTGAATCCACACAATTCATGTCCTAGAATTCAACTCTAAATAGCATATGACATGTCATGTCATCAATATGTAATTTATACACAAAATAAGAATATTTTACAACAATTGAGCCACATTACCCTCCTAAGCCACAAGTACTAAATATGTTACAATTTAGTATCAAGCTTTCAAGGTAAACAATTGTAATATTCTAACAAGCTATATACCTACACAAGATATATATAAACAAACTATTCAAGACAATGATATCATATAGCATGCTAAGTCAAATTACCATCCTTAGAGACGACAAGTACTAATTATATAATAAGTTAGTAGCATGCTCACAAGGTAATTAAACATATTACATTTCAAGAGATTATCAACCTAACATGAAAAATCTCTAGATTTCAAGTTAATTCCAAATAGGCTCAAATTAATATATGTTAAAGGTTATAACATGGTCTTCACATATATCATACCCAAAATTAATTTAAGCGACTACAACACTTAAAATAAAATTAATTAAGCTAATTAATTAATTTTCCTCTAGATTTTCAAACATATCCAAATGTCCTCAATTTAATATATGTTAAAGAACTCACCAAGGCCTACTTTAATATCACATTACAAGTTGATTTCATGCTTGATACAACTATGTAAATTAATCTTTCATAAAAGATAAATATTAAATAAATTTTGTAATTCTCATTCAAATACTCCTAATTTAATATATGTCAACAAGTATATCAAGGCCTAAATTACTAGTATGTCATAATTTAATTCTAAGCAACATACATCCATGTGAATTAAATCTTAATCATAGAAAATAATTAAATTAAATTCTAAAACTAGAACAAAAACATGCTTACAAGTTGTATATGCTCATATAACAATCAATACAACATTAATATAAACCTAAGACATCCCCTGTCTCATTTTGAGATAAAATTTCAAATCCCCACCGAATTGAAACCACTCCAAATCCGACGAAACTCTTAGGTTTTGTCGGGGATAACACGATGAACATGAATCCCAAGGAAGCCCCATGAAAATCCCAACTTGACTTCAAACCCGAACTAACAAAATGGTCAGAATTGGTTTCTAATAAGGGGAAAGATGCGTGTCGTCAAGACGAACATTAAACATTAAGGTATTATGATGTTTCAACAAAGGGAGGTGGCCGGAAAATGAAAAAGAAGGGTGGCAGCCGGCCAAGAGAGAGGGGAGAGAGAGAGAAAAATCTGACTTTTTCTCTTAAGACCTCCTATTTATAGAAAAACCCTAAAAGTGCCCCGAAAAGGTCCCGCCGAGTCCGGAAAAGTGAAATTTGAGCAAACTCACTCAAACGACAAAACTATGTGAACAAAAAAGATTCAAAATGAGAAAATATGAATAACGGAAGAAACGGCGTCAAAAATTGAGTCCCGAGCAGAGAGATATGCCCCAAACAAGTTCGGCGACAACCGGGTCCAAAAACCCTGAAATTGGACAAAAATGACCAGAAGGAAATTCTATGAGTATACGACTCGATGAAATGTGAAAATGAATCCCGTATGAGGTTCTAGGCTTAAAATAAGATATTTTGCAATAAGTTTCGTTAATTTCACAATGGCCCTTACAAAAAGGGTTAATTACAAAACTACCCTAGAATGAAAATATCTTCCAAAAGATATTTTCTTAGATACCCTTGAAATAAAATATCTTTAAAAGATATTTATGAAAAATACCCCAAGAAAAGAAAAAAATTCTAAAGAACTGTGCATCCATGCCTCTATGGACGGGAGCAACCAGAGTACTTTTCTGCAAAAGTAAAGATTCGTATTTCATGGAAACCACTTAGGATGAAGATACTTGAAATCAAAAACCAACTCTGAACACAAGGAGTGAGGTTCTGCCAACCAAGTGACAAACGGGGAAAAGATAAAATAGGGAAGAGGACAAAGCAGGGAAAAGGATGAAAAGTGAATAGTGTCGAAAAAACGAAAAATGTGAAAATGACTCGGTCCTTAAAGGAAGTTGTCAATCCAAAGGAAAAAGTCTCAGAAACCATTTCTGAGCACTCAAGATGACACTAAGTGATGAGAAACTGAACTCAGAAAAGAATTTTCAACGAAAAAAATTCATTCGTAAAATTCTAAGGAAAAAAGAAAGGAAGGAAATGACCGGGTCAATACAGAATTCTCACTCATGCTTTCATACAATTACCACACATCATTTTCATGCTTGTCAAGATAAGAACCACCCATAGGTTCATCAACCATACCCTTGTGATTATCCGGTAAACTTTCAAAGAAATATTGAACTAGTTGCCACTTAGGTATGTCATGATGAGGGCACTTTCTAAGAAAATCATTAAACCTTTCCCATGCCTCATGAAACATTTCCCCATCCCCTTGAGAAAATTCTCTAATTGAAGTTCTCATGGCATTGGTCTTTGAAACCGGGTAGTATTTTTTCAAGAACTCTTGTTGCATTTCTGCCCAAGAAGTTATCGAAAAAGGCTTAAGATTGTTGAACCAATATTTTGCCCTATCTTTAAGGGTGAAAGGAAAAATTTTAAGTCTTAAAACTTCTTCCGGCATGTCCGTGTATTTTACGGTGGAACACACTTCAAGAAACTCATTAGGCACATAATGGTCTCTTAAAGCAATGGGAGGATTCACAATTGGTGGTGCTAAATGAACACCTTGATTAACTTAAACCATAGGTGGTTATAGAGCAAAAATTGGCCGAGACATTCCTAATGGAACTTGGCCTTGTTGTTATGGGTGAATGAATAGTCTAGGCATGCCCATTGGTACTTGAACATTTTCATGATGCACATTAGGGTGGAGGATGCCTTGTTGGTCTATGTGACCAAGGTCCTCCACATGGTCGTCATTCAAATTCTCCATTGGTGAAATGGAGTGATGAGAACTACCTTTTCCCCTAGAGTTACGAACAACCGATTCAAGATGCAAATTAGGAGGGATAAGAGTAAGATTCAATGACCTACGACCATGCATACACTAACAAACAAATAACAATCACTTTGACCCCACAACAAATCTCCACATACAATGATCCCATGCTACCATATTTAAACAATATGCAAAGAAAAGTAAATTACCTCCACATGGGCTCACGATTTATCTAAGAATTAAAAAACTTGCCACCACGCAGGCCGACGATTTAACTAGAGATTGAGTTAGAAAGATCTCACAAAGGGTCCTTAAGCAACTTCAATTCATTTTTAATTTTAAAGCCTTGCTATGCTTTGCAATTTTTAGATTTTTAGCCCTTTTATGCTTAGCTTAGCTCTTTACTTTGAATTTTCCTTTGCTCAACTTCCCTTGCTCAATTCACCTAGCCAAATAAGAACAAAGACAATAAGTAACTAAAACTAAAGTAAAAAAAAAAAAGAAAGATACGATTAAAAGAGTACTAATTCCTAATTGTTTTCAAAACACGGCGTTGCCAATTCAATCCCCGGCGACAGCGCCAAAATTTGACTAGCCCCTTTCCAAGCGTTTAGAAAACGGACTTTTTAATGCGAGAGGTCGCTTTGCAAAGTCAAAATATGAACGTGGTTTTGGAAGCTTTTCTAGTCAAATTTATATTTATAAAACCACTACTACAACTAATGAAGTATAGCGAGTAGGGATCGTCCATAAAAATTATACGTGTTGGAATTTAACTTCAACTCTAGCGTATTAAAAGATCGAAAAGGAGGGTTGATTGGTTGATTACTCTAGAAAATAATTAAATTAAAATGCAATTAAAGTAACTAGTGAGCGATAGGGATTTAAGAGATATGAAGAGAGGTCTTAGGGTGTTGGAGTCACTACTAAGCTCATGTAATTAACCACTTGTTTTCCATTAATGGGGAATACATTATTGCAATCTAGATGTAGCCACAAACATAAACACAATTTGCATATAAAAGTATGAACTATCTAATGCAAGAGCGAATTGTCTACCTAACCAACAAGTAAACTAAGTTTAGAACAACCCACCAAGACAAAAGCATAATCCATCAATTAATTAACAAATGGGTTTAATGAGAGCACACATCAATCTAGAGAATCATGGAATTTGCAATAATAAGCCATGTAATATCAAATCAAGTATAGATTATTTATCTACCTACAAGCATGAATTTAATTGTAAAACAACCCATCAAGTATAAGAATAATCCATCAAATTAATTGACAAGCCCATTCAATGAAAATCTATGCTTAGCCATCACTAAATCCTTAATTAATTACCCATAGACATGCAACCAACATAGAGAATCTAGTGTAGATATCAATTCCCAAATAAGGAAGAATAGAGATACAAGGCAAAGCACTAATCATAACAATATATAAATAAATCCCCAAAAATAGAAATACAAGGGTTTAGATTACACAAGACTTAGGGCTCATCCAAGCCCTAAGTGTAGATCTAACCAATCATGAAGGAGAAAGATGTGGTCATGAAACCTTCAAGGGCAAGCTCCAAACATGGCTCCATCTTCTTCTTCTTCTTTTTTGAAGCTTTAGAGAGAGAGAGTGAATGGATCTAGAGATGTGTTCTTGAGATGTGCCTCCACTTCCCTCTTCTCCTCTAACCCTAATCTCTAACTTTCTAGAGAGAGAAAGTAATAAAAATATAGAAATTACAATGAAATATATGAATCTCTCTACAAATATGGTTGAATCTCTCTTATATACAAGGCTTTGAGAGCCCAAAAAATATGAGAACTCGGCCCTAGAATCTTCCCTTACAAGCTCTGCTCGAGTTGGTTCGAAATGAGATTCACATCTGCTTTTTAATAACTTTCGCGAACAGTTCGATCGATCCAACTTTTCTTCAATCGATCAGAGAATAGTTCGATCGATCAGAGTTCGATCGATCTCACTTTTCTTCGATAGATCTCTGATCGATCTCACTTGGCAGCTTTTCAGCATTAGCCTCTTTTTGCTCCAGATCAGCCTCCTTTTGCTTTAAATTCTCACAAAAACTTAGTTTGACTCCAAAAAGGCCTTAAGAAACCATTTTTAGCTCGTTTTAACTTTATTGACCTAAAAAGGGAAATAACACAAAATTAGTCTAAAATGGAAAAATAAGATAGATAAATGTCCTAGAATATTCAAGCTTAGGGGATTTAAATGCATATTTTTTAGCGCTTATCAGTTGAGAGGAAATACACTTTTCATTTTCTTGGTGGAACCCAAGAATACGACTTCAATATAATTTTTTTTTTTTTCCATTTCACAAACTTTCTTAGCTGCCAAACATAAACTTTATGCCAAATACTTGAAGAAGACAACATATTAAGAAAGATGAAGACTTTATCATGGTTTTCCTTAGACAATTATTTAGTATAGGGTGGGTGAATTTTTTTTTTTTTGGTAAAGCAATTGAAAGTTTATTAATGGAAGAAGCTTAGATTATTGCAAGAATTTTGGGCGGTGAATGTTTCAAGCATGAATTTAGGAGATGGTCAAAATTGAGATTTTAAAATGCGGCAACAATTACTACCATTCGAAAATTCTGAAGAATAAGTTATGAAGTGATCATTTGATCATCTTTCTTCCCGGTGAGATTGCTCCAAAATCGATTCTCCTAGCATGGGTTTGTTTAAAGAAATGGAATTCCATATCTGTTGTTGTTTTCTAAGTACTCGTTTGTCAGGCTGATATTTCAGTTCACCTCCTGTTTGATATTTTGCCTCAGTATACATAATGCCCCTCTATTTCCAAAATTAATGATGACTAAAATTGAGGTGTCAATAAAATAAGCACAAAGGTCTTGCATTTGGGTTTCTGAAGTTTTGCCAACTATGGCCAAATTGCTTCTTGCTTTTTTCCCATGGGTTGTATGGTATTCTATGATTTCATGCCTCCATTGACATTTTGTTGTTTTAATGTAGGAAACGCCTCTTCAATATCATAAAACAATCTTCCAACAATTTTTGAAGTTATAACAAGCGCAACGAAGAAATGAGCAAAGGCATTAGTTTCAAGTCACAATGGAAATAAATCTAAATCTAGCTCCAAGGTAGAAAAACGATCAGTCTTCGACTTTCTTTAGTTCTATCACATAAATTGAAATCATAGGTTAGTAGTGCTGGTTTGTTGTTTATGTTGCTTAAATGGAGAAACTGGTCTAATGTTCATAATGATGAAAGTGCCTTAAGAATACTATTCTAATAATAATTTTAGCCAGTCAATTAGAGACTCATGATTTTCACTTATGGTAAGGATGAATGTTCAAAGAGATTTTTAGGTGTTTGAAAATCATGGCACATGGTTGGCATATATAGCTTTTTTTTAAAAGAACCTTAATTTTCATTCTGGGGTTAAATTTATCCATGTTTAGCCCTCTTTCAGTTGTAGCAGCTCTCTAGGTCTTGTTCCTTAATTTAATAATTAAAAATTCAATATTGTAAAATTCAACATTTGCAATCATATCATCATTTGATCATTTGGTTCAGTGGTTTGCAATAAGATATGACGATTGCAACTCAGCCCTTTAATGGCAATTTAAAGGCTAAACTTCTCTTATTTCTTTCATATTATATGTTTATCTTTCCTTTTCAATCTTATATTTAGTTAACAACTTCATTTGGTTACTGAGAAACCAGTAGAAAGATTACAAAAAGGAAATCTAAATTTTTTTCAATTCCTGATTCTTAGGTTTCCAGTGAAAGGAAAAAATAAATCAGTAAGTTAGTACCATTGTTTCATTTCTTTGGGTAAGCTTTCTCAGCCGTCAAGGAAGGATAAAAGTGTTATCATTCAATTACTCATGGAATTAATTTCATTAGAAAACTATGTACTAAATGACTTGTTTGACTCTATGTTGTAAACCAATTAAGATTGTATTTATATTTTCAATTTTCTTCTATTTTTATTATTTATTTTTTTGTATACTGGTTGCATTGCATTAGTTTTATTCAATGAGTTGATTTTAAGTTTGAGAGCTAATTCACATAAAATTTAATTTTGGGGCCTATATCCTACAGGCACTGCTAGCATCGAATGTATGTATATTGTTTCAATTCTTCAATCATTTCTTTTTTAAGTGTTTAAGGCAAGACTAATTTATGCACCAAAATTTTTTACTTTACTCTGGATAACAAATTTGTTACTTTCTTTGCTTAAGGTTTTACTATTTGATTTATAATAAGGTTGATGATGGTATTATTATTATTATTATTATTATTATTATTATTATTATTATTATTATTATTACTATTACTATCATTATTTTAATTTATTCAGTAAATGTTATATCAGTGGCTTCATGTATATAGAATTGGAGAGTATATATATGTTATCCACACAGGTAAACAATTTCCCTTATTTAATATATATTTTTTAAAGATAGTTATTTTGCAAAAAAGTAAGTCTATCAAAAAAAAAGTCTAAAGAAATAGTTTTCTTCCTTTTTTTAAAAAAAAAAATAAAAATAAAAAATGAAATGTTAATTCTTGTTTGCATTTTTATGCAAATTTTTATCAGGTAATTGCTGAATGTAATATTAACTCTGTATTAGTTACCATTTATTTTCTTTTTTCACTTTTTTTTTTAAAAAATAAATTCTAAAATTAATGTGTTCATTCTTGTATGCATTCTTATGAAGCAACAAAATTAGTTAATTGGTGAACGTAATATTAACTTCATATTTCTTTCATGCCATCTTTGATTTCTATTGCGTGCATTAATTTGTTTTTCATATTTTGATTTCTTTTGCATGTGTTTGATTTATTAGGTTTACATATCATTTATTTATTTATGTTAGTGTTTGATTCCATCTATGATGATTTTTGTTACATGGCTCTCATACCATATTTTGATTTATATCTCGATGTATTAAAAACTTTAGTATTTGAATTTTCAGTACTATAAATTGAAAATATTGAGTTTTAGCTGACCGGTGCGACTCTTTCCTTTATCTTATGTGTAGTCTATAATCAAGATTTTTTTTTTGCTATACTATGTTCAATTGTCTCCAATCAATATTCTTTTATCTTGTATTTTTTTGTGCAAATAATGTTAAATATTAGGTATTTTTTGATCAATGTCTATCCCTTTTAAAACCTTCTATTAACATGGACCACATTAGTTTTAGGCATATCATTTGTTGTTAGTTACCAACAAAAGAATATTTATATGCTCAGTCTCGTGTATGTGTGTGTGAGTGCGCGCGCGTGCGCGCGTGTGTGATATTCATGGATATTAGTCTTGATAGCTAACAATTTTAGATCTTAAATGGACGATGACATGGGAATGTTACGGTGCAATAGAGCAAATACTTGGAGTTGAGGGACCAAAAAATTTAATCGGAGATCGGCATATGTACCTCCAATATTGTTTTGAGTCTAGGAATCATGATGCAAAGTTTGCAAAGGGTGGTACGGTAACTAAGATTCTAAGCTTATAAAAAGAGTTCTAAAAATTTATAATTTTTAAATTTAAACTGCAAATTAAATTGTTGTGATTGTAGGTAGATTGGATTGTCTATGACACTAAATGGTTGGCATTCCAGCGTACAAATGGAGTTGAGCTACAATAGGAAATTATTCACGTACAAGTTGGCATAAATGCCATACATATTTATTTATTTATTTATTATTATTATTATTATTTACGTATAATTGAAATTTTTATTATATAATTATGTTATGATATAGAGAACAAATAATTTTGAAACACGTTACATTTAACTTGGGATGTATTCTATCCATATTAATGTGTTCTAGTGAAGAGCATTCATTCTTGGTTTATGTTGGGAATTTAATGAATAATTACAATTTCACATACTTCAGTTTTAATTTGGGATGTATGTTTTCTATTAAGATTGATTTAATTTATCTTCTTAAAATGTAATCAAATGTGATTTTTATTTGGGATGTGTGTTTTATCTATGAAGATTGTAAACCGTGTTTAAGTGAAATAAGGGGTGATTCTTTTAACAATTTTGTTAGGATTTATTGTATGATATTTGATTGTCATATATTACATTTAATTTTGGGATGTATATATCTCCATGATGTTCTTGTGTTGACGTAAAATAAAAGATGATTCATTTTAGGTTATCGTTGGGATTATATTAACTATAATTTGACACATATTATATATATATATATATATATATATATATATATATATATATATTATGGGATGGTGTACACTAAATTCCATAAATAATTGTAACTGAATCACTATTTATTTCTCCTTCAAAAAGTCATCTTTGATTTTTTATTTTGAACACATTTAATTATTCATCATTAGAAAATATGTATCCCATATTATATATACATGTATATAGGTATATATCTCCATGATGTTCTTGTGTTGACGTAAAATAAAAGATGATTCATTTTAGGTTATCGTTGGGATTATATTAATTATAATTTGACACATATTATATATATATATATATATATATATATATATATATATATATAATATGGGATACATATTTTCTAATGATGAATAATTAAATGTGTTCAAAATAAAAAAATCAAAGATGACTTTTTGAAGGAGAAATAAATGGTGATTCAGTTACAATTATTTATGGAATTTAGTATACACCATTTGGAAAGATAACGAAAAATTAATAAAATTAGACTTAATAATCACTTGATTCGGAGTCTAGATGAGGAAGATATGAAACTTTGAAATTTTACAAAAAACTTAACAAAACTATGAGAATAGGGATGTCAATACAACCAAGCTAACCTAAACAAATGTATGAAATTATTTGGGATGTACAAATGTATTTTCATAAAAAGATTCGGAGTCTCGAATTCGGTGATTGATCGCCGATTACATAAAAAGACGTCAATACAACCAAGCCAACCTAGAGATATTATGCATCCCAAAAAAAGGTCTTTTTACCTGAAAAATATCCCAAACAACTAAGGAGAGTAAACAAGTTACTCATAGAAAATGAGTATGCATATACCCTATAGTCTTAATGCCTTTGCATGAAAATATAAACTGTACTCAATGGATCATGCTTCCTAGCGTCTACATTTCAAGGGTGAACTAAGGCAACATCCTATGATTGAAATACATTGAAAGCAATCCACAATAGGTATAAAAATCAAATACAATGGGATAATTCATGATATACAACAAGTTATAGAATGAAATAAATTATTTCTTTAGTTTTTCCAATTTTTGCAGGGCTAAAGTAATAGATTGAAATACAACTTTAAGTTATTTGTTTTTGCAAATACATATGTATTAGTCATCCCAATATATTTGTACAAATAGTGATGTAAAACTGTTTCTCTTATATAATGGGATAACTATTGGGATAGTTTGTACATATGTATTTGCATAAGCTTATAACTTAAAAGGCGTATTTGGATTGTATTACTTTAGCCCTTACAAATTTGAAAATACTTTAGACAACACGTCAATTATGTCTGAAGTAGTGTAAATGGTAGTACTCTGGTACTTACGAATATATTGGGATGTTCTCTTTATAATAAAACTACCTATATAAATATCGGGATGACTGGTACATATGTATTTGCAAAATAACATAACTTAAGAGGTGTATTTAGATTCTATTACTTTGGGCCCTCAAAATTGACTTACGAATTTATTGAGATATTCCCAATAACTTTGGAATGAAAATATGTTCATAACTATTGGAATAGTTTGTACATATATATTTGTATAAGACTATAACTTAAAAGGTTTATTTGTATTATATTATTTTGGCCCTGAAAAAATTGAAAATACTTTAGACAACACGTCAATTATGTTTAAAGTAGCATGGATGCAAGTACTCTGCTGCTTACGAAGGGCCAAAGTAATAGAATCCAAAGATACCTTATAAGTTACAAGCTTTTACAAAGGTACTTACGAATTTATCGGGATGTTCTCTATAACTTTGGAACAAAAGTTTGTACAAAAATATTGGAACTAGTATTATGTGTGAAGTAGTGTGAATATAAGTACTCTGGTACTTATGAATTTATTGGGATGTTCTCTATAACTTTAAAACGAAACGATACATAGATATTGGGATGATTTGTACATATGTATTTGCATAATCGTATAACTTAAAAGGAGTATTTGGATTGTATTACTTTGGTCCTATAAAAATTGGAAATATTTTAGACAACACGTGAATTATGTATAAAGTACTGTGGATGCAACTACTCTGGTACTTTCGAATTTATTGGGATGTTCTCTATAACTTTGGAACGAAACTTTGTATAAATGTATTAGGATGATTACGAATTTATTGGGATGATACGGCCAAACTTTAAACCACATATGTATTTGCATACATGGATCACTTGAGAGTTGTATTTCGATTATTTTCCTTTAAGCCTTAGAAATTGTCTTACAAATTTATTAGGATATTTTTTATAAACTATTACCAACATTAGTTATAAAAATATAAGGATAAATAGAACATATGTATTTGCATAAATGTATCACTTGAGAGTTGTATTTCGATCCTTAGAAATTGTCCTACAAATTTATTGGGATGTTTTCTATAAACTATTAACGACATTATCTATAAAAATATAAGGATAAATAGAACATGCGTATTTGCATAAATGGATCACTTGAGGGTTGTATTTCAATTATTTTCCTTTGGACCTGGGAAATTGTCTTATAAATTTATTGGGATGTTTTTTATAAACTATTAGCGACATTAGCTATAAAAATATAAGGATAAATAGAACATATCTATTTGGATAAATGGATCACTTGAGAGTTATATTTGAATTATTTTCCTTTAGGCCTTGGAAATTGTCTTTCAAATTTTTTGAGATGTTTTCAATAAACTATTAACGACATTAACTATAAAAATATAAGGATAAATAGAACATATCCATTTACATAAATGGATCACTTGAGAGTTGTATTTCGATTATTTGCATTTGAGTTTTGGAAATTGTCTTACAAATTTATTGGGATGTTTGTTATAAATTATTTACGACATTAGCTATAAAAATATAAGGATATATAGAACATGTGTATTTGCATAAATGGTTCAGTTGAGAGTTGTATTTGGATTATATTCCTTTGGGCCTTGCAAATTTTCTTACAAATTTTTTAAGATGTTATCTATAAATTAGTAACGAAATTATCTATATAAATATAAGGATAAGTATAACATATGTATTTGCATAAATGGATCAGTTGAGAGTTGTATTTTGATTGTATTTTTCTTTGGGCCTTGGAAATTGTCTTACAAATTTATTGGGATGTTTTCTATAAACTATTAACGACATTAACTATAAAAATATAAGGTTAAATAGAACATATCTATTTGCATAAATAAATCACTTGAGAGTTGTATTTCGATTATTTGCATTTGGGCCTTGGAAATTATCTTACAAATTTATTGGGATGTTTGCTATAAATTATTTACGACATTAGCTATAAAAATATAAGGATATATAGAACATATGTATTTGCATAAATGGATCAGTTGAGAGTTGTATTTGGATTGTATTCTTGGGCCTTACAAATTGTCTTACAAATTTATTGGGATGTTATCTATAAATTATTAACGAAATTATCTCTATAAATATAAGGATAAGTATAACATATGTATTTGCATAAATGAATCAGTTAAGAGTTGTATTTGGATTGTATTCCTTTGGGCCTTGCAAATTGTCTTACAAATTTATTGTGATGTTTTCTATAAATTATGAATGAAAATATGTTATGAAACGAAATTAAATTGATAGTTTACTATTAATCCCTATTTTTATTGAGCAACTGCATCTTTGTAAAACACGTTATAACTTTTTTAACTTAGCCTATATAAGTTAAAAAAGTTATGTTGTAAAACAATTTTACTTGAATTGATGAGTTGACTTAAAAGGAATAATTAAAATTAGGAGCAATAAACGGTATTATATACCAAATGTATTGTGTTAATAAGTCAATGCATTGCCTCATTTTAAATAGGTCAGTCACCTGCATTTGATCATTGAAAGAAAGTATCTAATTTCAATACATACACAATACACAAAATTATCAAAAGTTGGTCAACCACTACATTTCCAGATATACCAAAATGTACATACCATATAAAATAACTCGTGCAAATTCTAAAAGGTTACAAGTACGCAGACGTAAATGAACAACATCATAAAATTAAAGTCAAATACATATTAGAATAACTGTCAAGAATCAAAGAGTTGTTGTTGAATTGGTCAGCCTATCTCCGAAATTGGCAAGTGGGACATTGGCATGTCAGTCGATTGACAATTTCTTACATCTGGTATCTTTGAATATGATGATGGGACAAAATGCAATCCAATTTACATCTGGAGTCGTTCTTAAATGTATTTTCCACCTTAATAGCACATTTGCCTGGTCAGTTAATGGAGTATTGAGTTCACAACCATTAATATTGCAGGCGGTGGTGGCATTACATATTAAAATTCTTATAGTTGCAACAATACTAATAGTAACGAACAGGTGGTAGGGGATTTTTCAACTTTGACTGCCACCTGCCTCTCCAGATACAAGGGTTTCAGTGAAATTCTGTAATATAATAATGAGATTTATTACGTGTGCATCATTTAATAGACAAATGGTATTACTTATGAAACTACATGAAAAACGGTAAGGGGAGAAAAGTACCTCAACCTGAACTGTTCCTTTCGTTGAGTTCATCTTATTGTGAATCTTTAGCTCCATGGTTGGTTTCAACCTCTTACATTTTCATTTACATGTATCTTTACAATTGAGGCTATTGGGGATTTTGTCAGTGCTTTTGTTGCTCCCCAATTTTGCCTTTACCACAACTATAAATTGCATTAGCAAATTTATGACTACAGTTTTGTGGCCATTAAGATTATTAAACAAATACAATGTATCAAGAATCCAAGGCCCTCAATTGCAAACTAAATTCAAACCAAAACCAATCCATTTTCTATAACGTTAGGATAAGACTATAGAAAAAATTAAAGTTAATGAATATATTTAATTTCGTACAATAATGTGACATTTTAATTTTTTTATTTTACTTTTTCCAACTGAAACATGAACTTCAAATCTTTTTTAGGGCTAGTATTATCTTAAATATTAAAATTATGTTAAGTCACTATTAATTATTACGACCACTTATAATTCTCAATTACCAATACAAACAATATCAAACAAAAACATATGGTCCATTCTGTATAACAAAGTACATCCCAATTCTTTTCTAGTATGTATCTGCAATTAAATTTGAAAATTTTCTCATCCACTTATTAATTATCAACTATATACTGATACTTAAAAATATAAATTCCTCTCCAGCATTAATTAGGGTTCATATGTCTAAAAAAAAAAAGTTAAGAATTATTGTTCAAAATATGAACCCAATTAATCATAAAACAATAAATGCAATATTTGTTTCCAACGTTAATTATGGTTTGAAAATTTTGCAATATGAAATATGAAATATTAAATATGAAATATGAAAAATTAATCATAAGAACAATAATTATGCAATATTTGTTTCCAACATTAAAAAGGTAAGAACAATAATTATGCTGTAATGACCCGGTTATTTTCCTTCCTTTCCTTTTCCTCTGATTTTTACAAATATTTTTTTTTCTCTTTTTTTTTTTTTCGTTGATCTTTCTCTTTTTTGGGTTCGGCTTCTCGTCACTTAGTGTCATCTTGAGTTCTCAGGAATGGTTTCTGATACTCTTTCCTTTGGTTTGACGACTTCCTTTAAGGACCGAGTCATTTTCACGTTTTCACTTTTGTGACACTATTCACTTTTCGTCTTTTTTTCGATTGTCACTTTGTTGGAATAACCTCATTTTTCGTGTTCGGATTTGATTCCGGTTTTGCATGCATCTACGATATTTAAATTATGTGCTATGTGTATTTTTACTTTTGTAGAAAAGCATGCTAGTTGTGGTTTTTCTTCCTTAGGGGTGTGAATGCACATTTCTTTGTAATTTCTCTTTCTTTTGGGGTCATTTGTATAATTACTGTAAAGTAATTATTTTTCGTCTTAGGGACCATTTTGCAATTTAATTTGGAAGAAATTTTTAAAAATGACCTTTTTGCAATTTTCGAATAGTGTGACAAATGTCACTCTCATTGGTCCACTTGTTGACATTTGTGTGGAAACACTTTGATGCCTTGGATGATGACATGTGGAGGGTGGAGATTCAACCACTTGTTGGCTTAGGATTGGTGCACTTGTTGGCTTGGATGGTTGACAAGTGTAGGCTTAAGATTAAGCCTAGGATGGAGCCTTGGATGAGTGACAAGTGTATGCTCCAAATTAAGTCTTGCAATTTATTTTTGAGCCACTTTGGAATTATGTTATTAAGAGGAGTTTTTGTGCAATTGACCAAAACTTGTGTGTGTTGACCTTGGTGTAAGACCATATAGTGAGTAGAGGATTTCTATTTCATCCACTCACATTCTTTCACACTTAATTTCTATCTCTTCCCTCTCTTGTAAAGAAAACCCTAACCTCTATGGATGGAGCTTGAAACCTTAGGCCTTGACCTTGATTTTTGATGGCCTTCCACTCATCTTAGACCTTGAAGCTTGGAACACTTTTTGTTCCCCTCATCCTCCTCTACATAACCCTAGAAGGGTTTGCCATTTTGTATTGATTTGCCTTTGATTCTAGAGAGACTCTTCTCTAGTGAGGTAGGGGATGTTATAGGGTTATATTTTTGTTTTTTGCATGCTATTGATGCTTTTATAAGTTGTATGCATGTCTTTTGTTAATTTGAGAAATTAGTGATTTATCATATCTTGCATATAATTCATTTTAGACTTGGTAAATGGCATGGCCATGAGTTAATCTTTGATATATATTAATTTAGGATGATTTAGATGAATTTTCAAATCTAGAGATTAAATGGATTTAATTTGATTTAAATTCTAGTAAATTGTATTTTACTTGTATTTCATTTTAGACTTGAGATATGGTATGACCATGATTTGGTGATTGATATATATTAATTAGGGATGATTTGAATAACTTTTGAAATATAGAGATTTGATTAATTTAAATTAATTAAATTCTATATGATGCTATCTTGCTCATTTGACACTTTTGATTTGATATATGTAATGAGTATGCTATGTTGTTTAACATATATTAATTTGAGGTTATTCGAATTTGATTTGAAATCTAGAGAATTTGATTATCTTGTTTAATTAAATTCTATCTAATGGCTCCATGGATCTATTGGTATTTTAGAAGTTGTTTCTATATTCAAATCATGGACTTGAACTTGTTATGTATTCACTTTGTTGTGTTTTGAGCATTGGACAACCTTGTTGTTATATTTATATTCATGAGAACAAATTTTCTTTATGGAATATATTGATGACATGTGTAATGAATTGCACACTTTGTAATTGACATTATATATGGCATTTTAGAATTGAAATTCTAAGGCATGGATTGTATGGTTTCAACTTACTTGTGCATGGAAGGTGGTTTTCGTGCATTATATAAATTACGTATAAGTTATGAACTTATTTGATTATTTTAGAGTCTTGGGACATTGTTACAAGTGACATGGCTAGAGTTTGGCTTTGGTGCGGGAGGTATGAGTTCTCCCCAATTGAGATAGTGCGCACTAAGGTGGTCTTCCCAGTGGGTTAATGCCCGGAATAACCATTTAGTTCTCGGCGGAAATCCGAGACGTGATGTCCAAGTCTTCCACTATTTGATTTCGCATTCAATTCCAAGTTGACAATGTGACTTGTGGTTTTGGCTATTGGCGATTGATGTTGTTAAGTACATCCATACTAAATTGTTATATTTAGTTGTTTTCACACTTTTAGATTTCAAGTTGATAACTTAGAGAATCTATGTCTTGATGTGTGGTATTTGGAATTCTAATTGTACTAAATTATTATATTTAGTTGTTATTGCATTTTAGATTTCAAGATGGTAACCCTTGAGAATCTATATCTTGATATATGTATATCTTGATATATGTGTAGTATGCTTCTATGTTGGTTAATTACGTAGATATTGTGATTTATACTTTGTTGTTCAAATGTGACTTTGGAATGATCCTATAGATTCATTTGGAATATAAACTTTAGGTGGCATGATCCACTACAATTGTTTTAGCATTTTAGATTTCAAGTTAGTGACCTTGAGAATCTACATCTTGTTGCTTTGTATAGCATGCTCCCATGTTACTTGAATTGCATGAATGATGTGATTTGTGCTAGAAATGATCTTAGGTAGCTTAGGATGCTCCTTGAGTCACATTTTGACATAAACGTTAGGTGGCATGAGCCCCTTTAACATGTTTCACCTTAAGGTGATAAAATTGTAAAAAGTTAGGTCGATGCATGCTCATCTCCTATGAGTAGCTTTATGTTACTCACCCACGTTGTAGGAACATTTTTCAGGTACAGGAATTAAAGTTGAGACTCTTATTATGCTTGGATGGTTTGTGGACTTGGAGGTTTTCATCTTTGTGAAGGTTGGCTTGGAATGCCATTTGTAACCTTATTTGTCAAAATGTGTATATTTGATTCCATATATATAGTGTGTATATGAGTGCACTCCTTATAATGTATTCAACATGTATAAGATGAGGCCGGAGGCCAATGTCATGTATTTTGTATCCTATGAGACTTATGATTTCATGAAATATTATGAAAATATTAAAAAATGCCAAGTAATAGTTTCACCATGTTTGCATCGGGTGTGGGAATTCCATTTTTTATTCTTTCATAGGGTCTCATTAATCATATACGAAGTGTGGCCAAGGGCCAAATGGTCATTTGAAGTCATTTGTTGATTTTGGTTTTCAAAGTTTCCATTTTAAGTTAATTTTCGCCTTTTTGGCCGTCGGGGGGTCGGATTTTGACTCGGCCATTTCCTAGAGCCGCGGACCATTCCCGCGAGCTCAAAATCACTATTTACGTTTGTGTGAATTATCGTTTTCATGAAAACCCCTTTTGTTTGTATTTTGAGCCTCCTATGGACACATTTCACCTTTTTGTTTAAAAATTCAGCTTAAG
Source organism: Cornus florida (assembly GCF_030987335.1). Lineage (NCBI taxonomy): Eukaryota > Viridiplantae > Streptophyta > Magnoliopsida > Cornales > Cornaceae > Cornus > Cornus florida. The sequence continues at coordinate 14,398,107 of NW_026775571.1, read as the reverse complement.
GGTATTTTGGAAATTTTCTTTAGGAAATAAATTCCGCTCTTGACTCTATTACATAAAAAATGTGATTTTAGGGGGAGTTTCTTCACAACATTTTTTCAAAAAATGTCATCTTGACCTCGAAAATCGTGTCGCAAACTCATTTTTCTGCTAAAACACTGTTTCTGCTGCATTTTGGGTGTTTTGTTCAAGTCGAACTGGTTCAAGGTGTCATTTTGGTTCAGCTTGGGTGTACTACCAATGTTGAACCGGTTCAAGAATGTTGAACCGGTTCAAGTCTTCCAGAGTTTTCAGTTTTGGACTTCTAACTTCAAACTGATGTAACTTCTTCGTTTTAACTCCGAATTGGTCCGTTCTTGAGTCTAAATTGACCGCGTCGAAATAAGCTTTTCAATGGTATGAATTTCAGTTTCAAATTCTTTTCCTAGCTCATGATATCCTCATTTTAGTGAGAGGGTGTCGGATTTGGTTCGAACCGGGATAGGGTTCTTCTGGGATTTCATATCCTTTGGCATTGAGACTTCATGTGAAGTTACCAAAGGATGTTTTTGGGATGTTTTTGATCTCATTTGACCTTTTGGGATTCAAATTCCTTCCTCTTAGGGTAAAATGACCATTTTACCCTTGGTCCTTCTTTTGGTAGGGTTTTGATACCCTGTCTTCATTTTGCTTCCACTGAGTCTCAAAATTCCTTGAAGGGCCATTCTTGTGTCTTAGGGATGATGTACGTCTCTAAGGACTTGGTTTCGTTTTGCTTCCGCATTTTGGATCCGCTTCGGGTCATCACAGGACACACTAGGTTGAAAAATCCAGGGTCGTCACATATGCAATATTTGTTTCCAACATTAAAAACGGCTGAAAATTTTTCTTCAAAATACAATCCTAAAGAATCAGTACAATGATAAATGCAATATTTATTTCCAACATTAATTAAGGTTCAGAATTAAATAAAAAGGAACAAATTTTTTTTTTTATTACAAAATCCGAATCCAAATAATCATAAGAACAATAAATACAATATTTATCTCCAACATTAATTAGGGTTTAGATACCATACAATATATATAACCTTTAATAGTGGTTCAGATCAGGAATAAACTTATAAATATAACAACAAACTAAAAAAAAAAACCCTAATATATTGGAAACGACTTTAACTTACAATATTGAAAATAGGTAAGTCTTTATCTTTGTAAACCCAAATAATTTATGCCGGACACTTTCGCAATCTTTCTCTTCTCTCTCTTTCTTCTTATAACTTTCCTTTTCTAGCCATTCATGTACCCGAGAATTCACAGCATGTACCAATTGCTCTGTTTCTTTGGAAACAATTATACATAGAAGTAAAAAAAGAAAGAAGAACAAATTTTAGGAAAGAGACGCGACCTCTCTCTTGTTTTGGTAACAAATAAAAATCTGATTCTATTTTGGGCTTTGTGAGAAGAAGATACAATAAAGGGCGGGCTTTTAAAATTTCAATTTTCAAATTGGCTGCAACAATGTTCTGATATACGTATATATTATGCGTATAATTCATATATATTCTGCATATAATTTATATTTCCATAAATAAAGATTTTAACTTTTTTACTTTTTTACTACCGCTACGGTGAAAACTGGCCAGAACAGGAGCACTGTTCCAATGGAGAGGATTTTGGTCCTAGTTGATATGTAAATAAAAGATAGAATAAAGCTAATATAAATTTTATACACTTGTTTATGATCTGGGATTTAATGGTTTTGACTATGTAATAATTTGATTGGCCGGGACCGTGTAATAATTTTTTTCTCAACTATTAAGTTAACATTAAAATCTATTATTTTAACCTTCATGTGACAATAAGTTGTTTCCCTTAAAGTATAAAATCGAATATTGATTCACCAATAGACAATTTGTATCAAACCATATATGATTTGAATTCGATCCATTGACAAGTCTAATTATGACCTTGAGGTTACATTAAAACTGAACATGCATTAATGATAGTTGTCAGGGGGAAATTACTAAGAACTTAAAGCTCCGATTGTTTCGATGTAAAATATTTTTTAAAATTTTTATTTTTCAATAAATGGGAAATGTCTAAATCGAGATTGAAATCGAATCCATCGGACATAGAGTGTAAAATAACTTGTCAAAGATTGATAAGTAATTTAATTTTGTTAAGTTTTAATTTTTTTTCTTCGTAAATATTTTATGATAACCAAACACAAATATATATATATATATATATATATATATATATATATATTTCACATTTAAATAAATCAAGCCTTAGATGATGAATACTCACCATGTATCTTGTTAAAATATAAAGAGTAGTAGTAATATACTGTTGCCCAATCAATGGTGTGGAATAGAAGGCCCAACCCAACCTCTCATGTTTTTCACACATAGATTTGTTATTCAAAAATGAATTTAATTATCTTTCTTCCCAATAAAGAAATGCTCAATTTTTGCTGGTTAAGAGAGAGCCTTTAAATTTTATAAAATTTATTATTGATGTCATCAATGTTATAAAGAAATGCTGAAGCAGAATTCATATATATATTTTTTAATGTAAATTTTTTCAAAGTTATTATTATATTATATTAATTGTGAGTAATTAAATTCAATTAGCAAAGGGCATGAATTCTGGTTGGAACGATTGTTTTGTTATGTTGATGATATCAAACTGATATCTTTATTAATAGGTGATGAAGATTAGTCTGCAACGATCCAAAACAACAATGTTTTTCGCTTGACACCGGTGTGGTGCCTGCCAAACAACCCCTGATGGCTAAGTCAGTTTACAGAAGAAAATAAATTAGACAATTAATGAAGTGGAGTTCGAAATTGCCCGTACCTTATTGATTGGTGGGAGTCTTTTTTTATAGCTAGCTGAGCTGAGTGTTTGTTACAATCTTTAAGGAGAGATTTTGTCAATAATTTGAATTTCATATAATCAGATCAAAACAACTTTTTGAATTTTATCACCTCATCACCTTATCATCTTATCCGTTTGTTCCACCTCTTTTGTTGATTTCCTCATCAGTTGCCCCCCGCTTCCGAATTCTTGCTTGTCAAGAGTCAGAATCGTCATATAAATTCTCACTATTTTCATGTGTGTATATATATATATATAGATAAAATTCTTCATATGAACTTTATAATATTCATACATACACAAATTTCCTATAGTTGAGATAACTTTTCAATAAGGTATGCATGTTAGCAAGTAATGAATAGTACTTTTAACGAAATGTACATCTATTCGCCCACTTTAATAAGTGATAATGTTTGTACTGAAGGATTTAAAAGCAAGTAATGAACTTATCATCTAAAGTAAGGTGTTCTAATTTCTTCCATCAATTTACCGGTAACAGCAAAGAAAAAGCACTAAAGCTTTTATTCTTACATTAACAAACAAAGAAAATATAGTTTAGTTATTGCTAGGGATTAATTGATGCTCTGTTCTCTGGGTGCCAGATGTTGGGAGAGTCATTGCTCACCCAATGGCTCGCCCATTTTAGTGGTTGAGAGCCTGCTTTGGCCCCAACTTCCTTTTCCCTCTTCTTCTATATATATTATATCAAAGTATTTGATATACTCCAATCAATCACACCCCTGTTGTAAGAGTTTTAACTAAGTCCTATGGATTTGGTTTCACTGTGTAAGATTTGTTAAGTGAAAAATAAATAAATTAACTAATAATTTTAACGATAAATAGAAATACTTTTGATATGTGTCTAATGTATTCTAACGTAAATAGAATTCCTGGACAATGCATTTAATTCTAAAACAATTAGAATTCTTGGAACATCATGAGACCCAATTTCAATTTGGATCTATTACATATTCTTGATTCCAATTTCAATTTGTATCTTTATAAAGCGTAGTAGAGAAAGGGTTTTAGCTACCTCCAGTGTTGAAAAAATTCCTGCAATCTGATAAGTGTAGTGGAACTTGCTGGGAAACGTGCAAGTTTTAAAAACTTTTTAAGGGATTTTCATACATAGATCTTGATTCATCATATAGAGACAAGTTTTATGCAAAAATAAAATATGATGTATCATTCAATTTAGGGATTGAATACTTACATCAAAGGTTTGAGTAAACCTTTAAATCTTTCCTCTAAAGTGAATGTTCTCACTTATTGTAAATCCCTTTACTAAATGCCTTCTCCTTGGATCTCCATCTTCTCGGTAATGGTTTTTTCTTTAGGAATCACTCATAAGTCTCCATAAATGACCTTGGAAAAATAGGCTTGTGGGAGGCTCCATTAGATGAGAACATGAACCCTAGAATTCTAGAGAGAGAAAATATATTCCTTTTTCTTTTCTTCCAAAAGTCTGCCTTAAAATATACATGAACCCATGTATATATAGGCAACATAAAAAAAAAAGGAAATAAATTCTTCTCCATCTCTAATTCACATATCTCAAATCTAATAAGATTCTAATATCAAGTTGGGTTATGAGTGAGAATCCTATTGGGCTTATTATTTTCTTGGCTATAATGAATTAATAATCGGCTTGGTCCATAGACCCAATTAAATTAATTAATTAATTAATTTCTACTCCACTAAAAGAAATTAATTGAACTCCAATTAAATAATAAATAACCTCTAAGTCAATGTTGCACTTTGACCCCTCTATGCATAATTAGCTATCGGATAAATAAAGCCATCAATCCGACTACTTAATTAATATATTTATTTTGGTACTTTTGATTATTTCTAGCTCGATCACAATAAAACATTTGTTTGACAAAAATAATAATTTCAATAAATAAATATATAATAAATCATATTGTCTAAAAACACACGAATGCCTTCGAATTTACTTTGTGATCAACCATAATCAATACAAAATAAATACAAGTAGCAATGATGCAAATATTGAAAATATAACCCTCTAACTATTAATTACATAATTACCCAAAGTGCCGGTCTAAGGATTCCGAAGATTCCGTCGAATAAATCAAAGTAATTACTAATTAATAAAAAAGTCTATATTTCTCTCATACTTAAGAGTCAAATGTCATGACAGTGATAGGGAGCAATTGCATACGATGGCTCTCGTAATATATCTCAACCTAATGAGGATCTAGTTCAAATTTTAATTAATTATGAGTCCATCCATAATTACCGACTATGAACCATTTATATTATTATTACTATTTATATATCATGTATTGATCGCCATCACATACATATATATAAATATCTCTTGTAATTAAATGGACACTATCAATTCCATAATGAATCGAAACATAATACATTGAATTCACCAATTGTATACAACATAAATATTTCAGATACATCAGGAACATATGTCATTTTAATTCAAACAGGAATTTACTATGTCGGGGCATATAAATCCCAACAGCTTCCACTTGCCCTCATAGCCAATTCGGAATTACATCTAACTCCAATGTTATCCAAGTGACGATCAAAACTATTAATCATAACACCTTTGTTAATGGATCAACATAGTTATGTTCCGACGCAATGTTATAGCCATGAGTACATTTTCTTGCCGAACAATATCATGTAGGACATGATATTTTCCTCTCAGTGTACCTTGTTCCTTTATGGAACCTTGGGTCATTAGTTTGGACTACTTCTGCATTATTATCGCAATATAGCTCGATAGGCAGGCTAGTATGCTCCACAACCTCTAAATCAGTGAGATCAAACCAAAAGGCTTCATTTGCCGCCTTTAAGGCTGCAATGTACTCCACCTTCAGGTTTGAGTCAGTAGTTGAAATCTGCTTAACAATCTACTAACTAATTTCCCTTCCATTGAGTGAACATACACTAAGTCATGGACCTTATATAACTGATTTAAAATCAAAACTATCATACCTGACTGGAACCACATCATGACATCCATAAATGAGTATGAGATCTTTGGTTCTCCTAAGGTACTTTATGATATTTTTCACAACAGACCAGTTATCAAGTCTGGGATTGGACTGATATCCACTAACTATCCCTACCATGTAGTGTTTGGTATAGACCATGGCATATATGAGACTCCCATATGCCAAAGCATATTGTTTCAGTCTCATTTGCTCAATCTCCTCTGATAGTTTTGGAAAACTACTTACTAGAGAGAGCAATCCATGTCAATAATGCAAGAACTTATTCTTTGAGTTTTTGCATACCAAACCTGGTTAAAAATTTATTAATGTAGGATTATTAAGATAAACCTATTTTCCTTTTAACCTGATCTTGCAAAAGCTTGATCCTAGGAATATAGCTTACATCTTGAAGATCTTTCATTTCAAAATAATTGAACAACTACCTTTTTAATTATGATGAAGCTTCCATTTCATTATAAATGAATAGGATGTCATCAATATATATATATATATATATATATATATATATATAGAATTAGAAAAATAATGACATTACTCTGTACACACATAGTTCATTCACTAAGAAATCTTCTGGTGTCCTTTTGTATATTAACTTGCTTTCTATAGGTATCATCCTACTAGAAAGCTCTACAAGATCCCAGATTTTATTAGAATACATAGATTTCAACTCTAATTTCATAGTAACTTGCCAAAATGATCTATATCTATATTGGTTCACGCTTTTGTGTAGCTTATTGGGTCCAACTCATGTTTAACAGGGATTTCTGTAAAGGTCTCACCTAAAAATATGATTCTTTTAGATTGGATGATAATCCTCCCACTACAATAATGTATCGATGTAGGAATCTGTGTACTATATGATGCTAACGCATCAATAGGGAATTTATATATTATTCTCAATCTCTATAATAAGTGTGTTCACATGTGGTACATCTGGTACTCATTCCATATTCTTTAATATTATGCTACTAGGTATATGATTCATAATATGATTATCTTATAGATAAACAGTGAGTGTAAACAATCAACTTTTATCATTGAAATCATAAAATAATCCATCCTAGTGCCTTTAGAGTAGCCATCAAATCAAGCATGCCTATGATTTTCTTCCAACTTACTTGTCCATATCAAGCGCACATGTGCAAGACTACCCCACATGTGCATGTAATTCAAACTAAGATTTAGTCAAAAGCACAGCTCAAACGGTATCCTTGAAACAGACTAAGATGGAATGCAGTTCATAATGCGCATCGATATCATTAACACTAAACTCTTAAATGAAAGAGATAATGTAGCATAACTTATAATAGATCGAGCCATGTTAAGCAGAATTCTGTTATTCCTATTTGACACCTCAATTCATTGAGCGTCAATTGTGGAAAAACTGGTAGACAACACCCTTATTGACCACATAGTCTTTGCACTATCCCAAGAAATACTCATAGCCACGATCAGATCGAAGTGTTTTGATAAGTTTACCTAATCTGTGCTCCGCATCAGTCTTGACACTTTCGGAATATACCTAAAATTTAAGACTTGCGTCGCATCAGATAAATTTATCTAAAACGCGAGTAATCTTGCTTGGATGTTCATAAGACCACACGTGTCTGTGTGTACCGACTCCAATTGTTCTTTATGTCTATTTCATTTGGCTGATTAAGCCCTTAGGGTTATCTATCCTTCAAAATAGGATTCACAAGTTTGGTTTAGGCTCCCCTACCTCACTTGGTTATAAACCTTCTTTGACTAATCTTTGAATCTCATTTTGACTTATTACAACCCATAAATAGACACTAAAAATAAAATGAGTCAGGAATAACAAATTTTCTCTTAACATTCAATCTAAAAGATGTAACATTAGTATCTACTACATCCTGCAAATTTTAAGAGCTTGTGGTTATAGTATATTAACCATCTTTCAATGCACCAGAAACAATCGCACATCTATTCAATTTTATAAAACCAGTTTTACAAAATAACAACACAGTTTTTATAAACCAAAAGTGAAACAAGAATTAGATTGCATCTAACATCTGTGTATAAAGATAGTTTTCTAATACTAGTATCCTAATACTCTCTAATTTCAGATGTAATACTCCCACTGACTTAGTCACAACCTTGGCATCAGGTCAAAAGACAAATATATATATCCATATCATCGAGGCTTCTGGATTCCTGAAATCCTTGCAACGAATTACAAACATGTTCAGTGGCTCTAGAATCTATCCATCGAGAATTAATAGATATAACCACATAACATGGCTCAATGGTTAAATATACATTTTCCTATGCCACATCATTGCTTAGACAGTTCTTCCTTTAGTGTCTTAGTTAGCAACAAAAGAAACAATTTTCTTCGCCCTCAACATACAATGCCTTATTCCCTTTAACCTTTTAGATACCCATATTTTGTGCTAGACTAGTCCTATTATCATCCTTTTTCTTTGCTTTGCCCTTCCACTTGGGCTTAGAAAAAGATGGTATAGACTAGGTTAGATTGATAGGAACGCCTATATTTTTTATTATTCCTTTATATGTTACCAACTCTATAAGAATATCAGCGAGTGTGAACTCAAACTGATTCCTTATTTAGTTCACTTTAAAAGAGTCAAACGAGTTTGGTAACAAGGCAATAATCATGTCAACTTAAAACTTACCATCCAAGTTAGCCCGACATCTAGTTAATTTTTAAATAATAAACAATCATTTTCCAAAATTCGATCTTTTACTGGACATCCTTAGGTTTTCTTGATAGTATTTAAAACTGACATAGTACTTAGACATATGCTCTATCTTAATCTCACCAAAACATCTTATTGACATTTAACATGATGCTTGAAGAAAATAAAATAATGTAAATGTTAGCTTTGGAACGTATTCGAGATAAACTCTAAAATATTGCACCAAATCATATCATTTGCCTTATTTCACTTATTAAAAGCATTAATGTTCTCTTGAGTATCTTAAAGTAAAATGATTAGGTTTAGGAGTAATATATACATTTGTACCCTTACGTTGTGAATAAAATATTTAAGTTCCTTTTCCAGTCTGTATAAATGAGGTCTAATTACATTGAATATGTTAGCAAGCAGATAAAATGGATTAGACATAATAAATCTGAATATAAATGCGTTCATACAATATGCAAGGTAAATTATTAATACTATCATGCATATTTAAAATTAAAATGAGTTTGTCAACCACATAATATAATAAATCTCAATAGGATAGGAATTCATTATAACTATTGGTAAACAATCCCTTTTAATTAATACGGGTCCCTCAATCAATACGTCAATAACTTATCCTGATGGAGGAGTTCATTATTACTATTGCTAAGATTCATTTGCTATTAGGCGAGCACTTCCATTAAAATAATATGTGGGTCCCTTAACCATTGCATGAAAAATTGGATAACTAATACACCAATAACTTATTTGGTTGGCGAAGTTCATTATTGCTATTGGGGGACAAATCCCATCATTTCCATATCTCTTAAGACAATGCCTTGTCTATCTATATGAAATGATTCCCGATTATATTTAGCCTTTCTAAAATCACCTAGTGTAGACCACTCCGTTGGGGAGCTAACACTATTGATTTTAGATTAAGTGTATAACATTATTAATGCTCCAATGAAAAATAAAACATTAAATATCTTGTCATTACAATCTAGACTCTTTAAATCATGCGTAGGGCCTTATTTTTAAAGATCTAATTACAATGAGCATTTAATATTTTTATTTCATGAGACAACCATTCTTGTAATATTTAGACTCTTCAGATCATACGTAGCACCTTATTTTTGAAGATCTAATTACAATAGTTATAATAATGAAGGCCATAGGGTAATGTATAAAAATTCCCGCTCCCACTCAATTTTTAATCATTCATAATTAGGGTTTTTTATTTATTCATATCTGTGACAACCCTGGATTTTTCAACCCAGTGTGTCCTATGATGACCTGAACCAGATCCAAGATGCGGAAACAAAACATGGAACAACAGTCTCTAGAGATACAACATGTCTCTAAGATACCAATGTGACCCTCAATGAGGTTATGAAACATAAGGAAAACAAATGCGGAAGCGGCGTTTCAAAAACAAACAAGAATGAACCTAGGGGCAAAATGATCATTTTCAACATAAAATTGGGTACTACTGAGCACACCATTAGAAAGACAATGAAAAATTAATCAAGATGGACTTAAGAATCGCATGATTCAGAGTCCGGACGAAGGAGAAACGACAAGACGAAGAAAAATGAGCACTTAAGGCTAAAAGGGTAAACTGGTAATTATCTATGACTATCTAAGTGCAACCAAGCACACCGTTAGATAGATGATGAAAAAATAATCAAGTTCAAAAAAAAGTTCACTTAAATTGGAGTCCGGATGACAAGTTATGATCAAATGAAAATAAAAAAAAGGGTCAAAAGATGCAAATCAGGACCATCTAATAGATTAGATGATCCATCTAACCGATTAGATGCCAAAATAGAATGCTGGAAATCCCACGGAAGACCATCTAATCGATTAGATGGCTCATCTAATCAATTAGATGAGGCTAACAGTAAGCAAAAATTTTCTTACCAGAAAATTGAATTTGAAATGGGGTTTTCGTGTCCGAGACAACATTTTTTGGAAAAACACAAAGAAGAAACCCCCCCTAAAATCATGTTTTCTATATGACCATGTCAAAAGAAGTTTTTATTTTTCAAGTAAAATACCTAAAATGCCCTTATACTCAATTTATGCAAAAAAAAAATGCAAAATGAGTCCATGGGAGGCTCAAATCACCAAGGAAGAGGTTTTTCTTGAAAACGATCATACACGCAAACGTAACTTACCTATTAAGATGTCTACAATGGTCCATAGCTTAAAATACCACCGATGCAAAATCTGACCCCCCAATGGCTAAAAAGGCAAAATTACACACGAAATGGTAAATTTGAAAACCAATATTGACAAATGATTTCAAATTATTGTTTGGCCCTTGGCCACACTTCAAACATAATTAATGAGATCCTATGAAAGAATAGAATTGAAATTCCCACACCTGATGCAAACATGGTGAAGCAATAACTTGGCATTTTTTTAATGTTTTCATAATATTTCATAAAGTCTAAAATTACATAGAATACAAAATAATGATCATTGGCCTCTGGCCTCATCTCATACATGTCAAATACATTGTAAAGAGTATACTCATATACACATTACATACATGGAATCAAAGATACACATTTTGACATAAAAGGCTATAAGTGGCATTTCAAGCCAATTTTTACAAGAATTAAAACCTTCAAGTGTACAATCATCCAAGCAATGATGAACATCATGAACCAAGTCTTCGTACCTGAATAAAACCCCCAGTAACTTCGGGGTGAGTAAACAAGTTTACTCGTAGAGGATGAGCATGCATCGACTCGATTTCTGTTAAGATTTTTACGTTAACTTGAAACAATTCAAAGGGTCATGCCACCTAATGTCTATGTCAAAGGTTAGACTCAGGAAGCATCCTAAGCTACTCATGCAGTTGAAATGAGATATATAACATATAAGCATACCAGTTACAAGTGTACTAAACGAAGATGAAAACATGTGAGGTAATTATACAAAACGCAGGTATACTAAATGAAATCAGAAACACGCAAGGCAAATATACAAGGTACGAGTATACTAATGGAATCTAGATATAAGAAGCAAGTGCACAGTTTTAAGTATGCTGAATAAAGTCTAAATACACGAAGTAAGCATAATGTCTATGCAATTAAACAAGGTAGGAAATACTCCATATATCATGACAAGGTTTTTAGATCTTCAAGAGATAACACTTGAAATCTAAAGGTTTAGAGATTTTGCATATTGATATAAATCATTACATGTGGATCATGCCATCTAGAGTTTAAGTCAAGTTACATGTATAGGATCATTCCTAAGTCACGATAGCATAAAGTAACATGAAACGAGATAACTAAGAAAATTAACAAGATTGAAGCAATTCAATTAACACGACAAAGACAAGGTGTGAAATCAAGGATAATGCACAATATCTACGCAATTAAATAAGAATGGAACATTCCACACAACACGACAAGTTTAATACATGAAATCAAGAAGAAGGTATAATATCTATGCAAGTAAACAAGGATGAAATCTTCTATATAACACGAAAAGAGTCTTAAATCTTCAAGGAATGCAACACTTAACATTTAAGGAATGAAATCACGGGTGAAGCATAAAATCTATGTGTTGACCTTAAGGATTTCATCCAAGGACAATCTAGAGGTTTTGATGATAACAAACCATTAATGGTGTTTAAGGACTAATGTTTACATTGAGTGTTACAGATTATTCACATTCAAAGGATGACCTCAATGAAGATTATAAAGTCAATTCCAAGTATTCCATTACTCAAGATCACATCTATGGAAAACAAATAAGACAAAAGGAACATGAAGTTGGAAGGAACCAAATGCAAAGTCCATCCAAAGATAGCTTGGACTACAATAAGCAAGAAAGCAACTGAAAGAAAGGAAGAAAACAAGAATACCTCAAAGCTTAAAAGATCATGAACAAAGCTTGAAGAAAGGGGTAGATAGCTTGGTGAGTGCTAGCTTAAATTGTAAAGTTATTTTTGAAGTAACTTTATTTGAAAGCTTATCTCTATAGGACCATGCATATCATATCATCATTCATATGCTCCTATATCCATTAGCAATAGACTATGTACTTCATTCATATACAATTGACATATGGAGTCATTGCTAAAGAGTGAGTTAGTTCAAGCTTGCATAAGTTTTGAAAGAACTCATCACTTGTGGTAGAAATGTTAAGACCATGCACATTAATCATATAATTCATATTGGTCAACAATTAAGGCATGAGAAGCCTTCATTACCATGAGTTGGTAACAGACATTAGGACCCCAGAATATGCGTTATGAAAAACTGTGTTTTTGGCTAAGTGTGAAAAATGGATTTTTGAAATAATGATTATTTCAAAATAATTTTTCCCGGTAATAACTCTTTATACTTCAATTAGCCTAAATTGATTTTATCAGAATTTTTGACCAAGTCTACATTGGTCTACGTACGGATTCATTTTTACCAAAATTATCGAAAATCTAAATTTGTACTAAAACTGAATTTCTACATTTTGATTTAGTTAGATTTTAATTTTCTAGTATTTTTTATTGAATCCAAATGGGGGGTACTTCCTTATTTACATTTACTTAAATGTTTTCAATGGAAATAAGGTATGTGTAGATGTCCTATGGAGTAACTATTTCATCTGTTAACTTTGAAGAATTTCTAAAGTATCAGTTCTACTTCAGTCTACAGAAATACAAGACCAACTCAGTTCCGAACTGAGAAAATGAAATATTCCTCTAAGAGTTACAGACGACCAAAACTAAGGAGCCAAATGCATCGGCTCGTCCCATTCTCATAGAATGGTTTTGAACAATGGAGGAAGCAGTTTTGGTCGACCGAACCAAAAGCAAGAATCCTTCGGTCTACCGAAATAAGTATGATGGCCAACCTCAAACAGTTTCGGTCGACCGAACCTCAGAAGTGTTTCATTTCGGTCTACCGAACCAACGCGAATTCAAACGGCTATTTCACCTAGAACTGTGTGCCCAACAGCTCTATTGTATATCAGATGCACCAGAAACTCTATAAATAGAGTTGGGGTTTTCTGGTTTCGAGTTGAGGCTTTTAAAGGGAACTTCTACAGAGCTTTTGCTCTAGTTCCTCCTTCTCCTTATGGAGCTTTTGCTCTAGTTGTCCGCACAAGGAATCACCATTGAAATACATTGCATATCATTCATGTGATTCATCTTGCAAACTTAAATTTGAGCTTTCATTTGATTATTTCATTTGTAACTCTAAGTATGAGAGCTTTGATTTGTATATTTGTCTATTTGAGAGACATTCAATGTAAGCTTCATTATATATCCATTCTGGAGAGAAGAAGACCAAGAGGTGCTCTTGGCAAGGGAAAACTTGTTTAAGCTATTGTAAGGGTTCTCTTTCTCAACCCATAAATGAAAGAAGGTGTCTCTCTAATGAGAGGATTTGGTAGAGCTCTCCCCCCACAAGAGTGAGCAATGGTTCCTTCTTAGCCTTCAAAAGAAGGAGAAGCGAGATGGCTTCATTACAAGGTCAGTTCTTCACCCGCAAGCAAGAACATGTAAATGTTTGCTCTCTACCCGTAAGGAGGATCCATAGTGGAATCCTTGAGAGGTTTTCTCAAGGCATGGACGTAGGCCTAGATTGTGCCGAACCATGTACATCATGTGTCCCTTGGTTTGCATTTTCTCTACTCTCTTTACATTTGATTGCATATTTATTTACTCAATCTTCATATATCAAATGTTTAGTTTATTTTGAGTAGAATAGTTATAAATCAATTAACTAGTATGTGAAGCTTAATTGATTGTATGAGGAGGATTGGATGAATGCTTGGATTAAGTTTAATGAGTGATTGATTTTAGGTTGGAATATATGCTCTATATTTGATTCATGTATAGCTAAAATGATGTTGCATACCAAGCGTTTGACAAAATGCATATTCAACACATAATTCACCTTTAGAGTTTATATGCACACCAAGTGTTTGATAAATTTGTTATAAACTCTATGATAATGTTTTCAATAACATTTGCACCTTGAATATTAATCACTTCAATATTGTGCAAATGCTAATTCTAAATGATTAGTTGAATTGAATGCATTGAAACTTAAAGGAATTCATTTATTTGAATCAATGATGATCACACTTAGTTGCATGACTAATTAGCATGATTCAATGTACAAAATGAATTTGTCATTTGCTAAAAGCAATCTTCTCATGTATAGCAAGCTCATTGTTTTACATTCCAAATATTAAGTGGTATCTACACTACAACTCACTAGAAAAGCATTCAATCACAATGAATCATATTTGGCTCTAAAGTATAGAGAAAAATAAAATGATCTTAGAGAAGCTAAATCGAAAAAGTTCCATAGTTTCCCAATGACCCTATTCACCCACCCTCTAGGGTCATTACTTGGGCAACACTATGCAATGAAACAAGATTGGCGCATTTCACATAACACAAAAAGTTTTAAATCTTCAAGGAATAGCAACTTGAAATTTAAAGAGTGAAATCAACCAATGTGGAAACTTGGATATCGCCCGAATTAAAACTGTACTCTTGGGATCACTTTAGGGCTACTAACCCATGGGTACCTTTTCCTAGTGCGCACTATAGTATAGGGAGCTCCCTATCTCTCGTACTAGAACCAAGTCCTAGCCATGTCAATTCTGGATTGATATCTCAAGTTCTAAAATCAACAAGTTGTGCAAGTCAAGATAGTATCAAGATACAAGTAATGCATTAAACCACATTCCATTCACAACCAAGATTTTGGAACACACAAGTCATGCCCTAAATTCTCAAGTATGATGGCATGTGAAATGACAAGAATTCATAGTATGCATCTACATAGACTACAAACTAGGATTAATCACACATAAAATTCATTGATGTAAATATACCACTAATATAAGATCCAAGATTCAATTATTTGTTTAACAAGTCTTGAACAATTAAATCATTCCAATGTAAGGGTGCAAGTTCATTAACTACATTAATGGGCTAAGTTATAACAAGTCATGATATATACTAAAAAGGCAAAAGCCTCATGAAATAAATGTCCAAAACATTAGAACACTAAATAGAAATTAATTAACAAAATTAAGAAATTTCTCTAAAAATCAAGGTTGTCCAAAAATTCTCAAAATAATATATGTGAATGTCTATTTCATGGTGATTGCAAATATCACATCAATTTCACAAAGTGAGCAAGATATAAACATGTGGAATTTAATTAACATAGAAATAATTAAATTACTAAATTTCAATAGTTACCCAAAAATTCCTAAAATAACATATATGAATGTCCATTCCATGGTGATCGCATATATCACATCAAAAGTGTAAAATGAACAAGATATCATCATGTATAATTTAATTAATTTAAAATTTATTTAATCTCTAGATTTCAAAGGTTATTCAAATATTCTCAAATTAATATATGTCAAGGATTAAGTCATGGCCATGCCATATGTTAAGTCAAAAATGGAAAACAAGCAAGGTATAATTCAGTAGAATTTAAATTAAATTAAATTAAATTTCTAAATCTTGAACAAAAGCAAGTATACAAGTTGTCTAAGCATTAATAACATGCAAGATAATAAGAATGTAAACTATGACACCCCCTACCTCAATTTGAGATGAAAATCTCAAATCTCCACCGAAAGAAAAGTGCTTCGAATCCGACAATATTCCTAAGTTTTGTCGGGGACAACACGGTGAACAAGAATCCCAAGGAATCCCTATGAAAATCATAACTTGACATCAAACCCAAACTCGAAAAATGGTCAGAAATGGGTTTTAATAAGGGAGAAAGGTAGAGCACAATGAGGCCTACAATAAATGTTAAGGCTAAAGACTTTTCACCAAGGAAAAGTGGTTCAAAGGAGGAGAGAGAAGGTGGAAGCCATAGCTACCATGGAATCCGGCCAAGAGAGGGGAGAAAGATAATGAAATCTGATTTTTTGGCTTTAAGTCCCCTATTTATAGAAAAACCTAAAAGTGCCACGAAAGGGTTCCACCGGGTCTGGAAAAGTGGAATTTGAGCAAACACTCAAATGGCAAAACTTCATGAACGTAAAAGAACCAAAATAAGAAAATATGAACAATGGAAGAAACGGCGTCGAAAATTGAGTCTGAGGTAAAGAGATATACCCCAAACAAGATCGGTGACAACTAAGGCCAGAAACCTTGAAACTGGAGAAAAACGACCAGAAGAAAATTCTAAGAGTACACGACTCAAAAAAATGTGAAAATGAATCCCATATGAGGATCCAGGCCCAAAACGAGGTATTTTTGCAATAACTTTCATTATTTGCACAATAGCCCCTCCAAAAAGGGTTAATTGCACTAATGACCCAGAATGAAAATATCTTCAAAAAATATTTTCTTAAAAACCCCTAAAATAAAATATCTTTAAAAGATATTTATGAAAAATACCCCAAGAAAAGAAAAAGATTCTGAAGAACTATGCATCCATGCCCCTATGGACACTAGGAGCAATCAGAGTATCTTACAAAAGTAAAGATACGTATTTCGTGGAAACCACTTAGAATGAAGATACGTGAAGTCAAAAACTAACTCCGAGCACGCGAAGTGAGGTTGTGCCAAAAAGTGACAAATGGGGAAAAGACAAAATAGGGAAAAGGACGAAAAGTGAATAGTGTCGAAAAACGAAAAATGTGGAAATGACTCGATCCTTAAAGGAAGTTGTCAATCTCAATGAAAGAGTCTCAAAAATCATTTTCGAGCACTCGAGATGACACTCAGTGACAAGAAACAGAAATCAGAAAAGAAAATTAAATAGAAAAAATTTATTCGTAAAATTTGAGAAAAATGAAAGGGAGGAAAATGACCGGGTCATTACAATATCCATGATATAATGCATACAAAATGCTTTGATTTTAATCCAATTAAATTTAGAAAATAACTGAACTTTTAAATGATTCACTAATTTTTAATTTTAGGCACACTAAAAATAATTTTCCGTTTCCTAATAAGTGCCCTCTAATTAATTAGTAATCAAATCCAATTAATTTTCATAATTCAATTAATATAAATCAAGTCATTTAGATAAAAATCATGGATCCAATGCATGAACAATAATAATTAGTAATTAATTATTCCATACATCACATACATAAGTAAATGACAGATAAAGCAAATTAAATGGCCAATGGATTTAAGTTTTAACATTTAATTACTCTAAGTATTGCACGAGGGTCAATCAAAGGCTTGTGAACACCTGTAGAGAGTTGGTACACCCCTAGAGAAGCAAAACAATGCTTGGAATGTGCCTGGAGGACCTTGCACATGCTGGCAAGTGCCTGGAGGAGCTGCAACGCGTCCCCACGCACTGGCACGCACTTAGGGTGCATGCAACATGTTTACACGCGCTGCCACGCGCTGGAGAAGTCACTTGGCGTGTGGCACACATTGCCACGCGCCATGTGGCGTTGCTTTGCCTTGGCGCGTGGTTCTCACGCGCCGAAGAGAAGACCTTGGCTAGTGCGTGCTCCTTACGCGTAAGTAACTGCTCTTGCCACCAGCTTCATAGGCGCGTAACACGCGCCTTTTGGATTGGGTGCGCATGGAGCGCACCCTTGGCTGTGCCACATGTGATCTCCTCACCTGTGATGACTGATCCTATGGTTGGGAATCCGGCTGCACCGTATAATGGTGTACTGCGAAGCAGAGGATAGGCAGTCCTCCTTTCCGACGCCAACTTCGCCGGCGGCAACTCTCCGCCCACCAGAAAAATGCCGATAAATTCCAGATAATAATTTAAAAATTCCCATAAATTAAATTAGGCCCTAAAAAATTCCAGAAAAATTCTGAAAAATTTCTAAAAAATCCCAGAAAATTCCTGAAGCCTAATTTAACCTTTGGACCTTCTTGAAGCTTCATAGTTTCCTTTGATGAAGATTACATGGCTTTAAATAAATTCACAATTTGAAATAAAATGAAAAAAATTAAATTACATCATTGAACTTTCAAACGGCTAAATTAAAGCCTTAATTATATTCATTCAAAGATAAAATAACATTTAATAAACCTATAAACTTCATCCATGGTCCAAATATACATCATCATCCATTCACAATTATATATACATTATCAAATAAATATATATATAAATTGGATCCATGAATGATGATTTTCATAAAAAATATGATCTTTACTAATGAATCAAACCATGCTCTGATACCACTGTTGGGAAATGTGCAAGTTTTAAAAACTTTTTGAGGGATTTTAAAACATAGATGGTGTGCCGCCGCACTAACGTCTAAAAATGTGCAAAAGAGTAAGAGTGTGCAATGTGGCCAAGTTTTAAATTTATAAAAGTCATTATTACCTTTAACTAAAAATATAGCTAGGGTGAGTAGGGATCGTTCCAAGAGATTATGGGCGTGTTTGCAATGGAAACAATGTATATGGTTAGTAGGTCGAGTGATAGAAAGATGGTTTGTTTGGTTGATTAAATTACACTGCAATTGAAATTAAAGCAAGTAAGAGGTAACAATTTAGAAAGTAGGTAAAAGATATAGAGGAGAGGACTTGGGAAACTAGAGCTCACCACTAAGCTTGACTTCACTAGACACTAGCAATTGTATACCAATGGGGAAATTGAATTGTAACTTGTGTGTGTGTGTGTGACATTAATTGAAACTAGGTATGGATATCAAATAAGTATAGATTGTCTAGCCAATCAAATGGAAAGCACAACCTATCAAATGAGATCAAAATCCATTCAATGAAACCATAATTTATGCACACACAACTATCTAGAAACATACACCCTTTGCATTCATAAGTATGGATCACCAAGAAACAAGAATAGATTGTCCACCTATCTATGAATCTAAAGCAACTACACTACATCTACACTAAAGACATAGAAATTAAACTAAGTAAGCTAAAGGTGTGGCACAATCCATCAAGAAACAAGTGTGAACCATCAAATAAATTGCAAAAGTGTTTAATTAAGTACTATGTTTTGATCATCACTAGATTAACTTCATCCATACATATAGATATGCATAAATTCCATTAAATCTAAAGAGAAACACATGAATCAGCCATTCTAGCATACATAGACATATGAGTAGAAATAGATAATCATTTGGAAGCATTAATCCATACACATCAAGTAGAAACCACAAGATATATATATAAATCCAAGATCAAAACATTTATTACAAGTAAATCCCCAAAAATATACAAAGCACTAAGTCTAGGAAACAAACTTAGGGGCTACTCTAGCCCCAAGTAGATGTTTAGCCACTCATTGAAGTAGTCATTCAACTCTCAAGGGCTATCTCCATGGTAGGAATGACCTCCTTATTGATGGAAACCCTAAAAGAATGGAAGAACTCCCAAAGATGTGTGAAAGCTCTCTAGTCTCTAGCCACCTCTCCAAGATAGATGATATATTGTATCATGAGATATTAGATGATATGCTCTTAAAATGGCCCCAAATCCTTATATACGAGGCTCAAGTGACACACCCAATGGTCTGGATTCATGCACACCAACTTTTAATGAGCTGGAATTTATTTTACTTCGGACTTGAAGAGGTTCAATTGATCGAACTGTGTTAAGATCGATCGAACATTGCTGAGATCTATCGAATGCTGTAAAGATTGATCATCTTTGGCGGCGCCTTTTTGAATAAAGACAAATCTCTGAGATATTTTAGGATATTTTGGGAAAGAGACAAAAATGGTAGGTGGGGTGGTAAGTGTGGATAAGATCGAATATTTTTTATCGATCTGAGAAAGGTTGGATTGATCGAATATGGTAGAAAATTTTGGATAAGGACAATTGCTTTGATCCATCTTGAAATGTCTAGATCGATCTTGTTTTGATCGATCGAAGGAATATTGAGATCAATCTAACATGTTGATTTCCCACACTTTGCTTCATTTTGCTTCCACTTTGCTCCTTTCTTCCATTCAGCTTGAGATAACTTCTTTTAAGTTCTTATTTGTTTGAATTAACTTATTTGTGGGATAAGCACCTGAAAAGGGCAATAACATGAATTAGTCTAAAACGGAAAAATAAGATAGATAAAGGTTCTAGAATACTCGAGTTTAAGGGGTTTAAATGCGCACTTTTCAGCGCTCATCACACCCCCAAACTTAAATATTGCTAGTCCCTAGTAACGAACTACAAAATAAAGGAATGAAATGAATGACTATACAACTACGAACTAGAAAATAATAAATGGATAACGCCACTTTCGTAGGGAACATGATTGTATTTAGCATATGCAACAAGCCTTTTAAACCCTTAGGTTAGTCCCTAGTAACGAACTACAAAATAAAGGAATGAAATGAACGACTATATAACTACGAACTAGAAAATAATAAATGGATAACGCCACTTTCGTAGGGAACATGATTGTATTTAGCATATGCAACAAGCCTTTTAAACCCTTAGGTTACCCCTAGTGGACGAGTGAAGTCTCGTGAGGGTTTTCAGAAATGATACCCTCAAACATTAAGCTCATTCTCACAAAAGATGCACCAAAATTGCAAACAAGTATCGGGAGAAAACTACCTCAAGTATGAAAATTTTCAACCATTTCTAAGCAATCTCCCAAAATTTCAACATCAAGCAAACAAATATGGTCCTCCACACATCAAGAGAATGATCATGCAAATCAAAACAACTTTAGAATTCTTTAAATGGACCGACATCAAATATGTTTCTATCTTAGCCAACTAGAAAAATGATCATGTCTTTACCCTCAAACTAGCACACAAATCTAATACCGATCATCAAGACAAAGAATGGACCTTTTATTAAAGCTTTATTGATCTAGGTGTGCTTATTATTTTCACTCGATTTTTTTTTTTTTTTTTTTTTTTTTTTTTAAAAAGGATCAAAGATGGAAACATGGTGCAATGTAGTGATCTATCAAGCTTTCTAGCGATCCATGAGGTCGAGCGTTAGGTCAGTGACTCCCAAACCAGATGGCTTTAGGTCACTAGGTGTTCAAACACCCCTACGGACTTACAAGCTCAAATCAACTAGATTACAAATCAAAACAACCTCTATCTAATCATTTCCCACTTCTCACCTCTTGGGAAAAGTCCCACTTTTTTTTTTTTGCTTTTGCAACTCTTTTTCGTTTATTTATTTATTTATTTATTTTTATTAAGCATTCAATTATTAACCTAGAGTTTGGGCCCTCCACTTTTTGGTGCTAGAAATTCAGTGCTTAATGAGGCTAGAATCCTGGCTACTCAATGAAAAGGGTTTGTTATCCACCTTTATCAAGAATAAAAGCTTTCAGTGCACTACTAGCCCAATTGGGATATAACCAATTCAATAATTAACAAAGCATGTACCCCACAAATGAATGCTAGTATGTGTTTGTGCTAGTGTAGAATCCTAGAGTGAATCTCAAAACAATCACAAAATTAGGGTGATGTGGACCACAAGTGCAAGCAAGATATCAATCTTTCAAAAAATTTATTCCTAAATGGCATCCACAAGGCATATAAGGAGTATTGGACTCTCAAGTCAAACTATTTTTAAGCAATATAGTCCTCAAAAGATCAAAATTATAGCTAGCCATGGACCAATTATAGAAAATCCCTCAAATACACAAGTCATGCTCAAAATTTTGAATTAAAAGTAAACACTGAAAATAACACCCATTACCCCCAAACTTAAATAGCATAGTGTTCTCAATATGTAAAGAAAACAAAAGGAAATAGTATACTAGTGCAGCTAAGGTAAAGAATGACCGGGACATAAATATCCAAAGTGGGTGGTTTAACCCCCCCCCCCCCCCCCCACCCAAAACTTAGAATTAATTGCGGTCCTGAAAAGATGGTACTTGGATAAAACTCATTAGATAACAAAGGAATAATAATAGTGCACAGTGGACACGCAAGTGTAAATGGGATAAGAAATGAACTAAGGAGAGAGGAAAAAGGATGGTCCTAAAAAATTTTGGGGAGCACTCTCTCACTGAAGTCCCTGCGATGCACCTGATAATGGAGTCAATCACAGACAGATATATCAATATAAAGATATGACATCCAAAAGATAATATGTGTAGAAAGAAAAATAATAAACAATATATGGTACATCACAGTGTCTAGGCCGACAGACTGGCCGCAAAAATATCATATCAGTATAAAAAAGAACAGTCAAATATCACATATATATATAAATGAAAAAGAGGAATAGAGATCAGGCAGAGGAAGTAGGGCGAGCGGGGCGTGATCCCCGGATATCCCTGGATATATCACGTAGCGCAACTAAGACATCCGTACATAGAGTAGAAACATCTGCTCTGAGGGAAACTATTGCATCCTCCAATGCCTGGATACGCTCTCCTAGGCCGGGTGTCTGAATTGGAGCATCAGGGATAACTAGATCATGAAACTGTGGTACATCTTGACCTTGCTCCTAAAAATGAATTGGCGACCCAACTGGAGAGTGATGTGGTAGCTTCTCTGTTGGAGGGTCCTGCTCCAAGTTTATATCCATATGTACTGCAGCCGTCGGTGCATCTACTAGATCGTCCGCTACTACTGCTGCTGCCATCTCTGCCTCTACAGCCTCCTCTGCTGCTAAAATAGTGTCCTGCTCTAAGCTCTTGATAAGAGTATTGTAGCTCTTGTTCTAGTCCTTCTTACCGTAATGGCAAGCCCCTGACTCAGAACCTGTGGATGGAAAGGGTAGTTGTAATGACTCGGTTATTTCCTTCCTTTTCTTTTTCCTTAGAATTTCACGGATGAATTTTTTTTTCGTTGAAATTTCTTGTTTGAGTTCAGTTTCTTGTCGCTTAGTGTCATCTCGAGTGCTTAGAAATGACTTTTGAGACTCTTTCATGTGGATTGACAACTTCCTTTGAGAACCGAGTCATTTCCGCATTTTCACTTTTCGGACACTATTCACTATTTTGTCCTTTTTCCTATTTCGTCTTTTTCCCCGTTTGTCACTTTGTTGGCAAAACCTCACTTCTTGTGTTCGGAGTTGGTTTTTGACTTCACGTGTCTTCATATTGAGTGGTTTCCACAAAATATGTATCTTTACTTTTGCAGAAAAGTACTCTGGTTGCTCCTGGTGTCCATAGGGGCATGGATGCATAATTCTTTGGAATTATTTTCTTTTCTTGGGGTGTTTTTCATAAATATCTTTTGAAGATATTTTATTTCAGGGGTATCTAAGAAAATATCTTTTGGAAGATATTTTCATTCAGGGGCAGTTTTGCAGTTAACCCCTTTTGTAGGGGCCATTGTGCAATTAACGAAAGTTATTGCAAAATATCTCGTCTGAAGCCTGTATCCTCGTACGGGATTCATTTTCACATTTTGTTGAGTCATGTACTCTTAGAATTTCCTCCTGGTCGATATTTTCCAGTTTTAGGGTTTCTGACTCCGGTTTGCGCCAAACTTGTTTTGGGCATATCTCTCTGCTCAGGACTTGGTTTTCGACGCTATTTCTTCCGTTATTCATATTTTCTTATTTTGAGTCTTTTTCAATCATAGAGTTTTGCCGTTTGAGCACATCTGCTCAAATTTCACTTTTTCGGACCTGGCAGGGCCCGTTCGGGGCACTTTTTGAGATTTTCTATAAAAGGGGGATGAGATATTTTGATTTTCATCTTCCCCACTCCCTATGCACGACCTGAAGCTTCCATGGCAGCCCAAGGGAGGCTGCCATCTTCTCTCTCCTCATTTGAGCTTCATTTCTTTGTCAAAATATAGTCGTGCCTTAGTATTTGTTGTTCGTCTTGATGACGCGCGTCTTTTGCCCTTATTAGAACCCATTTTTGGCCAAATTTTGAGTTTGGTTTTGAGGCCAAGTTGTGATTTTCATGGGGCTTCTTAGGGATTCTTGTCCACGGCGTTGTCCCTGATAAAACCTAGGAGTATCGTCGGATTTGGAGCACTTTTCTTTTGGTGGGGATTTGAGTTTTCATCCCAAATTGAGGTAGGGAATGTCTTAGGTTTATATTAATGTTGTATTGAATGTTTTATGAGCATATACAACTTGTTAGCATGCCTTGGTCAAGTTTTAGAGATTTAATCTAATTATTTCTTTGTATAAGATTTAATTCACATGGATGTATGTTGTTTAGAATTAAATTGTGGCATGCTAGTAAATGAGGCCTTGGTATGATAGTTGACATATATTAAATTTGGAGCATTTGCATAAGAATTGCAAAACTTATTTAATATTTATCTTTGGTGAAAGATGAATTCACATAGTTGTATCAAGCATGAAATCAACTTGTAATGTGATATTAAAGTAGGCCTTGATAAGTTCTTTAACATATATTAAATTGAGGACATTTGGATATGTTTGGAAATCTAGAGGAAGATTAATTAATTAGTTTAATTAATTTTATTTTAAGTGTTGTAGTCACTTAAATTGATTTTGGGTATGAAATATGTAAAGACTATGTTATAAGTTTTAACATATGTTAATTTGAGCCTATTTGGAATTGAATTGAAATCTAGGGACTTTCATGTTAAGGTGATAATTTTATGAAATGTAGTTTAATTAATTACCTTATGAGCATGCTACTAACTTGTTGTAGAATTAGTACTTGTGGTCTCTAAAGATGGTAATTTGACCTAGCATGACATGTGATATCATTGTCTTGAATAGCTTGTTTAAATATATCTTGTGTAGGTATAGAGCATGTTAGAATATTACAATTGTTTACTTTGAAAGCTTGATACTAAATTGTGACCTATTTAGTACTTGTAGCTTAGGATGGTAATGTGGCTTAATTGTTGTAAAATATTCTTACTTTGTGTATAAATTGCATATTGAAGACATAACTTGTCATATGCCATTTAGACTTAAAATCTAGGACATGAGTTGTGTGAATTCAATCTTACTTGTGCATGGAATGTGGTAACTTGCATTTGATTTTGTATAAGTTTTGAACTTATTGGTTTTGGAAAGCTTGTGAGGACATACTTTATGTGATGGCTAGGGTTTGGCTCTAGTATGAAGACAAGAGTCTTCTAAGTCATAACTGCGCACTAGGTAGTACCTTGTGGGTCGTAATTACCCGAAAATACTTGCTTGGTCTAGCGACCACATGTCCTAGTCTTTCCACTATTTGTTTTTACATTTAATTTCAAGTTATTAATCATGGATTACTTGTAGCTTAAGAATTGATGCTTGCTTTGGATATTTGAATCCTGTTTAGTATGCTTGAACTTGTATACTGTCTTCATGAGTTAAACTTCATTTAGTATATTTGTGCTATGTATACTTGTCATATGTAAAATCCTATTAATTTAGTGTACTTGTATTGTGTACTTGGTTTATGAGTTTTTTCCATGTTAAATGCATACTTGTGTAGAGATGCTTAGACATTGCATGACTTATCTCAATATAGTTTAGCATACTTGGAAATGTATGCTTGTATGTCGTGTCACATGTTTTGACATTGTTTAGTATACTTGAGCATGTATACTTGTATGCCGTTATTCAATTGAATTGCATGAGTAGCTTATGATGCTCCCTGAGTCTCATTGTGACATAGACGTTAGGTGGCATGAGCCTCTTTGACATGTTTCACCTTAAGGTGATATAATTTTAAAATGCTAGGTCGATGCATGTTCTTCTCCTACGAGTAGTTTTATGTTACTCACCCACGTTGTGGGGACATTTGTCAGGTTTGAACACTTGGTTCGTGGTGGTCATTGCTCCTTGGATGGCTTATAGCTTTTAAGTTTCCATTTCATGCAAATGTTAGCACGAAATGCCCTTTTTGTAACCTTATGTATCAAGATTTGTATTCCTTGATTCTATGTATGTAAAGTGTATCTAAGTACACTCCTTTCAATTTATTTGACATGTATGAGTTAAGGCCATGGGCCAATGACATGTAACTTGAATTTTTTACACTTTTGTTTTCAAGGCTTGTTATGAAAATGTTAAAAATGCTAAGTTATTGTTTAATAACTTTTGCATCGGGTGTGGGAGATTCATTCCATTTCTCTCATAGGGTTTCTACAATCATTCTTGAGGTGTGGCCAAGGGCCAAACACCATTTCATTTTAAGCCTCACATTTTAGTTCCATTTTATGAAATTTTAGGCATTTTTGGCTATTGAGAGGTCATATTTTGCAATTGGGATCTTTTGAGGTTGCGGACCATTGGAACGCGTCTTAAATGTCATTTTACATTTGCATGCATGCTCACATCTCACAAAACTCTTAAGCTTTGACTTTTGAACTATATATGGATAAATTATGAGTTTTTATAAAGAAATTCATGCATTAAAGCATGTTTTAAGTTTTCATTTGTTTTAACATGTTGTGGATGCTCTTTTGAGGGTAAGGAATGTTTTTAAGCATGCATGGATCATGTGGGATGCTTGCACCACTTTAGAAATGGACCTAGGACCCTTCTTCAAGCTTGGTAGCAGCTTTTCGAGTCATTTCGGTCGTCCGAAACTTCATTTTGGTCGACTGATGGCTTTTGGTGTTTGAGTGAACATCAAAAACTCACTTTCCAGTAGCCATTTTCAGCTTTCAGAGTCATTTCAGTCGATCGATGGCTCATTTCGGTCGACCAATGGCTCATTTTGGTCTCTTGAACCAACCAAGCCTTAAAAACATGTTTTTAGCTGAAATTTTGTCCATTTTGGTCCTCCGATGGGTCATTTCGGTCGACCGAAATAGGTAGATCCCGAGAGTAGCTTCAGTCCAGTTTCAGCACTATTCTTCCGACTTCAAATGACCATAACTTCTTCGTTTCTAACCCAAATGGGGTGATTCTTGAGCCTAAATTTATGAGCTTGAAGTAAGCTTTGCAATGAAACCAACCATGCATTAAAAATCCAACTGTGGTGGGAGGTATTCATGTTTTAGTGAGAGGATGTCAGTTTTTGTTTAAACCGGGAAGGGGCATTTCGTGGGATTCTCGTCCAATGTTCTTAGAACCTCTTGGAATATTGTGAAATGATTAGATTAGGTTTTTTTCACCTTATTTTACTTGTTTAGAGTCAAGTCTCTCCTTTTAATGGTGAGTTGACCATTTCGCCCCTTGGTTCACGGTTTTTGGCCATTTTGACCTTTGTTTCCGCTTTCGTCCTCTTTGAGCTTCGTGGCTTCATGGAAGGTCACATTGGTGTCTTAGAGATGGTTTATATCTCTAAAGACTTTGGTTTCATCTTTTGCTTCCGCATTTCGGATCCGTTACCGGGTCAACTTTCGATTCATCACTGACGCATCGGGTTGAAAAACCTTGGGCCGTCACAAGTGGTATCAGAGTTCCTAGGTTCGAAAACCTTAGGACGACGGCTTTTGGGTGCATATCATGCTTGTGTTGCCATGCTCTAGGTGTTTAGTTGCTTCTTGATAACATGTTTACGTGCTTATATGGACGTATGTTTAGAAGTTTACTTTAATAGTCTCAGCATGATACATATGCTTGTTTACTTTAGTACATTGTATATACTTGGAAGTTTTAGATTATTGTATGTACTTGTCTGCCTTAGCATATTGTATATGTTTTTCGGCCTCAATGCACTGTATATGCTTGTCTGTTTTAGCATATTGACTGACGCTTGTTTGCCTAGCATGTTGGTTATGCTTGCCTACTTTAGCATATTGTATGTACTTTTTATTCTTAGCATGATTGTATGATGTATACATTGATATGCTTTATATGATCTTTTACTACTTGCGTGAGTATGTAGTCCATTGTTGTATTCTGTGTTAACTGCTTACTTTTATGTCTTGTTTAGGCATTGTGGGTTGTTCCAACTTGGTTGGTTGAGATTGATGCTAGGGCATCATCTCTTGGAGTTTCGTGGTGACCTTGATATGATGATGTCATTGGGGTCTTGTTTTTAACATCATGGGACGACGGGTCGGGTTGACTCGAGTCCTTCCTTGGGGATTGGGAGTTTTGTCTTCGTGAGCCTCAATGGCGAAGTCCTTGCGTTTCTTCTTCTTAGAGTGATGGTTGGAGATTTGATAGGTATGTTAACCTAGGTTCTTTTTGTCTTGCCTTGGATAGATCTTACGAGCTAAGGTTAGGGTGTGAGTGGTTTCGTGTAACTAATTGCATTAGTGCAATTAACTGCTCTCCCTCGTTCTTGGAGACTTGGGATTTTGTGTTTAGGGTACCGATAGGATCCCGTAGAGTTCTCATCGAACTCATTGGCTTCTTGAGTTGAGTTCTCTTATTGGTGTCTTGTTATGGTTAGTATTGGGACTATCTATTATATCCTTGTTTGTTTTGTGTGGCGTTCGGATTCCACCTTGGGTTTGAGCCAGTCTTGGGAAAGATTTGTAGACTCTTTGTTTCAGGGACCTTAATGTTCATTCTAGGAGATGATTCACTTCCTTGTGGCGAGGGATTTGACTCATCCGGGTTTTGGGAATTCACTTTCGGTGAGTTTGTCCTTCTGAGAGGCATTTCATCCCTTCTTGCTTATGATTTTGCGGGATTATTATTTGCATAGTCTTTCCTACATGTTTATATGCCTTGTTGTTTTGAGCATGTCTTAAAAACATGTATAGGGGATGTGACTATCTGGTAGTTATGTGCTGATATAGATGATGTGTTTTCCATTTGATATATCTGCTTGTCATGCTAGCGTCATAGGTGATGTTTAGTATGTCTCTGATGCTTGACCCCTATGTGATAGGTAGCATAATTGATTGCCCTTGTGCACTATATGTTTAGTTGTATGACGTGTGGATTTTCAGTTATGTTTAGTATACTTGTACCTAGAATGCTTGCATATTGTTTATTTCATTTTGTTTTGGTTTAATATACATGAGCTTGTATACTTGCCCACCATGGATTTAGTACTGCCTAGTATACTTGTGAATGTATACTTGTACATACATATATATTGCGTTTTCATTTTGATACTTCTTAGTATACTTGTGAGTGTATACTTGTATATGTATAATTGTTTTATTAGTTCATTTTTTATCATTCCACACTGTGTTTGGGGTTGTATGACCTTGGTTGTCGGGATTATGTGTGTGAGCTTGATCCAGTGTCTTGATTTCCTAGGCGTAGCCTTATAGTAGGTCAACTTTAGGATGACGTGGAGGTTCTTGGGTGCATTGTCTTGTAGGGAGTCATGGTGACTAGGGCGATGATGATGTTGTTTGATTTGTAAAGTCCGATCCATTGGCTTAAGGGCATAGACTAGTCAGGCTTTCGATTCGTGGCTGGTGTGGTTGACAACGGTGTTTTGAGACTTGGGATTGTTAGTTTTTACAGTATTGAAGATTTAAGGCCTTAAGCGTAGCGGTGCCTATGACATTGTTGTCAAAGTTTTGGGATTGGCCAGGATGGTTCGGCCGGACATCTTTGGACCATATTTCAACTTTCACAAAATGCCTGGTTTCCGTGGTACTTTTGGTAATGATTGTTTGATATTGATGTCATTTGTATCGATAGGTTTCACGGGTAAGCTTGTTGGGGGCAGGTGACGAATTAGGGCTGTATACTGTCATACTACCGTACAAGTTGTGTGTGGGCGAGGGTTAGTTGCCGTCGAAGCTACCTTGCATTGCCTAGCCAGTAATGTGAGTGTGGGCGGGCACTTAACACTGTGGATGCTACCGCACCTTGGGTACATTGTGGGCGGGTTTTAGTCAGTATTCGTGCTGCCATGTTACTTCTGGTTGTGTTCCTGTTTCGATGTGTAGTTGCCTTGATCTCCTTGGGGTGGTTGACATTGGGTTGGTATGTCAATTTGTTGGTTTTGTGTCTCACGGTTCATGGTTTCGTGTCTCTTCGTTGATCTTGAGACCTTTGGAGTTGTCCTTAGGTACTTTATGATCTGTTCTTTCGTGTGACCTTGTGTATGGTCCTTCTTTGGTTCTTCTGGGAATGTTCCTGATTTCAGGGATGAAATCTCTTTAAGGAGGGTAGGTTGTAATGACCCGGTCATTTCCTTCCTTTTTTTTTTCCTTAGAATTTCACGGATGAATTTTTTTTCGTTGAAATTTCTTGTATGAGTTCAGTTTCTCATCACTTAGTGTCATCTCGAGTGCTTAGAAGTTCAGTTCCTTTGAGGACCGAGTCATTTACGCATTTTCACTTTTCAGACACTATTCACTATTTTGTTCTTTTCTCTGTTTTGTCTTTTTCCCCGTTTGTCATTTTATTGGCAAAACCTCACTTCTTGTGTTCGGAGTTGGTTTTTAACTTCACATGTCTTCATATTGAGTGGTTTCCACAAAATACATATCTTTAGTTTTGCAGAAAAGTACTCTGGTTGCTCCCGGTGTCCATATGGGCATGGATGCATAATTCTTTGGAATTATTTTCTTTTCTTGGGGTATTTTTCATAAATATCTTTTGAAGATATTTTATTTTAGGGGTATCTAAGAAAATATCTTTTGGAAGATATTTTCATTCAGGGGTAGTTTTGCAGTTAAACCCTTTTGTAGGGGCCATTGTGCAATTAACGAAAGTTATTGCAAAATATCTCGTCTGGAGCCTGTATCCTCGTACGAGATTCATTTTCACATTTCATCGAGTCATGTACTCTTAGAATTTCCTCCTGGTCGATATTTTCCAGTTTCAGGGTTTTTGACCTCGGTTTGCGCCAAACTTGTTTTGGGCATATCTCTCTGCTCGGGACTTGGTTTTCGACGCCGTTTCTTCCGTTATTCATATTTTCTCATTTTGAATCTTTTTTGTTCATAGAGTTTTGCCGTTTGAGCACGTCTGCTCAAATTTCACTTTTTCAGACCCGGCAGGGCCCGTTCGGGGCACTTTTTGAGATTTTCTATAAAAGGGGGATGAGATATTTTGATTTTCATCTTCCCCACTCCCTATGCATGACCTGAAGCTTCCATGGCAGCCCAAGGGAGGCTGCCATCTTCTCTCTCCTCATTTGAGCTTCATTTCTTTGTCAAAATATAGTCATGCCATAGTATTTGTTGTTCGTCTTGATGACGCGCATCTTTTGCCCTTATTAAAACCCGTTTTTTGCCAAATTTTGAGTTTGGTTTTGAGGTCAAGTTGTGATTTTCATGGGGCTTCTTAGGGATTCTTGTCCACGGCGTTGTCCCCGACAAAACCTAGGAGTATCGTCGGATTTGGAGCACTTTTCTTTTGGTGGGGATTTGAGTTTTCATCCCAAATTGAGGTAGGGGATGTCTTAGGTTTATATTAATGTTGTATTGAATGTTTTATGAGCATATACATGTGGCTTGTGCTTGTGGTCTCTAAAGATGGTAATTTGACCTAGCATGACATGTGATGTCATTATCTTGAATAGCTTGTTTAAATATATCTTATGTAGGTATATAGCATGTTAGAATATTACAATTGTTTACCTTGAAAGCTTGATACTAAATTGTGACCTATTTAGTACTTGTGGCTTAGGGTGGTAATGTGGCTCAATTGTTGTAAAATTTTCTTACTTTGTGTATAAATTGCATATTGAGGACATGACTTGTCATATGCCATTTAGACTTGAATTCTAGGACATGAGTTGGGTGAATTCAATCTTACTTCTGCATGGAATGTGGTAACTTGCATTTGATTTTGTATAAGTTTTGAACTTATTGGTTTTGGAAAGCTTGTGAGGACATACTTTATGTGATGGCTAGGGTTTGGCTCTAGTACGAAGACAAGAGTCTTCTAAGTCATAAGTGCGCACTAGGTAGTACCTTGTGGGTCGTAATTGCCATAAAATACTTGCTTGGTCTAGCGACTACATGTCTTAGTCTTTCCACTATTTGTTTTTACATTTAATTTCAAGTTGTTAATCATGGAATTTGAATCCTGTTTAGTATACTTGAGCTTGTATACTTGCTTCATGAGTTAAACTTCATTTAGTAAATTTGTGCTATGTACACTTGTCATATGCAAAATCCTATTAATTTAGTGTACTTGTATTGTGTACTTGGTTTATGAGTTTTTTCCATGTTAAATGCATTCTTGTGTAGAGATGCTTAGACATTGCATGACTTATCTCTATATAGTTTAGTATACTTGGAAATGTATGCTTGTATATCGTGTCACATGTTTTGACATTGTTTAGTGTACTTGAGCATGTATACTCGTATGCCGTTGTTCAATTGAATTGTATGAGTAGCTTAGGATGCTCCCTGAGTCTCATTGTGACATAGACGTTAGGTGGCATAAGCCTCTTTGACATTTTTCACCTTAAGGTGATATAATTGTAAAATGTTAGGTCGATGCATGCTCATCTCCTACGAGTAGCTTTATGTTACTCACCCACATTGTGGGGACATTTTTCAGGTTTAAAGACTTGGTTCGTGGTGGTCATTGCTCCTTGGATGGCTTATAGCTTTTAAGTTTCTATTTCATGCAAGTGTTAGCACGAAATGCCCTTTTTGTAACCTTATGTATCAAGATTTGTATTCCTTGATTCCATGTATGTAAAATGTATCTAAGTACACTCCTTTTAATGTATTTGACATGTATGAGTTAAGGCCATGGGCCAATGACATGTAACTTGAATTTTTTACATTTTTGTTTTCAAGGCTTGTTATGAAAATGTTAAAAATGCTAAGTCATTGTTTCATAACTTTTGCATCGGGTGTGGGAGATTCATTTCGTTTCTTTTATAGGATTTCTACGATCATTCTTGAGGTGTGGCCAAGGGCCAGACACCATTTCATTTTAAGTCTCACATTTTAGTTCCATTTTATGAAATTTTAGGCATTTTTAGCCATTGAGAGGTCATATTTTGCATTTGGAATCTTTTGAGGTCGCAAACCATTGAAACGCGTCTTAAATGTCATTTTACGTTTACGTGCATGCTCATATCTCACAAAACTCTTAAGCTTTGACTTTTGAACTATCTATGGATAAATTATGAGTTTTTATAAAGAAATTCATACATTAAAGCATGTTTTAAGTTTTCATTTGTTTTAGCATGTTGTGGATGCTCTTTTGAGGCTAAAGAATGTTTTTAAGCATGCATGGATCATGTGGGATGCTTGCACCACTTTAGAAATGGACCTAGGACCCATTTTCAAGCTTGGTAGCAGCTTTTCGAGTCATTTCGGTCGTCCGAAACTTCATTTCGGTCGACCGATGGCTTTTGGGGTTTGAGTGAACATCAAAAACTCACTTTCTAGTAGCCATTTTCAGCTTTCAGAGTCATTTCGGTCGACCGATGGCTCATTTTGGTCTCTTGAACCAACTAAGCCTTAAACACATGTTTTTAGCTGAAATTTTGCCCATTTCGGTCGTCCGATGGGTCATTTCGGTCGACCAAAATAGGTAGATCCCGAGAGTAGCTTCAATCCAGTTTCAGCACTGTTCTTCCGACTTCAAATGACCATAACTTCTTCGTTTCTAACCCAAATGGGGTGATTCTTGAGCCTAAATTCATGAAATTGAAGTAAGCTTTCCAATGACACCAATCATGCATTAAAACTCCAACTGTGGTGGGAGGTATTGATGTTTTAGTGAGAGGATGTCAATTTTTGTTTAAACTGAGAAGGGGCATTTCGTGGGATTCTCGTCCAATGTTCTTAGAACCTCTTGGAATATTGAGAAATGATTAGATTAGGTTGTTTTCACCTTATTTGATTTGTTTAGAGTCAATTCTCTCCTTTTAATGGTGAGTTGACCATTTCGCCCCTTGGTTCACGGTTTTTGGCTGTTTTGACCTTTGTTTCCGCTTTCGTTTTCTTTAAGCTTCGTGGCTTCATGGAAGGTCATATTGGTGTCTTAGAGATGGTTTATATCTCTAAAGACTTTGGTTTCATCTTTTTCTTCCTTATTTCGGATCCGTTATCGGGTTAATTTTCGGTTCATCATTGACGCATCGGGTTGAAAAACCTTAGGCCGTCACAGTAGTACTGGTCCCGGAGGATTTGAGTAATAAGATGAGCTAAGGGGAGATACTTTGCCCGCTTGGGCTTGGCCTTGCTGATGTAATCTGTGTACAACTTCATCATAAAACTCTAGTAGAATACAGGAATGGAGAACCAGTGCTCGGTATAGAATGTATAAAGAGCAACGAGAAAGTCTGAGCGTCTTTGGATCTTATGGCCCGCCATAAATACATTTCGGTATAGGACCGAATCAAAGAATCATAAGTCATCGGGCAGATAAGTCCTGGTGGCGAACGTCTTACCATCTGCATAATGGCCAGTTAGGGCAACGACCATGTCTGCATTAGACGGCCTCCTAAGAATAGGATAATCAAGACCTAGAGGGCAATCATGGGGGCACTGAGAAGATGTGGCCAATGTATCAACTGTAATGCGGATGGGATAGCCATCGATGGTAGTCTGCAGCTCTGATAGATTACCCGGGGCCGGCCGGAGGTTCTGGAAGAACATCCGAACAAGTCGTGGGAAAACAGGATAAGTAACTGGCGCCAGAATGGCTAAAATGCTGCGCTGCTTAATGTCATCAAAAGCTGCCCGGGTCAAGACTGACTGGGAGAAGAAAGCTATGTCAAATACGGACTCATGTGACATTGAAAGGCGTCTAAAATTCCAAATAGGTCTATCTCTGATCTGGCCTGGCTGTGCCGGTGGTGGAGAAGGAGAAGATATGTGCTCAGCCTCATCAGAATGGGATAAAGATGTAGAAGCGGGAGAGGCAGTGCGGTCAAACTGAGTCGGACCTGGCTTCTTATACTGCTCTAACTGCTTAGGCTGCTCAACATGCTTTGGATCTTGGGCATGAGAACGCTCTACGGGCTCTTCTACTCTCTGTCGTACTCTCTGCTCATACTATCGACGGACAACTGTCTTAACCCGTGCCATGGCTTGCAAAACAGAAAAGAAACACTTGCAAAATAAGTTAGTAACAGATAATAGAGAATTGAAGCACAGTATATAGAAACATGTATGTCAAGTAAAATAGACAACTCAGAGTAATCGACATGAATCTATGTAAGTGATGACGCAGCCAAATAAACAGTGACTAAGTGAAGTATGCTAAATAGTGTAAGTATGGAATGCATCTAATGTGAAAAATACAGGCATTGGGCATCAAAAAACTAGCATGAACACTATAGATGGTGTGTGAAGTGTGCATATGCAAATCTATGAAGTTCGATCGACCATGACTTGAGTGAGATCGATCTCTTTCAGATCGATCAGGACTAAGTTTGATCAAACTTTCTCTGATCAATCAGAGAAAACTTTGATCGATCAAACTGCTGTGAGAAATTTGAAAAGTATAGAATGAAGATCGATCTGAGGGAAATTTTGATCGATCTTGGAGCACTCAGATCGATCTGAACTGAAGTTCGCTCGATACACAGAGAACTGAAATATGCAGAAAATTCTCGATTGATGGGACTAAAAGATGATTGGATGCAGAGATGAATGTTTGATCGATCAAACTTCTTTTGAGATCGATCGAACAAGTGCAAAATGCCTATTTTCAGAAGGAAAGTGCATGCATTCTCAATCACAGTTCCTAGCCATGTGTATAAACCTAGAATATATCTATACGACGTAAGAAATGAAAGGTAAAATAGAAATGAGGGAGGAATAAGGTTGTAAACCCTACGAAGCATTACTAGTTTTTAACGTCTCTAACAAGACATTAGGCTCTTTCAGCCCAGATCAAATATCTTGTTATGCATCCCCTCTGGGGTGAAAACCACTTTGAACCCTACCCAATAAATGGTTCTCTAGAGAACTTGTTGGATTTGATTTAAAAGACATTGATGGTCCTTGGTCTATGCAACTCTTAGGCTTCCATGCCCTTTCAACACAAGGTTTTGAAACCACAATTCTTGAATTCAAGTTTGAAGATGAACTCTTAGAACTTCCACTTCCAAGCAAAGACTCAATTTTATCAAGTTCATTTTTAAGACACCTTTCTACAACACACACTTCTTCATGTTTGTCCATTGAATTCGGGGTTGGATTAAAAATGTTCAACTTTACTTTCATATGCCCAAATGACATTTTTAGTATCCCCGTCTTACAATTGATGTTGGCATTTGCGGTTGCCAAGAAGGGATAGCCAAGGATAACGGGAATTTGGCTTTTAGGATTCGGAACCGGTTCCGTGTCAATGACAACGAAATCAACGGGGAAGAAGAACTTATCAATCTTGATCAAAACATCCTCAATGATACCCTGGGGCTTTTTGATGGATCTGTCAGCAAGTTGCAAAACTTCGGACGTCGGTTTTAAGTCTGCTAAGCCCAATTTAACATATACTTAATATGGAAGAAGGTTGACATTTTCTCCTAAATCTAGAAGAGCCCGATTAATGACATGGTCACCAATGATGCAAGAAGTAGTAGGTGAACCGGGGTCCTTAAACTTTGGGAGAGTGTTATGTTACAAAATGGAGCTCACTTGCTCGGTTAAGACCACTTTCCTTGGTGCTTGGCTCTTGTTCTTCCTCTTTTGGGTGCAAAGATCTTTTAAGAACTTGGTATAAGCCAGAATTTGCTTAATTGCATCCAAATGTGGAAGATTAATCTTCATTGCCTAAACACATCAATGATTTCAATGGTCTTGGACTTTTGCTTTTCAAGAGAAATGGACTTTCAAGGCATCCGAAAATGGAGCTTTAAGCTCAAAAGCTTTTCAAAATCTTTCTTTGAAGAATCTTCAACATAAGAAGTTTTCAAATCTTTTTTCAAATTATTATTTAATTCATTTTTCAAATCATTTTTGACAACTTTCTCAACATAATCATGCATATGTAATGAAGGAGGAATAAAATGTGAAACGGGATGGGTGCCTACTTTGGGTTGCACCGGTTCACTCTCTTCATTGGACATACTCACTTGGTTGTCCACAATTCTCCCACTTCTTAAGGTTGTCACCGTATTGACATGTTTGATTGTGTGACATTCCGATGAGGAATGAGTCTCCATAACACATTGTTGCTTTGGTGGGGCATTTAAAGGCATCTTCCCTTTTCTCTCTAGCATTTAAAGTACTAGCTATTTGCCTGACTTGGGTTTTTAGCTTAGTAATAGATTAAGAATAAGAATGAAGAAATTGAGTGTTCGCCTCTAGAGTGCTTAGAGTGGTCAACACTTTTTCTTCAAAAGCGGGACTCCTAGAATTTCCTTGGGAATACGATGATTGGTTAGGGAAATGAGAATTTGAAAATTGATTTCCATGTGATGATTGAAAAGAAGATCTATAACCTTGGGAACCTTGGCCTTGCATTAGAGGTGGAACATACTTTCCTTGAAAACCACCTTGGGGAGGGTTTGAGCCTTCCCCTTGGCTTTTCCAAGAGAAGTTTGGATGGTTCCTCCAACTTGAATTGTAATGAGTGCCATAGGGATTATTCCATTGGTTGACAAATGTAGCATTGACTTACTCATGGTTTTCACTTGGCACATGTCCACGAGGACAATTGGAAGTAGAATGTAAAACACTTGAACAAGTCATTTTATTAGATGCACGATGAGAATGGTTAGGGGAGGAAGACATTTGATTCACCGAAGTTTGGTTGATCAAGAATTGATCAAACCTTTGAGATAAGGATTTCATCTCGACGACTATGTCATTGAAATTGTCAACTTGATATAAGCCGGCATTCTTCCTTCCACCTAGATTTCTACCATTTTTAGAGGATAAAGATCTATGCGTTGAATTCTCACTCATACTTTTATACAATTGCCACACATTATCCTCATACTTATCAAGATAAGACCCATCCATAGATGCATCAACCATACCCTTCGGTAAACTTTTAAAGAAATATTGAACTAGTTGCCACTTAGGTATGTCATGATGTGGGCACTTCCTAAGCAAGTCATTAAACCTTTCCCATGCCTCATGAAACATTTCCCTATCCCCTTGAGAAAATTCACGAATGAAAGTTCTCATAGCATTGGTCTTTGAAACCAGATAGTACTTCTTCAAGAACTGTTGTCGAATTTTTGCCCAAGAAGTTATCGAAAAAGGTCTAAGATTGTTAAACCAATATTTTGCCTTGTCCTTAAGGCTAAAAGGAAAAAGTTAAAGTCTTAACATTTCTTCTGGTATGTCCGTGTATTTTACGGTGGAGCACACTTCAAGAAACTCATCCAAATGCTTGTAAGGTTCTTCACTTGGAAGTCCATGATAGTTAGGAAGCATTTGAATGGTTTACGGTTTAATCTCATAGTGATGTGCTCTAAATGGGGGAAATTTAATGCAAGTGGGTGCATTATATTCAGTAGGCACATAATGGTCTCTTAAAGTAATGGGAGGATTCACAACCGGTGGTGCTACTCGAACACCTTGGTTGCCTTGCATAATAGGAGGTTGTGGAGCAAAAATTGGCCGAGGCGTTCGCAATGGAACTTGGCCTTGTTGTTGTGGTGGAATGAATGGTCTAGGCATGCCTAATGGTACTTGAATGTTGACATGATGCATATTAAGGTGGAGAATACCTTGTTGGTCTATGTAACCAAGGTCCTCTACACGGTCGTCGTGTTGCTCCTCCATTGATGAAATGGAGTGATGAGAACTACTTCTTCCCCTAGGATTACGAACAACCGATTCAGGATGCAAATTAGGAGGGATAAGAATAGGATTCAACGACCTATGACCATGCATGCATTAGCAAAACAATAACAAGTAAATAGCAATCACTTCGCCCCCACAACAAATTAATCAACAAATATTCTCCACATACATTGGTCCCATACTCCCATACTTGAACAATATGCAAAGAAAAGTAAATTGCCTCCATGCGAGCTCACGATCTATCTAAGAATTTAAGAACTTTCCAACAAGCGAGTTGACGATTTAACTAGAGATTGAGTTAGAAAGATCTCACAAAGGGTCCTTAAGCAACTTCAATTCAACTTTCAAGTTTCAAGACTTGCTATGCTTTACAAATTTTTAGATTTTAATCCCTTTTTGCTTTTGCTTAGCTTCACTTGACTTCCTTGCTTCCTTTGCTCGATTTCCTTGCTCAATTCACCTAATCAAATAAGTAGCAAAAATAAAATAAAGTAAAGACACGATCAAAAGAGTACTAATTCCTATTTGTTTCCAAAGAAATACAGCGTTGCCAATTCAATCCCCGGTAACGGCGCCAAAAACTTGGTGTGTCGCCACACTAATGTCTAAAAATGTGCAAAAGAGTGTGAGTGGGCAATGTGGCCAAGTTTTAGATTTATAAAAGCCACTACTACCTCTAACTAAAAATATAGCTAGGGTGAGTAGGGATCATCCCAAGGGATTGTGGGCGTGTTTGCAATGGAAACAATGTATAAGGTTAGTAGGTCGAGTGATCAAAAGATGATTTGTTTGGTTGATTAAACTACAATGCAATTGAAATTAAAGCAAGTAAGAGGTAACAATTTAGAAAGTAGGTAAAATATATGGAGGAGAGGACTTGGGATACTAGAGCTCACCACTAAGCTTGACTTCACTAGACACTAGCAATTGTATACCAATGGGGAAATTGAATTGTAACTTGTGTGTGTGTGTGTGACATTAATTGAAACTAGGTATGGATAGTAAATAAGTATAGATTATCTAGCCAATTAAATGGAAAGCACAACCTATCAAATGAGATCAAAATCCATTCAATGAAACCATAATTTATGCACACACAACTATCTAGAAACATACACCCTTTGCATTCATAAGTATGGATCACCAAGGAACACGAATAGATTGTCCACCTATCTATGAATCTAAAGCAACTACACTACATCTACACTAAAGACATAGAAATTAAACTAAGTAAGCTCAAAGTGTGGCACAATCCATCAAGAAACAAGTGTGAACCATCAAATAAATTGCAAAAGTATTTAATTAAGTACTATGTTTTGATCATCACTAGATTAACTTCATCCATACACATAGATATACATAAATTCCATTAACTCTAAAGCGAAACGCATGAATCAGCCATTCTAGCATACATAGACATATGAGTAGAAATAGATAATCATTTGGAAGCATTAATCCATACACATCAAGTAGAAACCACAAGATATATATATAAATCCAAGATCAAAATATTTATTACAAGTAAATCCCCAAAAATATACAAAGCACTAAGTCTAGGAAGCAAACTTAGGGGCTACTCTAGCCCCAAGTAGATGTCTAGCCACTCATTGAAGTAGTCATCCAACCCTCAAGGACTATCTCCATCGTAGGAATGACCTCATTCTTGATGGAAACCCTAGAAGAATGGAAGAACTCCCAGAGATGTGTGAAAGGTCTCTAGTCTCTAGCCTCCTCTCCAAGATA
The DNA here is from genome assembly GCF_030987335.1 of Cornus florida. Taxonomy (NCBI): domain Eukaryota; kingdom Viridiplantae; phylum Streptophyta; class Magnoliopsida; order Cornales; family Cornaceae; genus Cornus; species Cornus florida. The sequence continues at coordinate 14,357,445 of NW_026775571.1, read as the reverse complement.
GATGATATGTTATATCTTTAGATATTAGATGATATGTTCTTAAAATGGCTCCAAATCCTTATATAGGAGGCTCAAGTGTCACACCCAATGGTTTGGATTTGTGCACTAGGGTCCTTGCAATGATTGCACCATAAGCCAACTTTTAATGAGCTGGAATTTATTTTACTTCGGACTTGAGGAGGTTCGATCAATCGAACTGTGTCAAGATTGATCGAACATTGGTGAGATCCATCGAATGCTACAGAGATTGATCATCCTTGGCGGCGCCTTTTTGAATAAAGACAAATTTCTGAGATATTTTGGGATATTTTGGGAAAGAGACAAAAATGGTAGGTGGGGTGGTAGGTGTGGATAAGATCGAATATTTTCGATCGATTTAAGAAAGATTGAATCGATCAAACATGGTGAAATCTTTTGGATAAGGATAATTGCTTGGATCCATCTTAAAGTGTCCAGATCGATCTTGCTCTGATCGATCGAAGGAATGTTGAGATCAATCGAACATGCTGATTTTCCACACTTTGCTTCATTTTGCTCCTTTCTTCCATTCAGCTTGAAATAACTTCTTTTAAGCTCTTATTTGGCTGAATTAACTTATTTTTGGGATAAGCACCTGAAAAGAGCAATAACATGAAATTAGTCTAAAACGAGAAAATAAGATTGATAAAGGTCTTAGAATACTCGAGCTTAAGGGGTTTAAATACACACTTTTTCAGTGCTCATCAATAGATCTTGATTCATCACATAGAGACAAGTTTTATGCAAAAATAAAATATGATGTATCATTCAATTTAGGGATTGAATACTTACATCAAAGGTTTGAATAAATGATGCTTTTGCCTTTATGAATTACTCATAAGCCTCCATGAATGACCTTGGAAAAATAGGCTTGTAGGAGCCTCCATTAGATGAGAACATGAACCCTAGAATTCTACAGAGAGAAAATATATTCATTTTTCTTTTCTTCCAAAAGTCTTCCCTAAAATATACATGAAACCATGTATATATATGCAACATAAAAATAAGGAAAAGAAATAATAAATTCTTCTCCACCTCTAATTCACATATCTCAAATCTAATAGGATTCCAATATCAAGTTGGGCTATGAGTGAGAATCCTATTGGGATTATTATTTTCTTGGCTACAATGAATTAATAATCGGCCTGATTCATAAACCCAATTAAATTAATTCATTAATTAATTTCTACTCCACTAAAAAAAATTAATTGAACTCCAATTAAATAATAAATAACCTCTAAGCCAATGTTGCACTTTGACCCCTCTATGCATAATTAGCTATCGGATAAATAAAGCCATCAATCCAACTACTTAATTGATATATTTATTTTGGTACCTTTGATTATTTCTGGCTCGATCACAATAAAACATTTGTTTGACAAAAATAATAATTTAAATAAATAAATATATAATAAATTATTTTGTTTAAAAACACACGAAGGTCTTCGAATTTACTTTGTGATCAACCATAATCAATACAAAATAAATACAAGTAGTAATGATGCAAATATTGAAAATATAACCCTCTAACTATTAATTACATAATTATCCAAAGTACCGGTTTAAGGATTCCGAAGATTCCGCCGAACAAATCAAAGTAATTACTAATTAATAAAAGAGTCTATATTTCTCTCATGCTTAAGAGTCAAATGCCATGACAGTGATAGGGAGCAATTACATATGACGACTCTCGCAATATATCTCAACCTAACGCGGATCCTATTCAAGTCTTAATTAATTATGAGTCCATCCATAATTACCGACTATGAACCATTTATGAAACTATTTATATATCATGTGTAATGACCCGGTTATTTGACTCCCTTTCCTTTTTTCCTAAAATTTTACGGATAATTATCTTTTCTGAGATCTGTTTCTTGTCATTTAGTGTCATCTCGAGTGCTCAGAATTGGCTTCTGAGACTCTTTCGTATGGATTGACAACTTCCTTTGAGGACCGAGTCATTTCCGCATTTTCATTTTTCGGGACACTATTCACTTTTGTCCTTTTCCCTATTCTGTCTTTTCCCCGTTTGCCAGTTTTTGGCACAACCTCACTTTTCATGCCCGGAGTTGGTTTTTGACTTCACATGTCTTCATCTTCAGTGGTTTTCTCGAAATACGTATCTTTACTTTTGCAAGAAAGTACTCTGGTTGCTCCCGGTGTCCATAGGGGCATGGATGCACAATTCTTAAGAATCTTTTTCTTTTCTTGGGGTGTTTTTTGTAAATATCTTTTAAAGATATTTTATTTCAAGGGCATCTAAGAAAATATCTTTTGGAAGATATTTTCATTCTGGGGTAGTTTCGCAGTTAACCTTTTTTGCAGGGGCCATTGTGCAATTAACGAAAGTTATTGCAAAATGCCTCGTCTGGAGCCTGGATCCTTGTACGGGATTCATTTTCACATTTTGTTGAGTCGTGGACTCTTAGATTCCGTTCTGGTCGTTTTCTCCAGTTTTAGAGTTTCTGGACCCGGTTGCCGATAAACTTGTTCGGGGCATAACTTTTTGTTCAGGACTCAGTTTTTGACGCCGTTTCTTCCGTTGTTCATATTTTCTCATTTTGAATCTTTTTCGTTCATAGAGTTTTTCTATTTGAGCGCGTTTGCTCAAATTTCACTTTTCGGACCCGGCGAGGCCCGTTCGGGGCAGTTTTTGAGATTTCTTTAAAAGGGGGGTGAAATATTTTATGTTTCATCTTCCCCACTCTCCTTGCACGACTTGAAGCAGCCATAGATGCCCATGGAGCTGCCACCTTCTCTATCCTCCTTTGATTTACTTTTCCTAAGTGAAAAGTCTTCGGCTTTCACGTTTTTTGTTCCTCTCGACGTGTTCTATCATTCCCCCTTATTAGAACTCATTTATGACCATTTCCTGAGTTTGGGTTTGAGGTCAAGTTGTGATTTTCATGGGGCTTCCTTCGGATTCATGTAGATCATGTTGTCCCCGTCAAAACCCTTCGATTTCGGCGGATTCGGAACACTTTTCTTCCGGTGGGGATTTGGGGTTTTCATCTCAAATTGAGGTAGGGGGTGTTCTAGGTTGTTTTCTTGTTATATAGCATGCTTGTTATGCTTATGATACTTGTTTACATGCTTGGATATTAAATTTAGAGATTTTAATTATTTATTTTCTAGCATGTGATTTGATTTTCCTGGCTGCCCATAGCCTTGTTTAAACATGTGGCATGATAGAATATTACCCCTTGGTATGTAGATTAACATATATTAAATTGAGAGAAATTGGACAAGTAACGAAGATTTTATTTAATATTTTACTAGAATAAAATATTAATTCATGTGGCCTTAACTAACTTGAAATTGATGTGTGTTAGCATATTATATTAGGCCCTAGCATGCTCTTCAACATAGGTAAATTCGAGAGTAATCGGAGATGTTTTAAAATCTAGAGAATATTTAATTAATTGATTAATTAATTTATTCCGAGTGTACTATTCACTCCATTTGATTTCCGACTTGATATTCATGATATACATGTCATATAGTTTTACATATATTTAATCTAGAATATTTTATTAGGTTTTGAAACCTTTCATTTATTAATTTTCTAGTATTAAAGTTTAATACTCATGGCCGTATCTTGCATGTAATTCACTTGTATCGTGTTTTTAAATCAAGTCTTGACATGTTGTATATTATACATTAACTTGAGAGCAATTGGATGAATTCCAAAATCTAGAGTTTTTAATTAAAAGGATTAATTAACACATACTCAATGATTCTTTGAACTTGATTAAGTTTCTAACTTGGTATTCATGATCTTCTTGACAAATTCCTTCACATGTGTCAAATCAAGAATAACCGGATAAGTTTTGAAACTTATATTTAATTAATTCCTTTGTATAGAACTAAATTCACATGGTTGAATCTTGTATGAAATGAACTAATAACTTGATCTTAGACTTGTCCTTGACATGATCCTTGACATGCCTTGTTGTAGAACACTTGGACTTACCTTGTAATCTTGATAACTTGATCCCTTGAGTAGATTAAGTTCCCTTTTTATGCTCCCATCAGTTTAATCATGACCCCTAGTATCATAACTTCATTAATATGTTTACTGAACTAGTACGTTTGTCTTAAAATGATTTTAATTACTCATGTGTTGCTTAGTAATTACTTGAATCATGTATCTTATACTTGTGGTATATCTACTTCAATGGAATCCTTATGCTATGTACCTTGGTTATAATGTATATAGATGCATACTATGATTTCTTGACATTTCACATGCCATTATAGTTGATGAACTCAGGGCATGACTTGTATGTTCCAAAATCTTGGTTGTGTATGAAACATGGTTAATGTATTTATTGTATTTGATACAATCTTGACTTGCACAACTTGTTAATTTTGGGACTTGGGATATCAATCAAGAATTGGTATGGCGAGGACTTGGTTCTAGTACGGGGGAATGTCCTCCTACAACTATAGTGCGCACTAGGGGAAAGGTACCCATGGCTTAGTAGCCCTAAAGTGATCTCAAGAGTGCGGTTTTAATCCGGGCGATATCCGAGTTTCCACATTGGTTGATTTCACTCTTTAAATTTCAAGTTGCTATTCCTTGAAGATTTAAACTTGTTGTTGATCGGTTGGTCAATCATACATCAACCTTCGCAATAGCACGAATCATTGTAAAATAGGGCTATTAGACGGGTAAGTCGAACCACTGGGACTGCGCTAGTCTTAAGGCAACCTAAGTATCTAAAGTCATTTTAGAGTGATGAGGGGTTTATAAAGGTTTGTGTGTTTGTCACTAAACTAAGAAATTAAAATGCATAAAACAATAGATTGCAATGAAATTGAAGAAGTGAGATACAAGTAGAAAAGACTAGGGAGATGAATCCACACTACACCCTAAGTACATGCTAGATTAGGTCTAAATTTGGGGATAAATAGCATATATGCAATGGTCAAGATATATGAAGCAACTCCGTTGCTTAATAATCATCAGGAAGTTCACTTAATCAAAACAAGAATGATCCATCAAAAGCTACCATAGTTGAACTACTTAAACTAAGGTGTAGAATCAAATACACTATCTCAAGCAAAAGACCATCAAACTTTCAATCAAATGGTGAAGCACATGAAGGTAGGAATCAAGTATAAACCATCAAAGGAGGTACCTAAGCAATGGAATATCAAGTTTCAAAATCAACATGCCTTGAAAAACATTCATAGTCTATATTTTCATTGTCACTATGAAAATAAAAGCAATAAGATTGATCCAAGAATCATCAAAGATATGACAATGAACTTACATCAACCATTTACACATTAAAATTCATTACAAGAAGGAATATGCTCTTAGACTATGAAACTTCCATACATTATACATTATAGTCCCCAAAAGTATAGCCTAATCTAGAACATGATCAAAAGAGGAGGCTTCATCACCTCCCTAGATGGAGGTTTAGCTCTCCATTGATACAAAAATGGAAGAAGAAGAAGAAGAATACCACTTCATTTTTGAGCTCTACTGTAGCACTCAAGAACACTCTCTTCCTTGCTCTCTTCTCTCTCCTCTAATCTTGTAGAATGAAGGTTAATGATTTTGTGTGGTCCTCCATCTCTCTTATCAAGCTCAAGTCAAGACTCCCTCTCCTCCAAGGAACACCTCCAACCACTTCATAAAGAAGGAAGATGGCATTGAGGAAACCAATGTGCAAGTGGCTGAAATTGAGCCATTTCCGAGTGCAATCTGCCAGAATTTCGAGCACTCGAAGGGTGGTCTCGAGCACTCTAAATTGGTGTAATGAGCAACATGCAATTCTTGCCCATCTCTGACCCACTGTGGAAGAATAACCATAACTTTGTGCTCTAAACTCCGAATGATGATCTGTTTGAATATTTGGAGAGCTGATTTAGAGCTTTAAAAACTTCATGTTTTGATGAAGACCCAATTCTCAAGTCTGGTTGGTCGAAAATGGGGAGAAAGGCAGTACTTTAGTGCTGCCAGGCAGTTCTGCGCACCTCTGTTAAGAAGATCATAACTCTCTGCTCCGAACTCCGAATGACAAACCGCTTGAAGATTTGGAAAGCGGATTCAGAGTTCTAAATCTTTCATGCTATGATGGAAGTCTAGTACTTGAGTTTGCTAGGTTAAAAATGGCGACAAAAGTCAGGTTCTACTGCTGCCAGAATTTCAGAATTGGCACCCTTTTTGTTCAAAATTCCACAAGGCATCATTTTTGCTTCCTTTTTGCACTTTAACCTAAAAATGTACAAAAACATGCAAATGGAGTTAATCTACATAAAATAATCAATTAATGGACTTTGTTAATGTAATTTAGGGCGCTTGAATATATAGTATTCAGCGCTTATCACACCCCCAAACTTACATTTTGCTAGTCCCTTAGCAAAACCAAAATGCAAAGCTCAATGGAATGAAAAACATGGGAATGCTATTACAAAAATATCCACCATGGCAAAAATAAATATAAACATAGCTCAAATACAACTTGAAACAGATAAAGAGCTGGAGACGAGATTAATGGGAAGACTACCTTGTATATATGAAGCATTGATACAAAAATTGGCAAAAACCAGTTCAACATGCATGCATCAACATCATAGTCCATATAAATAATTCAATTGTCATCTCTTAAATGGAAATAACTCAAACTCCAGTGAAAGTGAATTGAATTTTCAATATCCGGCTTTTACTTTCTTTTCCAATTCCAAGGCACAAGTTTTCAAATCAATGAATTCCCCTTTACATGAAGTCCCTAAGGCATGATTTTATTTTCAAGAAAACTTTTGTTGCTTGTTAAGAATTTATTAAAACTGAAAAGTGAAACATAAAATGGTTGTGCAGTGTTGAAATCCTTTAAGCTTTCTAACCAACCTATGTAGCGAGCGTTAGGCCAATAACTCCCAAACCAGACGGCTTTAGGGTGCTAAGTGTAAAGACACTCGTAGGGCTTAATAGCTCAAGTTGGAAAGGCTACGAATTCCAACAAACCATGTTTATTACACACATTTTTTTTGAATGACCGTGCAATGTTTAAGTCCTTTACGCTTTCTAACCAACCCATGTAGCAAGCGTTAGGCCAACAACTCCCAAACCAGACAGCTTTAGGGTGTTAAGTGTAGAGACACTCCATAGGGCTTAATAGCTCGAGTTGGAAAGGCTACGAACTTCAACTGGTCATTATTTTCTTTCTTTCTCATCTTCATTTTTTTTTTTTTTTTTTAGCTAAAGAACTTATATCATGCCAAAGATATTCATCTATCAGGTTCATCAAATCAGATTAACTAGGTCAAGGTCAAGGTTAATCAAGTTGCATGCCTCACAGTTAAGTTTCCAATGTGCATCTGTGCATTGTGAAGCTTATAAGAGTGTAAATCCAGCAAGAATCTAATTGAGGCATTTATACAGACTACATTGTATTTTGTATGATTACTTCAAATTCAAATTTCTTTATTTTCAAAAATTCTCAATTGCTTCTATACACAAGGTATTAAACATATGCTTTGTCTCCAACAAGTTCCAAGTTACACTATCATTGCTTTACAAAAATATGATACCAAAACTATGCCAAGAATGCTTTGATGCACCCCCAAACTTGAACGACACAGTGTCCTTAATGTGGGACATGAATGTAAGTTAAAGACAAAAATGACAAAGAGTATAAAAAGGAACAAAAATACCCAGGGGGAGGAAACGGCATGGTGAGAAGAACCCCCAAACTTGAATTGGACTGTGCAACCTGGAGAGCATCATGAAAAACAGAGAGAGACAACTACAAAAAGCATTAATAGCACAAGCATAAAACAAAAAAAAAATAATGAACAAAAAGTTAACAGAAAAGAGAGAATTTGCATTCAAAAGGAAGTTTACATGATTACAAAAGAGCTGTACATAGATCATGTCTACTAGAGCAACCTATACATAGCAAATTCTAAAAGTTCAAAAGTAAAACAAAAGATACAAGAGAAATATTTACATATAAACAAAAAGATAAGGTCCAACACTCGCAACAAGCTACGGGCCAGAGGGTAAACGGGCAAGGATGGAATGGAGGAGAGATTGAGTCTTACGCTGTTCGGCGAAAGCCAAACGACGTTCCTCAGCTGCGACACGGCGGTCTTTAACAGCAAGACGACGATCTTCTTCGGCACGGGAAGAAGTCTCACACATAGTCTGAGTGTATGCGGACAAAGAATTTTCAAAACGATCCATCCGCTCATGAAGACCGGCAATGCTAGCCCGGATGAAAGCCTGGTCTTGCTGAGAGGCGACCGGAGGCTCTACCCTTGCAGCGGCTGCTGCCGTGGAAGCATCCTCAGAAAAAGGAGGAGGTGGAGCTTGGATGAACAGGGGGGCAGCAGGCTGAGGGGTACTAGAATGACTAAGAACATTGATTCACGGGCGCTTGGTAAAAGTTTTAATCTTTTCGCCTTTTGGTTCATGGGGAGGAACAATGAAACCCTTATGCTTTAGGAGCTGAGTGATGAAAAACGGCAAAGGCAATTTCCGATTTTCAACTCGCGGAGCCCGTGCATTATGAGCGTCATGCCAAAACTTCATAAATATTGTCCAAATGAGCTCCGGGATGGAAAACCATTGGCCTTGGTCCATGGCATATAAGGCTTGCAAAATGAGGCCCCTACGCTCGGTGCTATGCACCAAAGGGCAGACATTGTGCTTGAAAACAGTGTCAATGAACCAGAGGCATTTCGGAAGATTGGTTTTGCGGATAAAAGACCGGAGCCTATTAGGATCGTCAATATTACAAATGGCAGTGATAATCTGCTCCACAGTTAATGTATCCGGCTCCTCATATAAAGGGAGATTCTCATGATTGACAATGTCATCGGGGCACTCAATGGGGCAACCAGAAACCTGAATGATGTCAGTCATAGTGAAAGCATAGGTGGTGCCATCAATGGATGTAGTGAGAGAAATGGGTGGCTCTTCAGGGCATTGGAGATTCTGGTAGAAGAGGCGCACTACACGGGGGTAGGCAACCCTGGCAGGGGCGCGCAAATGTGCTGCAGACGCCGGTTAGTCAATTCGGCTACAGCCCACGAAGTAGTGGGTAGAATGTCAAAGGCATCCGTGAGCGGAAAAGAAAGCTCGTAGTTGAGTTGTTTGCGATCCCAAGGATCACATGGTCGCTCACGATTGACAGCACGGGCACCCGCAGAGGGTCTAGGAGGGCGAGAAAGACCGGCACAAGACATTTAGAGAGGTGGACTTGGTTGAGGAATTTCAGCGAACACCTGGCGTGCACCACAAAAAGGGGTCAAGTTTGTGGACGCCAGGTGTTGCACCATGTGGTGCACGCCAGGTGTTCATCGGCATTCATGGACTTGATGAGCTGTAGGGGTCAAGTTTGTCTAGAATGAGGCCTGTGATTTATCTTTTCAGGAGTTGAAGACGAGATTAACTACAGCTCCAGTGTTGGTGATACCTGAGCGTGGCTTGGGTTATGTGATCTATTGTGATGCTTCACGTGACGGGTTGGGATATGTGTTGATGCAGGATGGTAGAGTAGTGGCTTATGGGTCTCGACAGTTGAAGACTCACGAGCTTAACTACCCTACTCATGATCTAGAGTTAGCGGCAGTTCTGTTTGCCTTGAAGTGTTGGAGACACTACTTGTATGGTGGGAGATTCGAGGTATTTTCAGATCACAAAAGTCTCAAGTACATTTTCTCCCAAAAGGACTTGAACAACAGACAGAGACGATGGGTTGAGTACTTGGAAGATTACAACTTTGATTTGCAGTATCATCCGGGCAAGGCAAATGTTGTAGCTGATGCCTTAAGCCAAAAATCTCGTGGAACTTTGGCCAGTTTAGTTATTCGGAAGTGGAAGATGCTTGAAGATCTGGCAGAGATAGGATTACAGTGTTGTGATGATGATAGTTGTAGTGAGTCGGCATTCTTATTTAGTCTTGTGGCTCAGCCTACTCTTATTGTACGAGTGATTGAGTCACAGAGACAGGACCCGGACCTAGATGCCATCCACGCTTTGATCTCTAGTGGTGAGACAGTGAAAGATTGGGCCTTGTATGCAGATGGGGGTCTACGGTTCAGGGGTTTGTTGGTGGTTCCCACAGTTTGTCGTGAGGACGTCCTACGGGAGTTTCACACTTCCCGCTTTGCAGTTCATCCAGGTGGTACCAAGATGTATTACAATTTAAGACGTCAGTATTGGTGGAACGGGATAAAGAAAGATGTTGCACAGTTTGTGGCTAGATGCCTTACTTGTCAGCAGGTGAAGGCCGAGCATCAGAGGCCAGTTGGTTTGTTGCAACCATTACCTGTAGCGCAATGGAAATAGGAGCATATTGCTATGGATTTTGTGACAGGTTTTCCAAGGTTAAGAAGGGGCAATGAGGCTGTATGGGTCATCATTGACAGATTGACCAAGACGGCTCACTTTTTGCCTATTAAGGCAACAGATGATGCAGAAAAGCTTGGTGTTCTTTATGTGAAGGAGATTGTAAGGTTACATGGAGTTTCAGTAACCATTGTTTCAGATAGGGATGCCAAGTTCACTTCGAAGTTTTGGGAAGGACTTCAAATAGCGTTTGGTTCAGCGTTGCATCTTAGTACGGCATTCCATCCACACACAGACGGTCAGTCAGAGCGTACTATCCAGATTTTGGAGGATATGCTTCGGGCATGTGTACTTGATTTGGGAGGTAGTTGGGAGGATCACCTTCCATTTATTGAATTTGCCTACAACAACAGTTATCAGACGAACATCCAGATGGCTCCATTTGAGGCGTTGTATGGTAGACCTTGTAGGTCTCCTGTTTGTTGGATTGAGGTTGGTGAGACAGCCGCCTTAGGACCCGACATTGTACTCGAGACTACTAAGAAGATTAAGTTGATAAGACAGAGGTTACTTACAGCTCAGAGCCGACAGAAGAGCTATGCGGATAAGCGGAGACGACCGTTATCCTTTGGGGTGGGAGACCATGTTTTTCTACGGGTTTCTCCACGGAAGGGATTGATGAGATTCGGGAAAAGTGGCAAGTTGTCGCCACGATTTATTGGATCGTTTGAGATTTTGGACCGAGTAGGAGAGGTTGCCTACAGGCTTGCTTTGCCACCATAGTTGGATAGGGTCCACAATGTTTTCCATGTATCGATGTTACGGAAGTACGAACCAGATCCATCTCACATTTTGAGTTAGGTAGATGTGGACATTGATGAGGATGTTTCCTACGAGGAAGGACCAGTTCAGATTTTTGACACACAACAGAAGGTGTTGAGGAACAAGACGATACCAATGGTGAAAGTCCTTTGGAGACACCACGGAGTCGAGGAGGCTACTTGGGAGCTTGAACAGGAGGTTCGCTCCAAGTATCCAGCGTTGTTTTCTTCCTCAGGTATGTCTTAATTTCGGGGACGAAATCTTTTAAAGTTAGGAAGAATGTAATGTTTTTAACTTCATATATATATATATATATATATGTATGTTAAAGTTAAATAAAATTTTAATTCACCTGTGGGGCCCACATGATATGTAAGCCAATATTATTACCTTTTTCTTCTTCTCTGCACATCACGTTCTCTCTCATTCTAGAAGCTCTCTGGATTTTTTTTTTCTTTTTATGGTTTCAACTTCAATCTTTGATTCCATCTTCATTACTTGCCGGATTTAGGTGTCGTTTGAGGCAAAACGACGAGTGTGACGAGTTCTACACGTTGATGCAAGCAATTTCCAGTTTTGAGCCTTCTTTGGAACTCGAAAATTTAAACCCATTTCTAGGGTTTTGCCTATTTTGAAGTAGGGGCATCTTAATCCACTCTAGTCTTGTTCTATTGTGAATTTTACCTCCATGTTGTATTAAATATGCTTAATTTAGAGTTAATTATATCTAAGATGGTATTAATGATGTCTAGAGGGTTTTTCACGATCTTGAATATGGTTGGTTCATGTGCAAATTATATTTAGTTGTTGATTTCCTATGTTTACTATGTGCTAGCATGCTGAAATTGATGTATGAGAGTATGCTTATTTAAATTGCGCCAAATTTCCCAATTCATGATGTTGAGCTCATATATATATATACATGCACATGCTTAAATGTATTTTGTTGTATCTTAATGTGTTAATAATTACTTGGGAGATGTTGAACATGTTGAATGTTTAATTTTATGATGGAAAATTTTAAATGCCATGACATTGAATGTATGGAACATATATACATGCACATACCATTGGGTTTGCATGAAATGGGAGAAATTGTTCTTGAAATAAATATGAGGAATTTCAGGGAAGTGTTTTTGATAAAATGGTTTTATGCGAAACCCGGTCGCTGCGGGGTTACCAACGGGCCGGAGGTTAATATAGCCTAGAGGGGACTAGGGAGTCGCCCTATCGTGGTTGAGCTAGCTGGGCCCCATAATGACGCCGCGGGGTTACCAAGGGTCAGGGACACTAGCCAATCCTCCTTTCGTGTCGCGGCGGGGTTACCAAAGGGCGGGCTGTATTAACGTTTGAAAGTGATGATTTTGAGAATGAAAATGGGGAGTGTCATTGACATGCATTGCATTTCATTTCATTGCATTGCATTGTTTATACTTGGAATTGACTTGTATGTTGTATTTGATCCCCTACGTTGTATGATCCCTATCTCCCATTGGCCTATGCTTTGCTTGAATTCACAAGGACACAAGATTTGTGTCTTAAGTGTCACCTACTGAGCATATAGCTCACCCTACTATTTATACATTTTTTTCAGGTCTTGGAAAAGAACCGGTGAACGACAACCCACCTCAAGCTTGAGCGATACTAGAAGCTCACTTTTGTGTCTTTTGTATATCTCCCATTATTTTTGCAAAGCACTAAAAGTGTGAAGGTGTATATGTATATTTTGCAAAACTTTGTTATGTAATGTAATTAAGGTATTTGATGATAATTTGGATGTGAATTTGATAACATGTAAACCTTATTGATGCATGGGGAGAGTAATACTAGTTTGAGGTATTATCGAGGTCATTTGATTGTGTATTATCATCTACTATTGCTATGAATTCGGAATTTGAGTCGTGACAGGTTAAAAATGCAATTATACAGGTTATGATAGGCCTATTTTTAAGGGAGGTTATGCCGAATTTTTTTGTTTAAAAGTATTAGTTTTGAGACGTTACAGGTAATCACGTTGGGGGCAGGTTTTTAGAACACAAAGCTATCCGACAAGGGTATTATTGGCCCACTATACAAAAGGATGCTATGGATTATGTGAAAAAATGTGATAAATGTCAACGGTTTACCAATGTTCTAAAATAACCACTAAAATAGGCGAGCCATTGGGCGAGTTAGGACTCGCCTAACATCTGGCACCCAGAGAACAGGCATCAGTTAATCCCTAGCAATAACTAAACTATATTTTCTTTGTTTGTTAATGCAAGAATAAAAGCTTTAGTGCTTTTTCTTTGCTGTCACCAGTAAATTGATGGAAGAAATTAGAACAACTTACTTTAGATGATAAGGTCATTACTTGATTTTAAATCCTTTTACACAAACATTATCACTTATCAAAGTGGGCGAATAGAGGTATGTTTCGTTAAAAGTACTATTCATTACTTGCTAACATGCACACCTTGTTCAAAAGTTATCTCAACTATAGGAAATTTGTGTATGTATGAATATTATAAAGTTCAGATGAAGATTTATATATATATGTGTGTGTGTGTGTTCGCCACGTAATGGACGGTGATACTTCATGCTCTACTTTTCCTCGACACTGATGAAGATTAGTCTACAACGATCCGAAATGACAACGTTTTCCTCTTGACATCGGTGTGGTGTCTGCCAAACAACCTGCGATGGCTAAGTCGGTTTACAGAAGAAAATAAATTAGGCAATTAATGAAGTGGAGTTCAAAATTGCCTGTACCTTATTGATTGATGGGAGTCTGTTTTTATAGTTAGCTGAGCTGAGTATTTGTTGCAATCTTTAAGAAGGTTTTGTCAATAATTTAAATTTTATATAATCAGATCAAACAACTTTTTGAATTTTATCACCTCATCACCTTATCATCTTATCCGTTTATTCAGCCTCTTTTGTTGATTTCCTCGTCCAACCACGTGTAGAAAAATGGCTCGATTATAAAAAATAAGTTTGGGTACCAATAATTATTCAGTGCGTGTAAGAGATTCCTTTTTGATCTGATCAATTAGGTTCAAGTCTATCTACAGCTGTCTTCAGCCTTTCACTGCGTTCATCAGTCGGTGTACACCATCTTTCCTAATTAAGCAGCAGGAAGGTGAAGGGATATGGATGTAAGTGAGCCTCAGCCTCAACCTCACGTAGTGATATTGCCTTTCCCTGCACAAGGACACATCAAACCCATGTTAATGCTTGCACAGCTGTTTTGCAATAATGCCAATTTCTATGTAACCTTTGTAAACACACATCACACCCACAATCTTATACACAAATTGATCAACAAAACAAATTTCAAGCGCCTCTTTCCTACACTCCGTTTTGAGGCCATCCCAGATGGACTTCCACCTCAACATCCACGCTCTGGTCCACAAGTATTAGACATATTCTTCACCATGGGATTTGAGTCCAAGGCCAAGTTCAAGGACGTATTAACGGGTCTACATCAACAAGAAGAATGGTCACCACCCACGTGTATAATAGCAGATGGAATCATGTCTTTCGCCATTGATGTTGCAGAAGACCTCCATATCCCGGTCATCACTTTTCGAACCTACAATGCTTCGTGCACCTGGCTTTACTTCCATATTCAAAACCTCATTCAACAAGGAGAAATTCCATTTCAAGGTGAGTCAAATCCCTAGCCCAAATTTTTTTCTTAGCCCCCATGTGAAATTGTTGGATCCCACACACACACAAGTATATATATATATATATATATATATATCTCATAATTAACACACACACACACAAGTATATATATATATCTCATAATTAACACCTGATAGAGTGAGTTATATCCAGTATTTTTTTTTTTTTTTTTTTTTTTTTTTTTTTTTTTTTTTTTTTTCTAAGAAGAAGAAATGGAAGCGTGTGAATTGCAATTATTTTTTCCCCTAGATTAAGATTAATGTTATTGCATAAAAGAATTATAATATTGCTATTTCTAAATTACATTTTTTTCTCCCACTTTACTTTTAGCTTGTATATATGTATAGAGATATATATACTCAGTCGAGGAGGAGAAATTCCATTCCATGGTGAGTGTAAGATATTGGTTTACATAGGCTATATTTTTCTTTGCTTACATGTGAACTTGTTAGAACATAGATCTTATATATATATACATGCAGCTATAACATCATCCATCAGCTTTCGCTCAACGAACGCCTCGTTCTTCAATGAATAACATACATATTAATATACCACAGTATACTATAAAATATAAAACAAGCTCAGGATGGGGCAAATAAATAATTTGGCTTTTCAATCCATTACCTTTCATTCACTTTGGAATCAATGCTCTCCCTTTTTACACAAACTCTCATCCCAAGATGCGAAAGGTAATGGTTATCCATATAAGCCAAACATTGTGTCATCTTCCATGTGAAATTGTCTCCACTTATATTTATTCAATGAACCGTGATTGGCCGCATAATAATTTTCCTTAAATCAATCATGGCTAATACTCTCTCTCCCCCAAGGCAGCATTTAATTCGGGACTGAAGGAGTTTCTTTCATGGCCATGTGACTTATTTAGTTATTTACATTACGTACAAATATCTAATAGCTATAAAAAAGATTAATGTTACTAAGAGGGGATCTCTTTAGTACACTAAAAGCTCTCCACTTCTAATTGTTGGATTAAGATAGTTTTGAAATATGTGTAAATATTATAAACTGCCGTGAAAGGAGATGATAGTTCATAAAAAATAAAAATAAAAAATAAAAAAAGGAACGGCTCGTCTCTCTCTTCCCGGTAAAAGCAAGAAAAAATAACAGAAGAAAGTGGGTAAGTGATGCAGAAAGAGGAGAGAATGAAACGAGCAATTCTTTCCCCTTTTTTTTTTTTTTTTTTTTTTTTTTTTTTTAAACAGCAGTTTTACGACTTTCACAAATAAATTTCAAATTTTTACTAATCCAACTGCTTGGAGAATTGGTCAGTGTACTAAAGACGACACCCTCTTAGTAGCATTACTCCTAGAACAAATATCCAAAGTGGATATTAATTGATCCTAGTTTACTCCTGCAATCCAACACATAACAAATACTCCATTGTATTCAGTCTAAAACTCTCTCTATCAGTATAACTCATTGATTAGGTTTTTGATTTTAGGAGATGATGACATGGATAGGCCTATTGCTTGCATTCCTGGGTTTGAGAGCCTCTTGCGACGTCGAGACCTACCAAGCATTTGTAGACTTGAAGACGCCCAAAATCCAATCCTACAATTCTACATCACCCAAACATCAGCCATGACTCGAGCCTCTGCCCTCATACTCAACACTTTTGATGAACTCGAATCACCCATCATCTCTAAACTTGGCTCTCTCTTTCCTAAAATCTACACCATTGGTCCTCTTCATGCCCTCTTCAAGTCTCGAACCACACATTACACAGAGTCAGATTCATCAAATGGTAGTCTGAGAGAACAAGACATGACCTGCTTGACTTGGCTCGATTCTCAGCCGTCCAAATCAGTAATATACGTTAGCTTTGGGAGTGTGGCCACGTTGACTCGTGACCAGTTATTAGAGTTTTGGTATGGCTTGGTTAACAGTGAAAAACCATTTTTGTGGGTAATAAGGGAAGGTTTGCTTTTGGGAGATGATACAGTGGTTGAGACTCCGGCAGAGCTTGAGGTGGGAACTACGGAAAGTGGGTGCATAGTGCGTTGGGCCCCACAAGAAGAGGTCCTGACCCATCGGGCTGTGGGTGGGTTTTTGACCCACAGTGGGTGGAACTCAACGTTGGAAAGTATTTTGGCGGGTATTCCAATGATTTGTTGGCCACAGTTAGCGGACCAACAGGTGAATAGTAGGTGTGTGAGTGAGTTGTGGAAGGTTGGGCTTGATATGAAGGACTTTTGTGATAGATCAACGGTTGAGAAAATGGTAAGAAATCTAATGGAGGGTAAGAGAGAGGAGATCATGAAATCAATAGCTGGGAATTCGAAAATGGCTTGTGACAGTGTCAAGGAAGGTGGGTCCTCTTATTGCAACTTAGAGAAGTTAATTGAAGACATTCGATCAATGAGGTCAACAACTAAGAATATTGCTCATGTTGGAAATGAGTGAAGAAAATTGAAGTATTGAAGGAAGGCAGTTTCAGGAGTCTGGCTTGCAATCTTTCAGAAATTGTCTTTGGCGGCATGTTGCTACACATGGCCTTTAGTTTTGCTGATTAAGTTAGAGATGATATGTTAGTCTGCTTTTGAATGTAGTTTTGGCTCTTCATGTTTGTTTTCTGGTTTTTTTTTGTTGTTTTTTAGTGTTCTTGTTTGGCCTGCCATGACCTGTTGGATTTGTCCTCCTACTAGCTAGCTTGTTTTGCTTTGGAGCCATCTTTGAAAGAAAAAATCTTATTGATCAAAAAAGAAAAAAAAAAAATTGTTTATGCCTCGTATTTAGCCGCGTGTGTTTGTGTGTTTTCTTTTCTCGAACAGAAGACTAAAATACCACTGGACAAAATTGTGTCTTGCTACATTGATGATATCAAAAACACCAATATATAAAGACAATAAAATGAATATTACTTAGTTTTGCTTCTACGTACTATAGTAGAATTCTAAGAAGGTTGAACTTGAGACATATTTAACTTATAATATTTCTCAAGGTGGATGCTTTAAGGCTCAAAATGCACTGATATATATCAATCCACAATGGATCTCACCAGTAGAGCTTAACTAAACAAAGCATGAATATGACATGATTATATGATGGTTCTAAGTGCTAACCAAAGCGATACAAATTAAGAAACATAAGGAAACTATTACTAATTAATTAGCTAGTATACCGTCCAAATGAGTTTCATGAAATGAAATTAGTGTTATCAGATCACTATTTTCTGCAAAGTTCAGATTATCAAAAACACTTGCCTTTTAAGAGATTGTGAAAATTGAACTTGAACAGGTTATAAACTAAAGTCCGACTTTCGCGATAAAGAACCGTTAGAATTAATTCTTGAAAAATCACTAGTCTATTCTCATGTATTTGACATATGAATGATTCGTGAAGGAAAATGGATCATATAGAAGCTTTAAAGTTAGGTTAGTGAGAGTTTGTGGAAGTCCAAAAGTCATAGTGGTTTTAATGATTAATACATGAGAAAGCGAGGGCTTCGAAGTTGCGATGAGAATGGATTACAGAATTAAATTTGGGTTTTTAGAAAACTCAAGGGGTGTGTTTGGATTGTTATAATAATACAATGAAGTGTCTTTTTGAATTATCATTCTCAGCCAAATGTGGTTCAAATAGTGAGCGCCGGAAAAAATTATTTTAAACAAAACGGTAGCGTTTAATTCTACTTGCCGGGAGAATTTGGGATGCAACAATTGGTACTATTATTTCTGACAGCCCCATATTGAGTCGGAAAAGAGGTATTATTAGTGACCAAAATTAGGGCGTCGCAAATATTGAACTATGCCATCTTTGAAAATTCATTAATAGCCAAGGTTAGCATAAAGCTCTCAAATTAATAATGAGCTAATTAAGAAGTTAAGCATGTTAATAACAGTTTACTTATATATGTTTAGATGGGACCATTTTTTAAGCTACTATAATTGACTCCCCCCTCAAAAAATAAATTTAAACAACTATTATATTAAACTGAAAAGAACAGATATTATAATTAATCGTAATCAAAATGTTCAAAAAAGTATGATTTGGAATGTGTTGCGCCTCCTCTTTTATAAGCAGCTTCTCTTCTGCTCTTTTCACTTGTAGTCGATGTGGGACTAAACAAACCACCCACAACACCACCACTAACAGTTCTTTGATTTAACATTGCAGCTTTCACTAAATCTCAGCAACAAGAAAGAATGTTTCAGTTAGGGAAAAAAAAACCCTTTAAATAACAGTATATAAAGAGTGATAAATTAGATTTTTTTTTTTTTTTTTTTTTTTTTTTTTTTTTTTTTGTGAATTTTAGAGATTCATACACACTCGTAGTATTGCCCTTCAATTTATGAAGATATGTTGGCTAGCTATGAAGCAGTGATCTATATGTATGTCATTAGTCTTCTTCTCTGCTTACTGTTATTGATCAACAGATTATATTATATACTCGTACATGACTAAAATGGAACAAAGTCTTTAGTTTTTGACCACCCCTTTCTTTTTCTCACCTTCTTTCTGATGGTTGCTTGGACAAATTTACAATTGGTTGGATTGAATTAGGGCTTTATGTGACCTCGTGTACCGAAATTGCACTACTGGAGATTAAAGGGATGACTCTGATGTTGGGGAGATGCATAAACAGGTTATACCAAAAGTGAAGGAGACTTGAGCTTCATTTAGATTGAATGATTTGGAGAGATTTGCAGAGAAAAGAAAAGAAACGATAGTAAGAATTGTGTAAAGATTTGGAAGGATAGCTATCCTTGCAAATTCCTCGTATGCTATCTTCAAAAAAATGAAAAGATTTGGAGAGAAAGGACATTAAGTAATATTTTCATAATTTCAAAACTACCATCAACAATTAATTTAGGAAAATTAGGCTATCTTAATTAGTTTTATTAATATGACCTCTTTCATTTAATTTTCTTACTTTCTTTTTCCTTTCAAACAATTTGAAAGGGTAGGTTAGACTTTTAGTGAATATCTACTCGAATTATTGAATATTGACAAGGTTGGAAGACTTGTACTATTATCTTGGAAGGCAATTTCATCGAATTGACAAGCTAAACATGTAGTCCGTTCTCTTCATGAGTCCAAAAATTGTATTTGTCACCTCTTTAGATCAAAATAATAATAAAACCTATCTAATTTCTCTTATTAACCCTAAAAAGTGTTTCTAAATGAAATGGTTGAATAATTAAAACATGATATAAATATAAATATTGACTAATCTGGCCAAATAATTGAAATAAACTTTGGCCTCTCCCCCTTAAAAAATTAATTTAATATCGTGTGGGCTAGTGGCCCACATATCAGATATTAAACTAATAAGAACAGATATTATATTTGATCTTAGCCAAAAGGCCGAGAAAGGTATGATTTGTAACGTGTTGGGTCTCTTTTTTTTATAAACAACTTATCTCTTGCTCTTTTTACTTATTGTCAACGTGGGACTGAACAAACCACCCACAAGTATACATCTTTTTATATTCGTCTCTGTCGTAACTTTCCTCTCATCTCATTTTGCATTGCAGCTTTGACTAATCTCAAGAAGAAGAAAGAATGGTCCAGTAAGGGAAAAAAAAACCCTTAAAATAACAGTACAACAAGAGTGTTAAATTAGTTGGTTTTTGGTGATTTTGAGATTCATACACTTTGGTAGATTTGCATTCAAATTATGAAGCTATGCTGGCGAAGTGCTTATTGATCCAAACAATCAAATAATGATGTACATATAGTGTGTGTGTGTGTGTGATTAGTCTTCTTCTGTGCTCTCTGGTAATTCATATGGGAACAAGTAATCCATCATATTATCAGGAAATTGAAAATCCTATTGAAGCATGGATGTCAAAACTCAAAATGAAGCAAATTTTGATTCCCTTGTATATTAAAAAGTGCCTTAGAAGGAGATGCATAAACAGGTTATCCCAAAATATGAAGGGGAGATTGGATTATATACAAAGCCTTAGCAACAGTGCGGTCCTGGGTGGTTGATTAAAATAAAAATAAATTTAAAACTCAACTATAAGTTAGTTTCAGGTGGAGGGTGTAATTAGAAGTTAGAAGTTGTTATGGCTTCTGAAGTTGCAACAGAATTCTACTAATTTCTTGGGATCATTGCCCAACTTCGACAACCAAGCATTAAGATTTAACACTCAACTTTGACCTAGTTTTTGGTGGGCTCTCTAAGGATGCGTTTTCACACTTGAGAGTCCATTTATACTCTCGGCCTAGATCTTCTAGGCTAGTAGTGATTTGGTTTTCAACACCTTATATAGGCTTATATCAATTTTCAAATTTATTTATTTATTTTTTTTTTTGGGCCAAATGTGATGTATTTGAAAAGTATGTAATGTGTTAAAAATCATATATAATGCCGTGAAAAGTATACAATACCACTACATCAAGTGTAATTACAGAGAGCTTTTCATACAATAAGCAAATATGTAATTACAGAGGGTTTTTCATACAATAAGCATATATTTAAAAGACATGTCAAAAATTCTTAAAAATAATTACTTGACTATTTTTGTAATGATTAATGATAGGGAGACCGGAATCTAACGTATTTTTGTCCACCTCATCTACTTAAACAGTTTCTAAAAAATAATTGTTTAACACGTGATAAGAATTACCAACCACGTCAAATTCGATATTAATTCTGGGATTCCTTTTTGGTTCCCCTACAATTACTCTTAAAAAAAAATAATAATAATAAAAAAAAAATAAAAGGTGCATATAACTCCTTGTATTATTCATTTTTTGAGCAATTTGTCCCCTATAGAATGGATTTGTTGAAAAAGAGTTGTTGGTGACTTCAGTTTTTTAAAAAAAAAAAAAAAAAAATTCAAAAGTGCCCGTTTTGTGTGACAAAAATGTCCTTACTAATTCTGTATATATTTTAACATTGAATGTGTTTATTTGGATGTGCTTCAAAACCTGTTCAAGGAAAACTCTCTATGTGTCGCCGTAGTCAATCTCTCTTAAAAATATATATATTCTCTCTCTGAAATATCTCGCCACCGATATTCTCTTTATAATTTTTTTTTTCTCTCTAAAATATCTTTTTTGGTCGTCGATATTACCTTTCTTTCTATTTTTTTTCTCCCTCTAAAATTTTTTTGTCACTGCCAATATTATCTCCTCTCTAAATGATAGTTGCACTATTTTTTCTGGTAAATGAATGAGCCTCCTTAATTATATATTTATATATGTAATAATAATAATAATAATTAAATGAACAAATTTTCTTGGACACAAATTGTTATCAGATGAACTTAGAATTTCTATCAAAATTAAAATTTTGATCTAATTACTCTTCAGCTGGACACAAACTCAAGCAACACAATTTTTTTTTTAAAATTGTTTATTTTATTAATGTCAATATTTTTATCATATCTTGTTCTTTATAAGCACAAGAATTTAACATCACGTGAGCCAAACTTTTTGAGTTTACCATTAATCTTCTTCTTTTTTTCCCCCTAGTTGGTTTACCATTATTTTTTTTTGTTGGTCCTAGTAAGTACCAATTGGTATTTGCCTTTTTAAAGTCAAAACCTGGTGTTAGAGAGCTGTCAGTGGCTTACATTATCTCTCAGGGGTAGTATAGTCTTTTACCATCTTGTGACACAATTACACAATGGTTTAAGATAGTACGTTGCAGCTATTTAGCTTGTTAAGCCTATTTTCTATATTAACTGAGGTTCAGCATTTGAAAATTAGCTATAGGGATTTTTAGGGGTACTATGGTCATTTCACGGTTGTATTATATATACATGTGTTCAAATAGTTACATTACATTAAACATGTAATACCCCTAATTTTTAGAGGCTTATTTAAGTGTTTTAATTGCATTTTTACAATATATTATGTTTTATTACAATAAATATTTAGTATTATAATTAGTTTATTTTATGTTTTGTTAGACGTATGTTAGGACTAGGGTTATATGTGTTTGGCTGTATTTTTTAAAGGGCATGCCATAGTCTTTTGACTCAAATTGAAAGTAACCAACCTTATCCGTTTGACCGAAAAAGGAAATCAGTCCTTATAAAAACTCAGGTGATTGTTAAGAAAGCAATGATTACCACTTTCCTTTTTGGGTTCTTCAATGCCTCAATGAAGAGGACTTCTGTAACAAAGAATGGAACAAATGAAGGGAGCAAAGGATACTGCTCAAGCGTTCACCAATTTAATAAAAATAAACTTACAAAATAAAATATGGCGGGGATAGAGCCAAACGTCCAACTTTTATTCCATAAGTACAATTCCAATACAAGTTTACAAGTATAGGAATTATTGATACACTAGAATTCTACTACTAAGGAAAGAACATAATAAGAAAAATACATGTAAAGGAATGAAAATACAAGAAAAAGACTACATTGTAAGAAAATGCATTGTGTTGGTTGGGGACCTCTTGCATATTCTCCTCTGGAGATATTTATAGTTGTATCTCCCGATCAATTAGCAATAGTTTATCCAACATTTGGAACTTCTATTTTGAATTCAAACACTTTGTTTGAAAATAAATATAACCAAACTTGTCCGATGTTGTATTATCTTCATCTTTAAACATGTGCTATTGTGCCAATTATCAAGTTTGCATATGAGACCAATTTACTTGATGATGTGGCAGATCAACCTTTATATTTTCTCACGTGACTAAATTAGAAAAGAATGCAAACACTTTCACAATGTTTTACCCGTTAATCAACTACTGCCATTTGGTTGAATTAAGATCTTCCTCCTGCTAACAACATATGGCCAGAATTAAAATTTTATTTTAGGGTGCAAAATTAGAAAGATATTACCATACAAGCAGACCAACAAAGATAAGAACAAAATAATGCACATATGGGTAAAAATGAGTTTCCAGCAGCGTCTCCTTCAACACAGTGGTTCCTCTCAAACCCACCTAATGGTGCTGTTAACCAAATCACCCCCAAACTTAATTTGTAGTATCTGGCAAAATCAATAAACTATGTTCTAAATCAATTTAAACATTAAGAAATAAGTATGAACCATCAAATAGACATCATACACCTCTGGAATGTTGCTGGCGCATTACATAATCCGAAAGGCATCCGTCTATATGCAAACGTACTGAATGGACAAGTAAAAGTAGTTTTCTCTTAATCCTTAAGATCAATGGCCACCTGATTATAACCGGAATATCCGTTTAAAAAGCAATAATAGCTCTGGTCATCCAATCGCTCTAGAATCTAATCAATGAATGGAAGTGGAAAATGATCTTTTCTAGTAGTGGAGTTGAGTTTCCGGTAATCAATGCACACACGCCATCCAATGGTGGTGGTGGAACTAATTCTCCCTCAAAATTCTCAACTAATGTAATACCTGTCTTTTTGGTACTACCTAAGTAGGACTCACCCACTTGCTATCTGAGATGGGGTAGATTATTCCCGCATTTAGTAACTTCACAACTTCCTTCAAAACTACCTCCTTCATATTAGGATTCAATCTTCATTGGAGTTCCCGAGATGTTCAGGAATCCTCCTCCAAATGAATCTGATGCATGCAAATTGTGGGGCTAATTCATTTCAAATCAGCCACACTCTACCCAATAGCCTCTTTATTTTGCTCAAGAACTTTTAAGAGACTATTTTCTTGGGAATTTGTAAGATTGGAAGCAATGATCACCGAGTGTCATTTAAACCCAAGAAAGCATACTTAAGCTTTTCCAGTAGTGGCTTAAGCTCAAGCTTAGGTAGAGACTCTAAAGAAGGAATATGCGGAGTACTAGAAAGTGGTGGGAGAGACTCCAACCTAGATTTCCATGGATGAAAATCTGTGATAGGAGTGGGATTGAGCAAAGAATTCACTTCAGCTATTAAAAAATTGATATCAAACTCTTCATAATTAAAGTGATTCAGACAAGTTTCTAAAGGATCCTTGGATAAAATAGTTGGGAATGATTCCTCAACCAATTCATCAATAACATCAAGGAAGAAGCATTCACTATCATCGTGGGAATGATGAATAGCATTGAAGATGTTTAACTTGACTTTCATAGTCCCAAAAGATAAATCCATGGCTCTAATCCTACAGTTAATGCAAGCATTTGCAGTGGCTAGAAAAGGTCGCCCAAGAATGACTGGAATATACTTTGGAATCGTGGACCAGTTCTGTATCAAGAACTAGAAAATCGACCGGAAAATAGAACTTATCCACTTTTATGAGTACATCTTCAATAATACCTCATGGTTGTCTGATAGAATGGTCAGCAAGCTATAGAACAACCGACATAGGTTTTAACTCTCCAAAACCTAACTTCTCATTCACCGAGTAAGGAATAAGATTAACACTTACTCCAAGATCAAGAAGTGCTCACTCTATCACATTGTTTCCAATGATGCAAGAAATTGTAGAGGCACCAGGATCTTTAACCTTAAGAGGAGTGTTATACTTAAGAATAACACTGACTTGCTCGGTGAGACAAACTTTCTTAGGAACTTGGCTTTTGGATTTTCTCTTAAGAGTGCACAAGTCCTTTAGAAATTTAAAGTAGATTGAAATTTGCTTTATAACATCGAGCAGAGGAAGATTGATTTTGACCTGTTTAAAGACCTCCATCATATCTTGAATTTTCTCCCCTTGTTTAACAAAGTGGGAGGGCTCCTGTTGCTAATCCACAAACTACCTTGCCAAAGGAAGTTTGTTCAATCTATGTTAATCCCAACCATTTTGCTGACACTTGCCCTATGCTGGAACAATCATCTGAGATCCCACAGGAGCAAATGAATGCTGCATTCTCTAGATCAGCTTATAATCCATATTCTTCTACACATAATCCTAGCTGGAAAGATCATCCCAATCTATCATAGCATAATCAAAATCAAGGAACCACTGTTCCTTAATCACAGGGGCAGTATCAAAATTCATCCTGTCATATGCCACAAAATAATTCTTTCAACCAATCTGGTATTTACCGTCTACCTGAGTTGAGAAATCAACCCACTCAAGCTCCAAATCTTCCACCTCCCCCTAAAAATTTTGCTTTTGAGGATCAAGTACTCAATGCTCTTGTTGATCTTAAAGCTAATGCCTAACTTCTTAATTCTCATTCTCAAGCCATAGCAAAGCTAGAGGCACAAGTTGGGCAAATAGCAAGTACTCTATCTCGAACAGAGGATGGAAAGCTGTCTAATCACCAATAGCCAACCCGAAAGGGCAGACTTACATGATTGATGAAACTAATTCCTCATGTATTCATCATGAGCAAGTTCAGGCTATCACTATATTGAGAAGTGGTAGAGTGGTTGATAACTAAGTTGAAAAAGGACAGGAGGAAAAAGAAAGGCTTAAGATTCTCATTGTTCCTATCATTCATAATCCACATCCCAAGGATGTTTCCTCAAGTGCTATTCCACAATCCACAAAAGGAGTTGAAGGTGGAGTCACTTCTCATCTACTCCTAACCTTGAGACAGCTTATGAGCCAAAATCGCCTTATCCTGTACGTCTCAAGGAACCTTCCCACTTTGGTAAACAAGGGGAGAAAATTTAAGATATGATAGAGGTCTTTGAACAGGTCAAAATCAATCCTCCTCTGCTCGATGCTATAAAGCAAATTCCAGCCTATTCCAATTTTCTAAAGAACTTGTGCACTCTTAAGAGAAAATCAAAAAGCCAAGTTCCTAAGAAAATTTGTCTCACCGAACAAGTCAGTGATATTCTTAAGTATAACACTCTTCTAAAGGTTAAAGATCCTGGTGCTCCTACAATTTCTTGCATCATTGGAAACAATGTGATAAAGCGAGTACTTATTGATCTTGGAGCAAGTATTAATCTTATTCCTTACTCGGTGTATGAGAAGTTAGGTTTGGGAGAGTTAAAACCTACGTCGGTTGTTCTACAGCTTGCTGACCATTCTGTCAGAAAACCACGAAGTATTGTTGAAGATGTACTCATAAAAATGAATAAGTTCTATTTTTCGGTCGATTTTCTAGTTCTTGATACAGAACCAGTCGACGATTCCAAAAAGTATATTCCAGTCATTCTTGGGCGTCCTTTTCTAGCCATAGCAAATGCTTGCATTAACTGTAGGACTGGAGTCATAGATTTATCTTTTGGAAATATGAAATTCAAGTTAAACATCTTCAATGTTATTCATCATCCCCACAATGATAGTGAATGCTTCTTCCTTGATGTTATTGATGAGTTGGTTGAGGAATCACTCCCAACTATTTTATCCAAGGATCCTTTAGAAGTTTGTCTGAATCACTTCAATTATGAAGATTTTGATATTGATTCTTCGATAGCTGAAGTGAATTCTTTGCTCAATTCCACTCCTATCACAGATTTTCCTCCATGGAAATCTAGGTTGGTGCCTCTTCCACTACTTTCTAGTACTCCGCCTATTCCTTCCTTAGAGTCTCCACCTAGATTTTTAATTTTTTTTTTAAAATTTTTAATTTTTAATTTAAAAAAAAAAAAAAAAAAAATTAGTTCGATCGATCTGAGGTCTCAGTTCGATCGATCAAACTGGTTCGGGGAAGTTTTTAAAAAATAGAACCGAGGGTTTATAGATCGATTCCAAAGATTGATCTAACCCTCTCAAGCCCTAACCCTCTCATCGCCGCTGCACCCATCCACTCTCCCATCTCCGGCGAGACCTCGACCGAGCTTCATCTCATCCCGAATCTCTCTCTCTCCTCTCGGATCTTTATCTCATCTCATCCTTTGATTTAGGTAAGATCCGAATCCACCTTTGTGATTCAAGCATCCATTTGCTTTATACATGTTTTAAATGTTAGATCCATGTTATTTTGATGTTAAAAATCTCCATTGATAAAGTTTGAAGCTCTTTGTATATATGTATATATGGTTGTATATATGGTTGAGATTTGTTTTGATTTTGGGAGTATGGGCCTCATTAAGTGATTAGGATTGATGCTTTGTGTGTTGATGGGCCCACGACATTGTTCGTGAAGGCCCCGTGCCATCCACGTCATAAATCTGTAATTGTACATGTTCTTCGCACAGTTCGATCGATCGAACCTATTTCTCAGATCGATCTAGTGAGATTGATCGAACTTAGTTTCTCAGTTTCTCAGATCGATCATGTGAGATCAATCTCACATTTTTTGTGATCGATCGAACTTCACAGATTTCATATACACATTCCATCCATCTTATCTTGTATCTATGCTATCTCATTCATGCCCAATGCCTGTGATTCTCCACATTGGATGCATTTTACACTTATACTTCTTAGCATGTTCATATCTTGTCACTTCCATAGATTCATAACATTTATTTGTTTTGTCTATCTTACTTGACATATATGACTCTATTTTGTGCTTTAAACTTTTTATTCTGGTACTGACTTCCCTTGCAAGTTTTCAATTATTTTACAGGCCATGGCTCGGGTCAAGACTGTAGCCCGCGGACACTATCACCGCCGAGGCAGGCAGACTTTGGATGACGGGGCCACTCCGTCTCATGCCCAGGATCCCATACAGGAGGAGCCAGCGGAGCCCACACAGTCTCCCCATTCTTACAGCAGATTATACTCTGATGCTGCCACATCTCCTTCCCATTCGGTAGAGGCTGAGCATACTTCACCACCATTAGCTTAGCCAGCTCAGCCAGACGAGGTGTTAGACCATCCATTACGCAGATACTCACGCCTTCCAGTGGCGCACGAGTTAGTCTTCGACACAGACTTCTTTTCCTGGTCAGTACTTACCCGATCCGTATATATTGATATACTACGGAGGGGCCTTGCAGCCATTCTTGCCCCTGTCACATACCCAGTGTACCCGAGGCTAGTACGAATGTTCTTCCAGAACCTCCGGCCTACCCCGCATAACACGACGGAGTTGAGGATTTCTATCACTGTGGACACATTATCCAGATCGTGCCATTGTCCATATGACTGCCCTCTAGAGCTACAGGAGACATATCCCAAGCTATACCGGCCTTCATATGTAGATATAGCCGTTCTTCTCACAGGTCATTATGCCGATGGCGGACCTTCGCCACCCGCACCTATTTGCTAGATGACTTGTGGTTCTTTGACTCAGTCTTGTTCCACAACGTCTTCATGGCTGACCATAAGATTCAGCGGAGAGACGACTACTTGACAGCTCTGTACGATTTCTATACAGGGCATTGGCTGTCTACCCCTACGCTCATCTGAAGCATGATGAGGAAGCTCTATGATGATCACAGTAGCAAGGAACGGCCCAAAAGGGCTAAGTCTCTCCCATTTGGCCACCTCATCACCCAGATCTTGCTAGACCAGCGTTATCCTTTCCATCCACGAGAGCACCCTGAGAGAGGATCCTATACCTTCTAGAAGAAGGACTAGGATAAGAGCTACAATGCTATTATCAAGATATTACAGGATGATGCAGTAGAGGCGGCAGAGGAGCTAGAGGCTGAGGAGGCAGCAGCAGCAGCAGACCCAGCAGCGGACGACGCAACAGTCGATCCGGCTGCCGTACATATGGATATTGATTTAGAGCAGCCTGCCGGGGATGCAAAGCAGCACTCTCCAACTGGGTCACCCATTCACGCATAGGAGTAGACTCAGGATAATCATTCTCCCGATCCAGCACCTGAGGCTCCAGATCATATACCTAGCTTTGGAGAGCGTCTTCAAACTCTGGAGGACATAGTGGTATCTATCCGCGCAGAGACTGTCGCCCTCAGAGCTGACATTGCTTCCCTCCGAACGGATGCCATAGCTGCATTTCATGATCTATCCTAAGACATTCGCAGAGCACGCCCTACCCGTCCTGCCTCATCCACCTAAGATTCCCAGTCCCTCTTCCTTATTATACTTGATATTTGTGATACGTGCTACATTTTTGTCACTATATACTATTTTTGCAGCCGGTCTGTCGACTTTGATTTTATGATGTACTATGCACTTTATCCTGCCTTAGATATATATGCTTTCTTTATGGAAGTCATATTCTTATATCTGTCTATTTGACTCCATCAGGTGTATTTCAGTGACTTCAGTAAGAGAGTGTGTTACACAATTTTCAGGACCACCCTTTTACCTCTCTCTAATTTTCAATTGCTATCCTATTTACACTTGCATGACCACTATGCACTGTTATTATCCCTTTTGTTATCTGATGAGTTTATCTGAATGCCAAATTTCAGGACCACAGTTAATCCCAAGTTTGGGGGGGCTATGCCACCCACTTTGGATACTTTTGTTCCAGCCATTCTTTGTCTTAACTGCACTGGTATACTCTATCCTTTTGTTCTCTTTGCACATTGAGGACACTGTGCCATTTAAGTTTGGGGGTAATGGTGTTTTGCAGTGTTTGTTTTTTTTTTTTTTTTTTTCATTGCAAAATTTTGAGCATGTCTTGTGTATTTGAGAGATTTTATATGATTGGTCCATGCTAGCGATGATTTTGATCTTTTAAGGACTATATTACTTAGAATTTAAAAATTGCTCAACTTGAGAGTTCAATACTCCTTGTATGCCTTATGGATGCCAATTATGAGTAAATTTTTCGAAAAATTGATATCTTGCTTACACTTATGGTCCACTTCATCTTGATTTTGTGATTGTTTTGATATTCACTCTAGTATTCTATACTAGCACAGGTGCACACTAGCATTCATTTATGGGGTACATTCTTTGTTGATTATTGAATTGGTTATATCCCAATTGGGCTAGTAGTGCATTGAAAGTTTTCATTTTTGATAAAGGTGGATAACAACCCCTTTTCACTAAGTAGCCGAGATTCTAGCCTCATCAAGCACTGAACTTCTTGAGCCGAAAACTGGAGGGCCCAAACTCTAGGTTAATAACTGAATTCAAAAAAATAATAATAATAAAAAAAATAAAAAAAAAGTGAGGACTTCTCCCAAAAGGTGAGAAGTGGGAAATGATTATATGGAGGTTATCTTGATTTGTAACCTAGTTGATTTGAGCTTGTAAGTCTTTAGGGGTGTTTGAACACCTAATGCCCTAAAGCCGTCTGCTTTGAGAGTCATTGACCTAACGCTCGACCTCATGGATCACTAGAAAGCTTAATAGATCAACACATTGCACCATGTTTCCATCTTTGATTCTTAGGATTAAAAAAAAAAAAAAAAAAAAAAAAAAAAAAAAAAAAAAAAAATTGAATGAAAAGAATAAGCGCATCTAGAACAATAAAGCTTTTAATAAAAGGTCCACTTTTTGTCTTGATGATCGGTACTAGATTTGTGTGCTAGTTTGAGGGTAAGGATATAATTAATTCTTTAGTTGGCTTAGATAGTAACACACTTGATGCCAATCCACTCAAAAAGGATTCTAGAGTTGTTTAAATTTGCATGATCATTGTCTTGATGTGTGGAGGACCACACTTGTTTGCTTGATGTTGAGATTTTGGTAGATTGCTTAGAAATGGTTGAAAAATTGCATACTTGAGGTAGTTTTCTCCCAATGCTTGTATGCAATAGTGGTGCCTCTTTAGTGAGAAAGAGCTTAATGTTTGTGGGTATCATTTCTGGAATCCCTCACGAGACTTCCCTCGTCCACTAGGGGTAACCTAGGGGTTTAAAAGGCTTGTTGCATATGCTAAGTGCAATCGTGTTCCCTACGAAAGTGGCGTTGCCCATTTATTACTTTCTAGTTCATAGTTGTATAGTTGTTCATTTCATTCCTTTACTTTCTAGTTCATTGCTAGGGACTAGCAATATTTAAGTTTGGGGGTGTGATGAGCGCTGAAAAGTGTGTATTTAAACCCCTTAAGCTTAGGTATTCTAGGACCTTTATCTATCTTAATTTACCGTTTTGTATTGATTTCGTGTTATTTACATTTTCAGGTACTTATCCCCAAAACAAGCTAACTCAGCCAAATAAGAGCATAATTGAAGCAACTCTGGGATGAATCAAAGAAATGTGCAAAGTAGAGCAAAAAGGAAGCAAATGGTGGAATTTCAGCAACTTCGATCGATCTCAAGAAAAGTTCGATCGATCCAACTTTCATCGATCTCAGCACTTCAAGACGGATCTGAGCCATGTTTGTCCCTGTTCAAAGATCTCAAAAGTTCGATCGATCCAATTTCCTTCTCTGATCGATCGAACATTTTTGTCCTTATCCAAATGATTGATCTTATCTAGTTGTACCACCCTACCAACCACTTTTGTCCTTTTCCCAAAAATATCTTCAAAATATATCAGATTTGTTTATATCCAAAAAAGCGCCGCCATCGTGGATCGATCCAGCCTAAGTTTGATAGATCTCAGCCATGTTCGATCGATCCAAGTTCAAGGTTCGATCGATCGAACTTCCTCCAGTGCAAAAAAGTTAAATTTCCAGCTCACAAAAAGTTGTCCTTTATCCAATCATTGGGGA
The DNA here is from genome assembly GCF_030987335.1 of Cornus florida. Classification (NCBI taxonomy): domain Eukaryota; kingdom Viridiplantae; phylum Streptophyta; class Magnoliopsida; order Cornales; family Cornaceae; genus Cornus; species Cornus florida. The sequence goes on along the minus strand of NW_026775571.1, from coordinate 14,325,313 downwards.
ATATTTATTGTACGACCCCAGCTCATTTTGGGTGTCATTTGACCTACCTATATAAGGATAAGGATTATTTTTTACATCATATCATATCATACCTTGTAGAACTCTTAGGGAGGAAACAAAAGAGGAGGAGACTAGAGACACCATTGGAGACTCTTCATCAACCAAGGAGCAGATTTCTTCAATGGAGCTTGCCCTTGAGGGTTGGAGGACATCATCCATGAGTGGCTAGACATCCTCTTGGGGCTAGAGTTAACCCTAAGCATACTTTCTACTTCTTGATTTATGTATTTTTTAGGGGATTTGTATTATGATTCATGTCTTGACACTTTTATATATATAGATCTTGTTTATTCAATGATTTATGTGATTTAATGCTTCCAATTGATCATTTCATTCTATCCATATGTCTATGTATGCTAGAATAGATGTTCATGTGTTTATCTCTATTTCTTGTGTTATTGATGCATCTCTATGTGTATTGAGGGTATAGATCTAGAGATTGTCAAGACATAGTGTTTAATGTCATATTCTTGTGGTTTATTTGATGGTTCATACTCATTGCTTGATGGATTGTACCTCTTCCTTAGTTTAATTAGTTTAATTTCATATAATTAGCTTAGTTGTAGAGTAGTTGTTAAATAGGAGGACAATCCATGCTTGTTATTGATGTTTCATACTTATGAAAAGCAAGTAACATGTATCTCTAACCTTGTGATGTGTTTGGATCGTGAGCTTAAAGAAAGGATTAATGGCTTAATTTGATATGTTGTGCTATCCACCATGTTGTTTAAACAATATATGCTTAATTTGTCATCATGCTTGTTGAAACAACCACACACACACTCTATATTGCAATACATATTCTTCCCCTCATTAATCATTCATTAAAGGTGTAGAAAAGTTATACTTAGTGGTGATCTCTAAACCCCAAGATCTCTCTCTCTCTCTCTTTTATTCTCTCTATTGCATTATTGTTTACTCAGTTTAATTTGCATCTAATTTAATTCAACCAACCAACCACTATTTTAATCACTCGACCTACTAACCCTAATTTTGATTCCTCAATCTAGTACGACACCTCAATCCCTTGGGACGATCCCTTCTCACTCATACTACATAGTATAGGTGTTAAGCGGTTTATAAATTTAAAGTATGATGCCCACTTGACACTAATTTCCAAACTCAAAGTGTTGTGCATTATTTTGTGCAGATGCTCGGGTTAGCACCATAATTTTGGCGCCGTTGCCGGGGATTGATTGATTGGCAATGTCGTATTTGTGGAATCAATTAGGAATTAGTACTCTTTTGATCGTGTCTTTACTTTGTTTTCAATTTTGTTACTTATTGTGTTTGTTCTTTTTTGACAAGAAGCATTGGGTTAAGAAGGTAAGTAAAGGAGTATTCCAAGCAAAGGAACTAAGCAAGCAAGGAAAAATACTAAAAATCTAAAAAAAAATTGCTAAGCTAAGCCAAAAATTTGGAGTAAAAGTGCTAAAGGACCTTTGTGAGCTTTTCTTTACTCATTCCTTAGTTAAATCGTCGGCCCGCGTAGAGGCTTGTATTTCAATTCTTAGATAAATCGTGAGTCCACGTGGAGGCAATTTACTTTTCTTACATATTATTATTAAAGCATGGGAGTATAAGAACATTGAATGTGGAGGAAGGTTGTTGATTGTTGATTTGTTGTGAAGGTGAAGTGTTTGTTGTTATTACTTGTTGTGTTGCATTGTGCATGCATGGTCGTAGATCATTGAGACCCACTTTTGTCCCTTTAAATTTTTATCTTGAATCCATTGTTTTAAACCTTAGGGGAAGAGGTAGTTCTAGTCCATCCATTTCATCAATGGAAGGACACAATGAGGACAATGTGGAGGACCTTAGTCACATAGACCAATAAGGTATCCTCCACCCCAATGTGCATCATGATAACATGCAAGTTCCATTAGGCATGCCAAGGCCATATGTTCATCTACCACAACAACAAGGCCAAGTTCCATTGGGAATGCCAAGGCCAATCTATGCTCCAGCACCTCCCATTATTCAAGGCAACCAAGGTGCCCATGTTGCACCTCTAATTGCTAATCCTCCCCTTACTTTAAGAGATCACTATGTGCCTAACGAATATAATGCACCCACATGGATTCAATTGCCACCATTTAGAGCACACCACTATGAAATTAAGCTACAAACCATTCAAATGCTTCCTAATTATCATAGACTTCCAAGTGAAGAACCTTACAAGCATTTGGATGAGTTTCTTGAAGTATGTTCCATCGTAAAATATACAGACATGCCGGAAGAGGTCTTAAGGCTTAAACTTTTTCTATTCACCATTAAAGACAAGGCAAAATATTGGTTTAACAATCTTAGGCCTTTTTCAATAACTTCTTGGGCGAAAATGCAACAAGAGTTCTTGAAGAAGTACTATCCGGTTTCTAAGACCAATGCCATGAGAACCTCAATTCGAGAATTTTCACATGGGGATGGAGAAACATTTCATGAGGCATGGGAATGCTTTAATGAATTGCTTAGAAAGTGTCCACATCATAACATGCCCAAATGGCAATTAGTTCAATATTTCTTTAAGAGCTTATCGAACAATTACAAAGGCATGGTTAATGCTTCCATAGGTGGCTCTTACATTGATAGGCATGAGGATGACATGTGGCGTCTTTATGAGAGCATGAGTGAAAATTCTTTGCATCGTACTTTATCTTCGAAGAATGGTAGAAATTCTAGTGGTAGGAAGAGTGTTGGCTTACATCAAGTCGACCACTCCAATGAAATTACCGCCGAAATGAAATCATTATCTCAAAGGTTTGATTAATTTTTGATCAACCAAAACTCGGCGAATCAAGTATCTTCCTTCCCTAACCATTCTCATCATGCATCTAATGCGACATGTATGACTTGTTCAAGTGTTTTACATTCTACTTCCAATTATCCCCATGGACATGTGCAAAGTGAGCATCATAAACAAACAAATGTTGTTTTTACTAATCAAGGGAACAATCCTTATGGAAATCATTACAATCCTAGTTGGAAGAATCACCCAAATTTCTCTTGGAAAAACCAAGGGGAGGGCTTAAACCCTTCCCAAGGCGGTTTTCAAGGAAAGTACATTCCACCTCTAATGCAAAGCCAAGGTTCCCAAGGTTTTAGATCATCATATCAATCACAAAGAAACCAATTTTCAAATTCTCATTTTCCTAATCAACCATCATATTCCCAAGGAAATGTTAGAAGTTCCCCTTTTGAAAAGAAAGTTTTGACCGCTTTGGGCACTTTAGAGGCAAACAAACAATTACTTCATTCTAACTCTCAATCCATTGCTAAGCTAGAAACCCAAGTAGGGCAAATAGCTAGCACTTTAAATGCAAGAGAGGAGGGAAAAATGCCTTTGAATGCCCCACAAAAGCAACAATGTGTTATGGAGACTCATTCCTCATCGGAAGGTCACACAATAGAGCATGTCAATGCGGTGACTACCTTGAGAAGTGGAAAGGTTGTGGACAACCAAATGGGTGTGTCCAATGAAGAGAGTGACCGGTGCAACCACAAGTTGACACCCATCCCGTTTCATATCATATTCCTCCTTCATTGCATGTGCATGACCATATAAATGAGAATGTGTTGAAAAGTGATTTTAAAAAAAAGATTTACAAAATGATTTGAAAACTTCTTGTGTTGAAGAGACTTCAAAGAAAAATTTAAAAAGGTTTTTGAACCAAAAGCTCTATTTCCGGATGCCTTAAAAGGATCCATTTCAAATGACAAACAAAAAAGTAAATGAAATCATGGACGTGTTTAGGCAAGTGAAAGTTAATCTTCCACTTTTGGATGCAATCAAGCAAATTCCGGCTTATGCCAAATTCTTGAAAGACTTATGCACCCAAAAGAGGAAGAACAAAAGCCAAAACACCTAGGAAAGTGGTCTTAACCGAGCAAGTGAGCTTAATTTTGCAGCATAACACTCTCCCAAAGTTTAAGGACCCCAGTTCACCTACTACTTCATGCATCATTGGTGATCATATCAGTAATCGGGCTCTTCTTGACCTAGGAGCTAGTGTTAACCTTCTTCCATGCTCGATTTATGTCAAATTAGGCTTAGCAGACTTAAAACCAACGTCGGGAATTTTACAACTTGCCGACCAATCAATCAAAAAGCGTAGAGGTATCATCGAAGACGTATTGATTAAAATTGATAAATTCTTCTTTCCCGTTGATTTTGTTATCATTGACAAGGAACCGGTCCTAAATCTTAAGAGCCAAATTCCCGTTATCCTTGGCCATCCTTTCTTGGCAACCGTGAATGCCAACATTAATTGTAGGACGGGGATAATGAAGATCTCATTTGGCCACATGAAGGTAAAGTTAAATATTTTCAATCCAACCCTCAACTCATTTGACAAGCATGAAGAGATTAATGTTGTAGAGAAATGTCATGGCCTTAAAAGTCAAGGAATTGAGTTTTTGTGTGAAACCAAAGTTTCAAAAAGTCCATCTTCGACCTTGAAACCAAAGAAAGTTGTTTCAAAATCTTGTTTTGAAAGGGCATGGAAGCCCAAAGATTGTCTTGACTAAGGACCGAAAACGTCTTTTGAGCTTAATCCAACAAGTTCCTTAAAGAACCATTTGTTGGGTGGAGTTCAAAACACTTATCACCCCATTGAGGAGGGGATGCACTACAAGATATTTGATCTGGGCTAAAAGAGCCTAACGTCTTGCTAGAGACATTAAAGACTAGCAAGACATTTCGTAAGGTGTCAAAATCCTATTCCTCCCTCATTTCTATCTTTAATTTCAATTCTTGCGAAGTCTGGATACTTGTTTTTGGTTCATATGCATTGCGAGGAACTGTGATTAGGATTGCATGCACTTTTATGTTGAAATTGAGCATTTTGCATAAGTTCGATCAATCTCCAAGGAAGATTCGATCGATCGAACTTCGACCTACATCCAACACTTAGAAAATTTTCGACCTGCATTCGACCTGCATCCAAATCACCTCTCTGTCCCATCATTCGAACTTGTTCTCAGATTGATCATAAGTTCTTAGATCAATCCAAACTTCAAGTTCAATCGATCTTGAGTTCCAACACTTAGAAAAATTTCTAAACCCAAAAACCTGCATATTTTAAGCTCTTTATTAGATTGATCGAACATTTGTTCAGATCGATCTCATTTCTGGAATTCATTGCTTTGACGTTGTTTTGACTTTATAATTTTAAAATTCCAAAAATATTTTATTTATTTATTTATTTTATTTTATTTTCTTTTCCAAAAATCCCAAAAATATTTTATTTTATTTTAATTCTTCAAAAATCCAAAAAAATTTTATTTTCAATTTTTAATTTTTAGCTTTAAATTTTTAATTTTTAATTTAAAAAAAAATTAGTTCAATCGATCTGAGGTCTCAGTTCCATCGATTGAACTGGTTTGGAGAAGTTTTTAAAAAATAGAACCGACGGTTTGTAAATCGATTCCAAAGATCGATCTAACCCTCTGAAGCCCTAACCCTCTAATCGTCGCTGAACCCATCCACTCTTCCATCTCCGGCGAGACCTCCGGCGAGCTTCATCTCATCCCGAATCTCTCTCTTTCCTCTCAAATCTTCATCTCATCTTATCCTTCGATTTGGGTAAGATCCAAATCCACCTTTGTGATTCAAGCATCCATTTGCTTCATACATGCTTTAAATGTTAGATCCATGTTATTTTGATATTGAAAATCTCCATTGATGAAGTTTGAAGCTCTTTGTATATATGTATATATATATATAAGTATATATGGTTGTATATATGGTTGAGATTTGTTTTAATTTTAGGAGTATGGGCCTCATTAAGTGACTAGGATTGATGTTTTGTGTGTTGATGGGCCCACGACCTTGTTCGTGAAGGCCCCGTGCCATCCACGTCACAGATCTGTGACTGTACATGTTCTTCACACAGTTTGATCGATCGAACCTATTTCTCAGATCGATCTAGTGAAATCGAACGAACTTAGTTTCTCAGTTTCTCAGATCGATCATGTGAGATCGATCTCACATTTTTTGTGATCGATCGAACTTCACAGATTTCATATATATATTCCATCCATCTTATCTTGTGTCCATGCTATCTCATTCATGCCCAATGCCTGTGATTCTCCACATTGGATGCATTTTACACTTATACTACTTAGCATGTTCACATCCTGTCACTTCTATATATTCATGACATTTATCTATTTTGTCTATCCTACTTGACATACATGATTCTATTTTGTGCTTTAAACTTTTTATTCTGGCACTGACTTCCCTTGCAAGTTTTCAATTATTTTACAGGCCATGGCTCGGGTAAAGACTATAGCCCGCGGACATTATCACTACCGAGGCAGGCAGACTTTGGATGATGGGGCCAGTCCATCTCATGCCCAGGACCCCATACAGGAGGAGCCAGCAGAGCCCACATAGTCTCCCCATTCTGACAACATATTACACTCTGATGCTGGCGTATCTCCTTCCCATTCGGCAGAGGCTGAGCATACTTCACCTCCATTAGCTCAGCTAACTCAGCCAGACGAGGTGTTAGACCACCCATTACGCAGATACTCATGCCTTCTAGTGGCGTACGAGTCAGTCTTCGACACAGACTTCTTTTCCCGGTCAGTACTTACCCGATCCGCATATGTTTATATACTATGGAGGGGCCTTGCAGCCATTCTTGGCCCTGTCACATACCCTATGTACCCGAGGCTAGTACAGATGTTCTTCCAGAATCTCCGGCCTGCCCCGCGTAACACGGCAGAGCTGAGGACCTCCATTGATAGCCATCTGATTTCTATCACTGTGGATACATTATCCAGATCATGCCATTGTCCACATGACTACCCTCTAGAGCTACAGGAGATATATCCCAGGCTATACCGGCCTTCATATACAAATATGGCCGTTTTTCTCACAGGTCATTATGCCGATGGCGAGACCTTAGCCACCCGCACCTATTTGCCAGATGACATGTGGTTCTTTGACTCAGTCTTGTTCCGCAACGTCTTCATGGCCAGTCATAAGATTTAGCGGAGAGGTGACTACTTGACAGCTCTGTACACTTTCTATTAGGGCATTAGCTGTCTATCCCTGCGCTCATCTGGAGCGTGATAAGGAAGCTCTATGATGATCACATTAGCAAGGAACGGCCCAAAAGGGCTAAGTATCTCCCATTTGGCCACCTCATCACCCAGATCTTGCTAAACCAGCGCTATCCTTTCCATCCACGAGAGCACCCTGAGAAAGGATCCTATACCTTCCAGAAAAAGGATAAGAGCTACAATGCTATTATCAAGAGATTACAGGATGACGCAGTAGAAGCGGCAGAGGAGTTAGAGGCTGAGAAGGCAGCAGCAGCAGCAGACTCGGCAGTGGATGACGCAGCAGTTGATTCGGCTGCCATACATATGGATATTGATTTGGAGCAGCCTGCCGAGGACGCAGAGCATCACTCTCCAGCTGGGTCACCCATTCACGCACAAGAGCAGACTCAGGATCATCATTCTCCCGATCCAGCACCTGAGGCTCCAGATCACATACCCAGCTTTGGAGAGCATCTTCAAACTCTGGAGGACACAGTGGTATCTATCCGCACAGAGATTGTCGCCCTCAGAGCTGACATTGCTTCCCTCCACACGGATGTCATGGCCGCATTTTGTGATCTATCCCGAGACATCCGCGGAGCACGCCCTACTTGTCCTGCCTCATCCACCTAAGATTCTCAGTCCCTCTTCCTTATTATACTTGATATTTGTGATACTTGCTACATCTTTGTCACTATATACAATTTTTTCAGCTGGTCTGTCGGCTTTGATTTTATGATGTACTATGCACCTTATCCTGCCTTATATATATGCTTTCTTTATGGAAGTCATATTCTTATATTCTTAATTCTGTCTATTTAACTCCATCAGGTGCATCTCAGTGACTTCAGTGAGAGAGAGTGCTACACAATTTTCAGGACCACCCTTTTACCTCTCTCTAATTTTTAGTTGTTATCTCATTTACACTTGCATGACCACTGTGCACTGTTATTATCCCTTTTGTTATCTGATGAGTTTATCCGAGTGCCAAATTTCAGGACCATAGTTAATCCCAAGTTTGGGGAGGCTATGCCACCCACTTTTGATACTTCTGTCCCAGCCATTCTTTGCCTTAACTGCACTGGTATACTCTATCATTTTATTCTCTTTGCACATTGAGGACACTGTGCCATTTAAGTTTGGGGGTAATGGTGTTTTGCAGTGTTTGTTTTTTTTTTTTTTTTTTTGTTCTTTTTTTAAAAGCAAAATTTTGAGCATGTCTTGTGTATTTGAGAGATTTTATATGATTGGTCCATGCTAGCGATGATTTTGATCTTTTGAGGACTATATTGCTTAGAATTTAAAAATTGCTCAACTTGAGAGTTCAATACTCCTTGTATGCCATGTGGATGCCATTTATGAGTAAATTTTTGAAAATTTGATATCTTGCTTACACTTGTGGTCCACATCATCTTAATTTTGTGATTGTTTTTAGATTCACTCTAGTATTCTACACTAGCACAGGCGTACACTAGCATTCATTTATGGGGTATATTCTTTGTTGATTATTGAATTGGTTATATCCCAATTGGGCTAGTAGTGCATTGAAAACTTTCATTCTTGATAAAGGTAGACAACAACCCCTTTTCACTAAGTAGCCTGGATTCTAGCCTCATCAGGTACTGAACTTCTCACGCCGAAAGGTGGAGGGCCCAAACTCTAGGTTAATAATTGAATTAAAAAAAAAAAAAAAAAAAGTTGCAAAAGCAATAAAAAAGTGAAGACTTCTCCCAAAAGGTGAGAAGTGGGAAATGATTAGATGGAGGTTGTCTTAATTTATAACCTAGTTAATTTGAGCTTGTAAGTCCTTAGGGGTGTTTGAACACCTAATACCCTAAAGCTGTATGCTTTGGGAGTCATTGACCTAACGCTCGACCTCATGGATCACTAGAAAGCTTAATAGATCAACACATTGCACCATGTTTCCATCATTGATCCTTAGGAAAAAAAAAAAAGTCGATTGAAAAGAATAAGCGCACCTAGAACAATAAAGCTTTAATAAAAGGTCCACTTTTTGTCTTGATGATCGGTATTAGATTTGTGTGCTAGTTTGAGGATAATGATGTGATTAATTCTTTAGTTGGCTTAGATAGCAACACATTTGATGCCGGTCCACTCAAAAAGGATTCTAGAGTTGTTTTGATTTGCATGATCATTGTCTTAATGTGTGGAGGACTATACTTGTTTGCTTGATGTTGAGATTTTGGGAGATTGCTTAGAAATGGTTGAAAAATTGTATACTTGAGGTAGTTTTCTCCCAATGCTTATTTGCAATATTGGTGCCTCTTTAGTGAGAAAGAGCTTAATATTTGTGGATATCATTTCTAAAAACCCTTACGAGACTTCCCTCGTCCACTAGGGGTAACCTAGGGGTTTAAAAGGCTTGTTGCATATGCTAAGTGCAATCGTGTTCCCTACGAAAATGGTGTTGTCCATTTATTGCTTTATAGTTCATAGTTGTATAGTTATTCATTTCATTCCTTTAATTTCTAGTTCATTGCTAGGGACTAGCAATATTTAAGTTTGGGGGTGTGATGAGCGCTGAAAAGTGTGTATTTAAACCCCTTAAGCTTATGTATTCTAGGACCTTTATCTATCTTAATTTACCGTTTTGTATTGATTTCGTGTTATTTCCATTTTCAGGTACTTATCCCCAAAACAAGCTAACTCAGCCAAATAAGAGCATAATTGAAGCAATTCTGGGATGTATCAAAGAAATGTGCAAAGTAGAGGGAAAATGAAGCAAAGGTTGGAATTTCAACAACTTTGATCGATCTCAAAAAAGGTTCGATCGATCCAACTTTCATCGATCTCGGCACTTCAAGATGGATCTGAGCCATGTTTGTCCCTGTTCAAAGATCTCAAAAGTTTGATCGATCCAATTTCCTTCTCTGATCGATCGAACATTTTTGTCCTTATCCAAATGATTGATCTTATCCAGTTGTACCACCCTACCAACCACTTTTATCCTTTTTCCAAAAATATCTTCAAAATATCTCAAATTTGTTTTTATCCAAAAAGGTGCCGCCATCGTGGATCGATCCAGCCTAAGTTCGATAGATCTCAGCCATGTTCGATCGATCCAAATCCAAGGTTCGATTGATCGAACTTCCCCTAGTGCGAAAACGTTAAATTTCCAGCTCACAAAAAGTTATCCTTTTATCCAATCATTGGGGAATATTTGTTGTATGACCCCAGCTCATTTTAGGTGTCATTTGACCTACCTATATAAGGATAAGGATTACTTTTTACATTATATCATATCATACCTTGTAAAACTCTTAGGGAGGAAACAAAAGAGGAGAAGGAGGCTAGAGACACCATTGGAGACTCTTCATCAACCAAGGAATAGATTTCTTCCATGGAGCTTGCCCTTGAGGGATGGAGGACATCATCCATGAGTGGTTAGACATCCTCTTGGGGCTAGAATTAGCCCTAAGCATGCTTTCTATTTCTTGATTTATGTATTTTTGAGGGTGTCTTGACACTTATATATATATATATATATATCTTGTTTATTCAATGATTTATGTAGTTTAATGCTTTCAATTGATCATTTCATTCTATCCATATGTCTATGTATGCTAAAATAGATGTTCATGTGTTTGTCTCTATTTCTTGTGTTATTGATGCATGTCTATGTGTATTGAGGCTATAGATCCAGAGATTGTCAAGACATAGTGCTTAATGTCATGTTCTTGTGGTTTATTTGATGGATCATACTTATTGCTTGATGGATTGTACCTCTTCCTTAGTTTAATTAGTTTAATTTCATGTCATTAGGTTAGTTGTAGAGTAGTTGTTAAATGGGAGGACAATCCATGCCTATTGTTGATGTTTCATACCTATGAAAAGCAAGTAACATGTATCTCTAACCTTGTGATGTGTTTGGATTGTGAGCTTAAAGAAAGGATTAATGGCTTAATTTGATATGTTGTGCTATCCACCATGTTGTTTAGACAATATATGCTTAATTTGTCATCCATGCTTGTTGAAACAACCACACACACACTCTATTTTGCAATACGTGTTCTTCCCCTCATTAATCATTCATTAAAGGTGTAGAAAAGCTTTGCTTAGTAGTGATCTCTAAACCCCAAGATCTCTCTCTCTCTCTTTATTCTTTCTATTACATTATTGCTTACTTAGTTTAATTTACATCTAGTTTAATTCAACCAACCAACCACTATTTTGATCACTCGACCTACTAACCCTAATTTTGATTCCTCAACTTAGTACGACACCTCAATCCTTTGGGACGATCCCTTCTCACTCATACTACATAGTATAGGTGTTAAGTGGTTTATAAATTTAAAGTATGATACCCACTTGACACAAATTTTCAAACTCAAAGTGTTGTGCATTATTTTATACACACATTCGGGTTAGCATCAAGCCACTACCAGAAAAACTCAAGTATGCTTTCTTGGGTTTAAATGACACCCTCCCGGTGATCATTGCTTCCAATCTTACAAGTTCTCAAGAAAGTAGTCTCTTAAAAGTTCTTGAGAAAAATAAAGAGGCTATTGGGTGGAGTGTGGCTGATTTGAAAAGAATTAGCCCCACAATTTGCATGCATCAAATTCATTTAGAGGAGGATTCTCAAACATCTCGAGAACTCCAATGAAGATTAAATCCTAATATGAAGGAGGTAGTTTTGAAAGAAGTGGTGAAGTTGCTAAATGCGGGAATAATCTACCCCATCTCAGATAGCAAGTGGGTGAGTCCTACTCAGCTAGTACCTAAAAAGACAGGTATTACAGCAGTTGAGAATTATGAAAGAGAATTAGTTCCATAATGCACCACTACTGGATGGCGTGTATGTATTGATTACCGGAAACTCAACTCCACTACTAGAAAATATCATTTTCCACTTCCGTTTATTAATCAAATTCTAAAGCGATTGGCTGGCCAGAGCTATTATTGCTTTTTAGACTGATATTCCAGCTATAATCAGGTGGCCATTGATCCTAAGAATCAAGAGAAAACTACTTTCACTTATCCATTTGGTACATTTGCATATAGACGGATGCCTTTCGGATTGTGTAATGCGCCAGCAACATTCCAGAGGTATATGATGTCTATCTTTTTGGACATGGTTGAAAAGTTTCTCAAAGTTTTTATAGATGACTTCTCTATTTTTGGGTCCACATTCGAAAACTATCTTCAAAATCTTTCCCCAGTGCTTCAGTGTTGTAAGGAAACCAATCTTATTCATAGTTAGGAGAAGAGCCATTTTATAGTTTAAGAGGGTATTGTTTTAGGACATATCATTTCAGAGAGAAGTATTGAAGTTGATAGAGCTAAAGTAGATTTGATCTTCAAATTGCCTCATCTTACCTCTGTAAGGGGAGTGCAATCATTTCTTGGGCACGCCGGGTTCTATCGACACTTCATTAAAGATTTCAGCAAAATTTTCCGTCCTTTGTGTAATCTACTTGCAAAGGACGTTCCTTTTATCTTTAATGAGTCATGCCTTGAAGCTTTCCAAAAGTTTCGCTCTCCTCTTTCTTCAGCTCTTATCACGAATCCTCCGAATTGGGCTCTTCCATTTGAGATTATGTGTGCTGCATCTGATTATGCTATGGGTGTTGTCTTAGGACAACGAATGGATAAACTTCCTCATGTTATCTACTATACAAGCAAAACTCTTTCAGATGCACAATTAAATTATACCACTACTGAAAAGAGTTACTTATAGTTGTTTTCGCTTTGGATAAAAGGTCAAATCTATTGGGTTCCAAAGTCATAGTCTATTCTGATCATTTTGCTTTGAAACATCTTCTTTCTAAAAAGGAAAACAAACCCTGTTTGATTCGATAGATCCTCTTGCTTCAAGAGTTTGATTATGAAATCCGGGATAAGAAAGGGTCAGAGAATATTGTAGCTGACCATCTTTCTAAAATTCTGATTACAGATACGTCAACTTCACTTCCAATTTGTGATTCCTTCCCGGATGAACAACTGTTTGAGGTTTCTTATAACAATTTTCCTTGGTTTACTGATATTGTGAATTACCTCGCAATAGGCAAAATTCTTTTGTCTTGGTCAAAGCAAGAAAATGATCTATTCTTCTCCCAAATTAGGATGTACTATTGGGAAGATCCTTAGCTATTCAAATACTGTCCTGATCAAATCATCCGTAGATGCGTTCTTAAGAGTGAGTTTTATAGTATTCTGACCTTCTGCCACAGTTTGGCATGTGGAGGTCATTTCAGTGCAAAGAAAACTGCAGCTAAAATTCTTCAATATGGTTTCTTTTGGCCTTCACTCTTTCGGGATTCATACTTATTCTATAGGTCACACCTTAGATGTCAGCAGCTAGGATCAATTTCTAGAAGGAACATGATGCCCTTAACTCCAATCTTAGTTATTAAGGTTTTTGATCTTTGGGGTATTGATTTCATGGGTCCTTTTGTTCTGTCCAATAAAAATGAGTACATTCTTGTGGCTGTTGACTATGTGTCTAAATGGGTTGAAGCAGTGGCTACTAAAATCACCACTCACGCAGTCGTGGTTGAGTTCATTCAAACGAACATTTTTAGTAGGTCTGGTATGCTACGAGCTATTATTAGTGATGGGGGGTGCTCACTTCTGTAATAGGTACTTCCGTACCTTGGTCCAAAGATACTCCATCACTTATAAAGTTGCTTCTACCTATCATCCCCAAATAAGTGGCCAAGTAGAAATATCCAATCATGAAATTAAGAAAATTCTTGAAAAAACGGTTAAGCCAGATCATAAAGATTGGTCCTATAAATTGAATGATGCTTTGTGGGCTTACTGTACTACTTTTAAGACTCCGATTGGTATGTCATCTTACCATCTTGTCTATAGTAAAGGGTGCCATCTTCCTGTAGAGTTAGAACACAGAGCTTTCTAGCCATAAAAAAACTCAACTTTGATATAACATCTGCTGTTTCTAACAGGAAGCTTCAATTAACTAAGCTTGAAGAACTACGTAATGATGCTTATGAGAGTGCTAAGGTTTACAAAGCAAAGACTAAGGCATTTCATGACAGCCATATCTTGCGTAAGACTTTTGAGCCTGGAAAGAAGGTTTGGTTGTTTAATGTAATACCCCTAGTTTCAAAATGATATAATTGGAAATTAATTGTATTATTTTATTATATTTTAGTTATTTAGGTGGTTTCATGTTATTTGTTTATTTGTGTATTTGCTTGTTTTTTGTAATGACCCCCGGGGGTATCACATTTTTCATTAATTGATTAATGGTTTTATTTAATTGGATGGTTTGTTTAATAACTGGATATTTTGTTTGTCTGTTTATTTGCATTAATTGACTAATTGTGATTTAATTGACTTGTATGTTTAATTTGTTATTTAATTCTATTTTTATTTTCTTTAATTGAATTAAAGTAGTTTTTAATTGTTTAGATGTTTTGTTATTTTATTTAAATGAGTTAATTAGGTTTAAATTATTAGTGTATTTAATTGTAATGTTAAAATAGGATTTTAGTCTTTTATATCTCACGCCGACTAGACTGGGACTTAATTAGGTTTTCCATCGAGGATTAGGATTGGGCTTAGGGTTTTATTGGTGCCTATATATACTGTTATACGTCTTCAAAAGGGTGTTAGAACCCTATGTACGTACAGTATTATAAAGAGAAAATAGAGAGAGGTTGTAAGGAAAACAGAGCAACCTTGGTGAAGGTTTCGGCTGTGGATTAGGGGTCGGACCTAAGAGAAGGGAAGGTTGAGCAGTAGGAGGTTGAATTGACAGCAGTAGAACGTCGTCAGAAAGCTTAGGAAGACAGCAACACGGTTTTGTTCCAAAACTACAAATGCAAGTTCTTTCCTTTCTCTCTCTCCTTGGCTTGTGTTCTGTGCATACCTAGAGGGTCTCTAGGATGTTAATTAAATATTAATTGAACCTTGCATGTTTTATTTATGTCAATTTAATCGTCTGTATGGGCTAAACTTGGTCTGAAATATTTCTTGCAAATTTGGAAGTTGGTTGTCTATTTTAAGCATAACAATTGGTATTGTTTAAAATTGTTGTATTTGTTCTTTCGGGTTGTAAACTAAGGACTGGGGTGATACAGGATATGTATTAGACTAGTAAGACCAGTTTGAGAAAGAACAGAATGGTAGGAAAAGGCCGGAGACGGAGTGAATAGTCAGAAACGGAGAAGGAAGTGGAGCAGGGCTCTCCAGGACAGAGAGAGCCAGCTCTAGAAGGTTAGGAGCCGGCTCCTCTCTTCACAGAGTCCGCTCCAAGGTCATGGGAGCCGGCTCTGAGTTTGTTGGAGCCTGCTCCATGGTTTTGTGAGCAGGCTCTGTGGTCTTGTGGTGTACGGGAGCTTGTTCTGCGCATTGTTTGGTCCAAATTTGGTTTTCTGAACTGTGTTTGGGTTAGGTAGATGATTTTAAGTATTAATTCACGGAGTATTAAAGCCCTAGGATGCATCAATTTATTTTTATGCTAGTGTTTTAAACAGTAGGAAAGTCTAAAACAAGTCGCAGGCCGTTCACGGATGTAACGGATAAGAAGGATTTAATTGCTCAAATGGTGTCTTACAATTAAATAGATTGAAATATAGATTCCAAATGTTATAGTATGCTATATTGGAGCCACATTGAATAAATTAATGTCTTTGTGCTCATGGATTTAACCGTAGGGAAGTTTAACCGATTTTGCATGCTGATAACGAATAAGCAGTTTTAATTGGTTAGTTTTATTTTAAAATTTTAATGGACTGTAGAATGATTTAGGAATCATGTTCTGGATGCTTGGTAGAGTTATATACAGGTTGGATTTTGTTATGGTTATCCTGGATTTTATTTGATGAAATAATAAATTATATTCTATCAAAGTACATGGAGGTGAGTTTGGATTTTAATTGAAGAATTGTTAAATTATATTCTATCAAGTACATGGATGTTGGTCTGTATTTTAATCGCATAATTAGTAAATTAAATTCTATCAATTTCATGAATGTATTTTGGATTTTTAATTGATGAACTATTCAATTTTGTCTCGTCAATTACATGAATGGATTTTGGGGTTTTAAACACTATTAAACTTTGTCTCGTTAGTTACATGAATATTGTTATGGATTTTTAGTTAATGAACTGTTTAAATTCTGTTTTATCAGCTATATGGATTATGTAGATTGTATTTGGTTTGTTGTATGAGGTGTTGCATCATTTACGAATCATTTGCATGATATGCACCGGTATGGGATGGTGGCATATGGAGGGACGGATTAGATCAAAACGCTAATTCCTACCCATTCATACATACGGAATGGATTAACTAAAACAGTTAAATCCTACATGGTTTCATGTCTTGTCAACTAAAACAGTTGAACAACATATTGGATGGTTGTTTATATTTCTGTATTAGGAAGGATAGGGATTTAATTAAAATACTTAAATCCTAATTATATGCTGTGTCTTGAGCGATGAATAGTTGACCGGCATAACATTGTATTTAGATGGAATATATATATTAAATTATGGTACCGCGGTCTGACCTTGAGTCTCATAGTCGACAGTTAGGGGGTGTATATGCGGTAGGATGCATAGCTGGTTATGCTAGTTGAGGTATATCCTGTTAGACTTAGGTAATCATGCCCACTCAGGTGCGTTTTACATGTTGCCTTCTATTCAGGTTGAGACCCTCATCATAGTTCAGTGAGAGTCCTGTAGTGTGAATATATATATATATTTATATTTACAGACTATATAGATATGGTTGAGACATCTAGGATGTATCTGCGCATCGGGTCTCTGTTTGGATTGTAGTTAGGATAGAACTTGTTCGTGGGCCTGACCCACTATTATTTTTCAGGTAACAGACGGTTCTAGGTGTTAGAGCTTGTTCGTGCTGAGCAGAGACATCTACTCATTCTTCCGACGACGTAGGAGTTTTCTTCATGATTTAGCATTGGAGTTCTTCGGTTGTTGTTTTCAGTGTTGGAGTTTTATTAGGGGTCCACCAGATGGATTCCCGAGTTGTATTGGAAATGAAGAAGTTGAATGTATCAGAATAGTTTCTTATTTATAAAATTTATTCTGAGGTTTCAGTTTTTGGATTATCATTTTAGTTTCTTTTAAGCAAGTTTTATTTATTTCTGTTTATCATAATTGTATTATGTGTTCGTTTATTGCTAATTAGTTTAATATCCTCGGGTAATCGGGTGTGGGCCTAGCCAACCCGCATCCAGAAATCCGGGGGTATCAATGTAACACACGACTAAAACTTTTTTCCTGGAAAGTTAAAGTCACGTTGGGAAGGTCAATACATAATTATTTCTGTTACACCTTATGGTGCAATAGAGATACAAGATTGCAAGACTAGATAACTGTCTAAGGTCAATGGACAGAGACTTAAACCCTACATAAAGGGTAGTGTGCAAAGAGGCATGGTTGATGTAATGACCTGGTCATTTTCCTTCCTTTCCTTTTCTCAGATTTTCACAGATATTTTTTTTTCCGTTGATCTTTTCCTTTTTGAGTTCAGTTTCTCATCACTTAGTGTCATCTTGAGTGCTCGGGGATGGTTTCCGAGACTCTTTTCCTTGGATTGACGACTTCCTTTGAGGACCGAATCATTTTCATATTTTCACTTTTGTGACACTATTCACTTTCGTCTTTTTCTCGGTTGTCACTTTGTTGGCATAACCTCACTTTTTATGTTCGGATTCGATTTTAGTTTTGCATGCATCCACGATATTTAAATTCCATGCTATGTGTATTTTCACTTTTGTAGAAAAGCATGCTAAGTGCTTACTTTTCTTGTAAAGGGTATAGATGCAAGACCTTTTTGTAATTTTCCTAACTTTAGGGGTTTTTGTGTAATTACTTAAAGTAATTATTTTTCGTCTTAAGGACCATTTTGTAATTTTATTTGGAAGATATTTTTCAAAAGGACCTTTTTGCAATTTTTGAAAAGTATGACAAGTGTCACACTCTGTAATACCCCGATATTTTAAAAAGGATTTATTAATTAAATTAATTTATATTATATTATTATTATTATTATTTTTAAATGATTTGTTTTATTTAATTAGGTGCTTGATAGTTGTGATTTGTTTTATTTAATTAAGTGCGTAGGTAAATTGTATTGTTTTAATTAAATTATATTTTGTAATTTTATTTGTTAAATTTATATGGTGTTTGATTTGTGGAATGCTAGTTAGTGAATTGTTTATTTGATTTGCGTGATTTTATGTTGGTGTAACTTTATTGTTAATTATTGGTAGTTATTAAATTTAATTTCATTATTTTAGGTATTTAAATTATTTGGATTGGGATTAAAGGAAGTTGGACCAACGGATGTGGTATTGGGCTTGGAGGAAGCCTTGTTGGGTTAATTAGTAAAGGCCCATGGGTGTGAGGATATTTAATAATTATCTTTGTATAATTATACCTATATAATTACATGTGTATAAATTAATTCATTATTAAATCATGTGGAGGGGTATATATGTCAATATAATTATATATTGATATATATAGGTATATATAATTTATTTAACTAATGGTTATATATGGAAGGTAATATATTTATATTTATATTAAAATATATGTATGTATATATATTATTTAAAAGATAAATATTATTTATTTTATATGATAAACCTAATGGGAAAAGGATTTAGATTTTTGGATGTGTATAAATAGACACATAAGACTTTAAGGTTAGGAGTTTTTCCACGTTAGAAAAATAAGAGAATTAGAGAGAGAAGAAGAAGGGCTAACGAAGAGGAGGCCGGATCAAAGAATGTAAGAGGAGACCGGATTTGGAAAAGAAAAGGCGAGTTCTTTTCTACTTCTCCTCTTAGAACTCATAAACTTATCACCTTGATTATCGAAATTATAATTTTTATTTTATTAAATTAATTATTATTCAGATTAGAGGAGCTTATTTATTCTTTACAAAATTATAGAATTAAACATGTGGATATATGTATGCATTGTTCTGATAATTTAGATCTTGTATGTGAGGTTAGGTTAATTAAATTTTATTTTTTAAAAATTTTTATATTTTGCGTTAACCTTATGTAGCACGATTAATTAAATTAAATGAATTTTAATTTAATTGTAAATAGAACCTTATGTTCATTTATGCCCAAAATAATAAATAGAGCTTTTGGGATTTTTCTGAGATTTTCTGAAAATTTTCTGAAATTAATTTATATTTTTAATGTTAATTTAGAAATTGTTATATATATATATATATATATATATATATGTGTGTGTGTGTGTGTGTGTGTGTTAAATTGTTTAACAAACACACTGGAGGTGGCTAGTATTTGCGCATCAATAGGATTTTTATCCAGTGTGGTCGCGTATGTAGGAAAAGGGTGCGCTCGTTGATCTAGGCTATAGGATTAATTTAATTTAGTTGGATTGATCTGGTGTGATGCGGTCCATTGTAAGTTGATGCACATGCGGCAATTAATGGCTTAGATGTGGTTGATGAATCGGAGCTGATCCGGTACATCGCGGCTCACCAAAACACGGAGGACAGCCAATGAGGGGCTGCCAACACGCGCCGAGAGTGTAGAGGGCACGTGAGGGCGCGTGCAGGCGCATGGACGCGCCTGCCAGTGGGTTCTTGCGCGTAGGGGCGCGTGCAGCAAGTGAAGGTGCTTGGGGCGGCGCGTGAAGGCGCGTGGGGATGCGTGTGATGTTCCGGAAGGTTCCAGTAGGGTCCGGTGATGTTCCAGGATTGATTTCAAGCTGGTTAATTTTGAAATTAATCATTAGATGATGTATTTTAGATGTTTGAGGGTTGTCGGATGCTACTACGCTATTTAATTGCATCTATTTGGCGTGATTATAATTAATTAATAATTTGGTTGGATATATTTGTTATATATATATTTGAGGGTGTACATATATATTTGTTATATATATGTAACGTATGGATTAATTAATATATGATTATATATATATATATACACACATATATATATATTATTTAAGAATATCTAGATTGATTGATTACTAAATTAATGTTATGCGTGTAAGATGCATAAGATATCTACGTATGAATTAACTTCTTGTCAAGTTTAAGGTTGGTACATGGTTGAATTGTAGGCATGGATGAGTTGCCAAAGGCTTCAATATACTGCCTTATTAAATATGAATAAATTTCATATATAGGAAGCATGGTTGAGTTGCTAAGTAATGGTGTAAGCAAATATACTTAAGAAAGCATGGTTGAATTGCTAGTATATAAATAGATATATTTATAAATGGCATGGTTGATTTGTCAGTGCATAATTAAACTGTTATGTGCTTAGATGACTAAACTTTCATCTAAGGTTATTGTTTGTATAGGTTGGATTATGACTATAATAATCTAGTATATACAGGTTGGTGTGTTATTTTATATATGATAATAAAATAATAATGGTGGAGACATGGATGATTTGTCAAAACTTAAATTCTAGATATGTAATTTAAATGATCAAAAGTATTATTGGGTTTTGGATTTATTGAATTTTTCCTTAAATTGTAAGTTATTGTTTAAATGACTAAATTACTGTTTAGGATGGAGTTAAGGTGAGTGGGGTTTACTTTATGAGAAAATTATAAAAAGGGGGGCTTGGTCTAGGTATGACTGATAATTAATTATTGGTGGGTGGTTTTGACAATTTAATGCCCTATTAACAGATAGGATTCTTGTACTATATATATAAGTATTTATATATATTTGTAGCATCATATATTAAAGTTAAAGCTTAATTAGGGATGGTTTTGGTAAAAATGATCTGTTTATTGGTTTTTAGAGGCTTGGTAGAGGGAACTTGCTCGTAGGGTTTAACCCGCGATTTATTTTTCAGGTTGTTAGAAGGTCAAGTCTCAAGGTTGAGGATCCGCGGCTGGAGGACTTATCCATTCCTTCTATTTATTTAAAAGTAGGATATTAGTTTTGTTTCAGTTGATATTAGTATTTTTTTGGTTGAAATTCTAAATAGTAACTTTTGGTTAAGGGGTCCTTAAGTTACGGGGTTCCCGAGTTGTAACCATTTGGAAGTTATTAATGGATTTACTATTAATTGGATTTTTTCAGCGTTTTATTTTATTCTTTATTTCATTTTGTAATCCGTGCTTGTTTAAATACTTTAATTATTTTGATATCCCCTGGTTTTGTGCGCGGACTTGATCAACCCGTGTTCCGAAATCAGGGGGTATCACACACTCTCATTGGTCCACTTGTTGACATGTGTGTGGAAACACTTTGAGGCCTTGGATGAGGACATGCGGATGGTAGAGATGTAACCACTTGTTGGCCTAGGATTGGTGCACTTGTTAGCTTGGATGGTTGATAAGTGTAGGCTTAGGATTAAGCCTACAATGGATGCTTGGATGAATGACAAGTGTAGGCTCACAATTTAATCTTGCATTAGTGTGTGTGTGAGAGGTAGTGTAAGAGCACATAGTGAGTGGAGGATCTCTATCCCCTCCACTCATATTTTATCTTCATCATTTTTCATTTTCTTCCTCTCTTGTAAAGAAAACCCTACCCTCCATGGATGGAGCCTAAAGCCTTAAGCTTTGACCTTGATTTTTGAGAGCCTTCCATTGATTTCCAAGCTTAAACTTGGGAATACATTTTGTTCCCCTCATTTTCCTCTTCATAACCCTAGAAAGGTTTGCCATTTTGTGTTGATTTTTCCTTGGATTCTAGAGAGACACTTCTCTAGTGAGTTAGGGGATGTTATAGGGTTATATTTTTGTTTCTTGCATGCTATTGATGCTTTTATAAGTTGCATGCATGTCTTTTGCTAATTTGATACATTAGTGATTTATCATATCTTGAATACAAATCATTTTAGACTTGGTAAATGGCATGGCCATGAGTTGATCTTTGACATATGTTAATTTGAGATGATTTTGATGAGTTTTCAAATCTAGAGATTAAATGGACTTAATTTGATTTAAATTCTAGTAAATTGCGTTTTGCTTGTATCCCATTTTAGATTTGAGATATGGTATGACCATGATTTGGTGCTTATTATATATTAATTTGGAATCATTTGAATAACTTTTGAAATCTAGAGATTTAATTAAAATTGAATTAATTAAATTCTATATGAAGGTATCTTGCTCATTTTGTACTTTTGACTTGATATATGTAATGAGCATGCTATTTTGTTTAACATAGATTAAATTGAGGTTATTTGGAATAGATTTGAAATCTAGATAATTTAATTATTTTGTTTAATTAAATTCTATCTAATGGCTCCATGGATCTATTAGTATTTTAGAAATTGTTTCTATATTCAAATCATGGACTTGAACTTGTTATGTATTCACTTTGTTGTGTTTTGAGTATTGGACAACTTTGTTGTTATATTTATATTCATGAGAACATGTTTTCTTTATGAAATATATTGATGCCATGTGTAGTGAATTGCACACTTTGTAATTGACATTATGTATGTCATTTTAGAATTGAAACTCTAAGGCATGGATTGTGTGGTTTCAACCTACTTGTGCATGGAAGGTGTTTTCATGCATTATATAAGTTATGTATAAGTTGTGAACTTATTTGGTTTAATTTTGGAATCTTGGAACATTGTTGAGTTGAGATGGCTAGAGTTTGGCTCTAGTACGGGGACGTGAGTCCTCTAAGTCATTGAGATAGTGCGCACTTAGGGTGGTCTTCCCCGCGGGTTAGTGCCCGGAATAACCATTGAGGTCTCGGTAGAATTCCGAGCTTAGATGTCCAAGTCTTCCACTATTTATTTTCGCATTCAATTCCAAGTTAACAATCATGTTTATATTGTAACTTGTGGTTTTGGTTATTGGCGATTTTGATGTTGCTAAGTACATCCATGTTTATGATTTTAATGAATCATTTTGATATTGTTAAGTACATCTATGTTTTATGATTTTTGTGAATCATTTTAATATTGTTAAGTACATCCATACTAAATTGCTATATTTAGTTGATTACATACTTTTAGATTTCTAGTTGATAACCTAGAGAACCTATGTCTTGATGTGTGGTATTAGATATTCTAATTATGCTAAATTGTTATATTTAGTTGATAATGCATTTTAGACTTCAAGTTGATTACCTTGAGAATCTATATGTTGTTGCTTTGTGTAAGCATGACCCTATGTTGCTAAGATTGCACGAATGAGGTGATTGATGCTATAAATGATCTTAGGTAGCTAGGATGCTCCTTGAGTCTCACTTTTGATATAGACGTTAGGTGGAATAAACCACAATAAGTAAATCATGCAAACTTGTAAAACGTAGGTCGATGCATGTTCATTTCCTACGAGTAGCTTTATGTTACTCACCCCTATGATACTGGGGCATATTTCGGGTACAGGAATTAAAGTTGAGACTCCTATTATGCTTGGATGACTTGTGGACTTGAAGACTTTCATTTTTGTGAAGGTTGGCTCGGAATGCCAATTGTAGTCTTATTTGTCAAATGTGTATATTTGATTCCATTTATGTAATGTGTACATGTGTACACTCTTTTCAATGTATTTGACATGTATGAGATGAGGCCGAAAGCCAATGACTTGTATTTTGTATCCTTTGTACTTTTTGACTCCATGAAATATTATGAATATATTGAGAAATGTTAAGTTATTGTCTCACTATGTTTGCATCGGGTGTGGGAATTCCATTTTGATTCTTCCGTAGGATCTCATTAGTCATGTATGAAGTATGGCCAAGGGCCAAACGGTAATTTCCAATCATTCGCTAATTTTGGTTTTCAAAATTTCCATTTCAAATTCATCTTTGCCTTTTTGGCCGTCGAGGGGTCGGATTTTGCATCGGTCGTTTTCGGGAGCCGTAAACCATTCATGCGCGCTCAAAATCACTTATTACATTTGCATGCATATTCGTTTCAACCTAGAAGTGCACTTGGGGTCAAAAGTATGTTTGGTGCAAACTTACATTTTTTGCCATTTTGAGCCTAAACTGAGCATAAGGGCATTTTGGGGTTTTCACTTGAAAAATAAAGTTTTCTTTTGGCATGGTTGGCTAGAAAACATGATTTTGAGGTGGTTTCTTCTTTGTGTTTTTCTCAAAAAGGCCCAGAAAGTCCTCAAAATTGCATTTCAAGTCAACATTTCAAGAGCAGCCTACAGAAGTTCGAGCGCTCTAAAGGGGGGGTTCGAGCGCTCGAACTTTGGGCAGAATTCTCGAGGCAATTTTCAAGCACTCGAAGTCATTATTCGAGAGCTCGAGGTACTGTTCACGGGTGTGTGTGTGTGTCTTGGTTCAGCACTGCACCTCCGACTTCAAATCATCATATCTTCTTCGTTTTAACTCCGAATTGGTCCGTTCTTGAGTTCAAATTGATCGTGTTGAAATAAGCTTTCCAATGGTACTAATTAGAGCTTCAGATTATTCTTATGGCTCAAGTTATTCAAGTTTTAGTAAGGTAGTGTCTGTTTTTGGTTCGAACCGGGATAGGGTTTCCATTCCTTCAACTTCAGAACTTGATATCTTTGTCGTCCGGACTCTGAATCAAGTGATTCTTGAGTCTAAATTTATTAATTTTTCATTGTCTTTCCAATGGTGTGCATGGTGGCACCCATTTCAGTGTGGAATGACCATTTTTCCTTAGGTTCATTCTTATCCATTTTTGAAACATTGCTTCCGCATTTTCTTCCTTTGGGTTTTGTGACCTCATTGAGGGTCACATTGGTGTCTTAGAGGAATGTTGTATCTCTAGAGACCATTGTTCTATCTTTTGCTTCCGCATTTTGGATCCGTTTTGGGTCATCACAGGACACACTGGGTTGAAAAATCCAAGGTCGTCACAGTTGAGGTAGTAGAACTTCATGATCCTATTTACTTGGACTAGAGAGGTCATGTTTTTGTCAAGCTATCGACGTTAAACTTAGCATGCTGTCGAGTTGTCGACGTTAAACTTAGCATTTGTATGTTGTACCGTAGTTTTATTGCATTTTTATTTTCATTTATTTTCATCTGTGATTAAATTATTTTTCTAGGTTTTAGTATATTTTAAGGTTTATTTTATTTACCTTATAGTTTAATTTTAGGTTGAAAAAGGAAAAGAAAATAAAACTTGAAAAAAAAATCCAAAAATTTGTCACAATGCTCGAGCCTGAGAGTCGAGGGCTCGAGCATCAGCTACTACAGACTTGAGCATCAGTACCTCAAGCTCGATCCATCATCGTTAAATCTAGGGTTTTTACCGGCCATGCTCGAGCCTTAAACTTGAGGCTCGAGCCTCTGTACTTTAAAATAAAATAAACCCTCGAGCCATA
Source organism: Cornus florida (assembly GCF_030987335.1). Lineage (NCBI taxonomy): Eukaryota > Viridiplantae > Streptophyta > Magnoliopsida > Cornales > Cornaceae > Cornus > Cornus florida. Next base: position 14,299,948 of record NW_026775571.1, on the reverse strand, counting down.
GATGCAAACCCTCGTGCCTCTAGCCATCCTTGCTTCCATTCTCTCCCAAATCTCTCCATCTTCATTGATTCATCGTCTCCACTATCTCAGGCATCGATTTACAGCTTAACGTAAGAAAGCCACTCTCTCTCCCTTTGATTTATATATGTATATATATATATATATATGTATGTATGTATATACATGTATATATTTTATGTATATCTCGCATTTTAGCCCTAACTTCATGTCTAAATTCCTTCCAACCAAAGGTTTAAACATGTATAGACTTATCTAATCTCTATAATCATCCAACCTTACACTAAATCAAGAAGTACACTAGGGTTTGAAGGATATGGATTTGGTAGATTTAGAGGAATTAGGGTGCTATTATTGAAGTTTGGGGGTTGAAGGGAGATTAAGGGAAACATTAGGGGTGATTTGGAGTTGGTTTAGGTTGATTTTACTCATTGTTAGAGGATTTGAGGACGTTTAAGCTTCAGTTGAGAACCAGGAAGCTCGAGCCTTCAGATTGAGGCTCGAGCCTTCAAATTAAGGCTCGAGCATTTGCTTGCAGCAGCCTCGAGCATTAGATCCTGAGCTCGAGCCTTATCCAGTATTAAGCTTGAGCATTATACCCCAGGCACGAGCCTCAGAGCACAGACTTAGGAGTTTTGCTGGGATAATGATTTTGGATTATCAAGATGCCGAGACGACCGAGGTAGCGGGTTGTTAGGACACCAGCGATGGCATTAGATGATTCTTGGCGGTACAACAAGATCTGTTTTGAGACAGATTTTGTTATAGAGGATTTTCAGCAGCACCGCGATACCTTTTGGGCGATGGAGGCCTTGAGGCTCACCAGCTATCAAGGTTCTTGAGGTATCCAGCACAGATTGCCTATCCTAGGCTGGTGAGAGCATTCTACAGATCCCTACAGTTCCATGCAGAAGATGAAGAGCAGGAGGAGGAAGATCACTTCACAGCCACTATCGAGGGTATATAGCTGACAATTAGCTGTGATACTATTGCTCAGGCTATGGGTTGCCATCATACGTGCCCAGCCACTCTTCAGGGGAGATTCCCTGAGATTCCCCCGGGCACGACTAGGGAGGCGATGGTCCGTGCTATGGGCCAGGGGAGACATGCCACCACATGGGAGATGATCCAGAAGTCACAGCTTCCAAGACGTTTTCAGTTCTTGGATACAGTCCTAGTGGCCAATACTCGCTGACGAGCACTGAAAAGTGCGCATTTAAACCCCTTAAGCTTAGGTATTCTAGAATCTTTATCTATCTTATTTTCCGCTTTAGATTGATTTTGTATTATTTCCATTTTCAGGTACTTATCCCCAAAATAAGCTAATTCAGCTAAATAAGAGCATAATTGAAGCAATCTTGAGAAGAATCAAAGAAAGGAGCAAAGTGGGAGCAAAAGGAAGCAAGTGGTGGAAATTCAGCAAATTCGATCGATCTTAACAAATATTCGACCAATCGAAAGTTCATCGATCTCAGCATTCCAAGATGGATCCAAGCTCTCTTGTTCTTATCCAAGATCCCACAAAGTTCGATCAATCCAACTTTCTTCTGATCGATCGAAAAGATTCCATCTTATCCACTTGTACCACCCTACCTACCACATTTGTCTTTTTCCTAAAATATCTCAGATTTGTTTTTATCCAAAAAGCCGCCGCCATGGAGGATCGATCCAGCTTAAATTCGATAGATCTCAGCCATATTCGATTGATCTCACCACAAGTTCGATCGATCGAACTCCCCAAATCCCAAGAAAATCCAAATTCCAGCTCATTAAAAGTTGTCTCATATCCAATCATTGGAAGGAATATTGGTGTACGAGCCCAGCTTACTTAGGGTGATTTTTGACCTACCTATATAAGGAATATGAACCACTTTTTGAGAGATATACTTGATATACTTTAGAGTAGAAAGAGGCACAATTATCATATATTCATAGGGAGGAAGAAAAGAAAAAGAAGGCTAGAGGCACAAGCTTGGAGTTCTTCCATCAACCAAGAAGAGAAGTAATCTCTACCATGAAGTTAGCCCTTGAGGCTTAGAGGACACCATCCATGAGTGGTTAGACATCCTCTTGGGGCTAGAGTTAGCCCGAAGCATGCTTTCTACATCTTGATTTATGTATTTTTGAGGGATTTGTGTTGTGATACATGTTTCGACACTTTTATATATATAGATCTTGTTTATTCAATGATTTGTGTGATTTAATGCTTCCAATTAATCATTTCATTCTATCCATACTAGAATAGATGTTCATGTGCTTATCTCTATTTCTTATGTTATTGATGCATGTCTATGTGTATTAATGCTATAAATCTAGAGATTGTCAAGACATAGTGCTTAATGGAATGTTCTTGTGGTTTATTTGATGGTTTATACTCATTTCTTGATGGATTGTACCTCTCCCTTAGTTTAATTAGTTTAATTTCATGTCATTAGCTTAATTGTAGTGTAGTTGTAGTTTAGGTGTTAAATGAGAGGACAATCCATGCTTATTGTTTGATGTTCCATACTTATGAAAGCAAGTAACATATATCTCTAACCTTGTGATGTATTTGGATTGTGAGCTAAAAGAAATGATTAATGGCTTAATTTGATATATTGTGCTATCCACCATGTTGCTTAGACAATATATGCTTAATTTGTCATCCATACTTGTTAAAACAACCACATACACACACTATGTTGCAATACATGTTTTTTTCCCTCATTAATCATTCTTTAAGGGTGTAGAAAAGCTATGTTTAGTGGTGATCTCTAAACCCCAAGATCTCTCTCTTATTTTCTCTCAATTATATTTAATTGCCTACTTTAGTTTAAATTGCATCTTAGAGTAATTCAACCACCAACCAATCTTTTGATCACTCGACCTACTAACCCTAATTTCGATTTCACAACCTAATACGACCTACCAATCCCTTGGGACGATCCCTACTTGCCCTAACTATATTTTTAGTGAAAGGTAGTAGTGGCAATTTCTAAATGTAAAACTTGGCCACATTCATCATAGCTCTACACCATTATCTTTTGGTGCACAAATTTTGGACTTTGGGGGTGACGCCTCGAGTCCACTAAGTTTTTGGCGCCGTTGCCGGGGATTGATTGAAGGCAACATCGTATTTGTGGAATCAATTAGGAATTAATACTCTTTTGATCGTGTCTTTACTTTGTTTTCATTTTGGTTACTTATTGTGTTGGTTCTTGTTTGACTAGATGCATTGAAAAGAAGGTGAGCAAAGGAGTATTTCAAGCAAGGAGCTAAGCAAAGCAAAGGAAAAAGGCAAAATTCTAAAAATTTGCAAGGCTAAAAATTGAAAATAAATTGAAGTGCTAAAGGACCCTTTGTGAGTTCTTTCTTAACTCAATCTCTAGTTAAATCGTCGGCCCGCTTGGAGGCTTGTATTTCAATTCTTAGATAAATCGTAAGTCTACGTGGAGGCAATTTTACTTTTCTTTGCATATTGTTGATAGCATGGGAGTATGGGAACATTATATGTGGAGGAAGTTTGTTGATTATTGATTTGTTGCGAAGGTAAAGTGTTTGTTCATTACTTGTTGCTTGTTGTGTTTTGTTGTGCATGCATGGTCGTAGATCAATAAGACCCATTCTTGTCCCTTTAAATTTTCATCTTGAATCCGTTATTCGAAACCCTAGGGGAAGAGGAGGTTCTAGTCAATCCATTTCATTAATGGAAGGACATAATGAGGATCATGTGGAGGACCTTGGTCACATAGACCAATAAGGTATCCTACACCTCCAATGTGCATCATGATAACATGCAAGTACCATTAGGCATGCCAAGGCCATTCATTCACCCACTATAACAACAAGGTCAAGTTCCATTGGGAATGCCAAGGCCAATCTATGCTCCACCACCTCCCATCATTCAAGGTAATCAAGGTGCCCATGTTGCACCTCCAATTGCTAATCCTCCCTTTGCTTTAAGAGATCACTATGTGCCTAATGATTACAATGCACCCACATGCATTCAATTGCCACCATTTAGAGCACACCACTATGAGATCAAACCACAAACCATTCAAATGCTTCCTAACTATCATGGACTTCCAAGTGAAGAACCTTATAAGTATTTGGATGAGTTTCTTGAAGTATGTTCCACCGTGAGATACACGGACATGCCGAAAGAGGTTTTAAGGCTTAAACTTTTTCCATTCACCCTTAAAGACAAGGCAAAATATGGTTTTAACAATCTTAGGCCTTTTTCAATAACTTCTTGGGCAGAAATGCAACAAGAGTTCTTGAAAAAGTACTATCCGATTTCTAAGACCAATGCCATGAGAACCTCAATTCGAGCGTTTTCACACGGGGATGGGGAAACGTTCAATGAGGCATGGGAAAGATTCAATGAATTGCTTAGGAAGTGTCCACATCATGACATGCCCAAATGGCAATTAGTTCAATATTTCTTTGAGAGCTTATCGGACAATTATAAGGGCATGGTTGATGCTTTCATGGGTGGCTCTTACATTGATAGGCATGAGGATGACGTGTGGCGTCTTTATGAGAGTATGAGTGAGAATTCTTTGCATTAAATTTTTTCTTCCAAGAATGGTAGGAATTCAAGTAAAAGGAAGAGTGTTGGCTTACATCAAGTTGACCATTCCAATGAAATAGCCGCTGAGATGAAATCCTTATCTCAAAGGTTTGATCAATTCTTGATCAACCAAAACTCGGCAAATCAAGTATCTTCCATCCCTAACCATTCCCATCATGCATCCAATGAGACATGTATGACTTGTTCAAGTGTTTTACATTCTACTTCCAATTGTTCCCATGGACATGTGCAAAGTGAGCATCATGAACAAGTCAATGCAGCTTTTGTTAATCAAGGGAACAATCCTTATGGTAATCATTATAATCCTAGTTAAAGGAATCACCCGAATTTCTCTTGGAGAAACCAAGGGGAAGGCTCAAACCCTCCCCAAGGTGGTTTCCAAGGGAAATATGTTCCACCTCCAATGCAAAGCCAAGGTTCCCAAGGATATAAACCATTTCAATCACAAGGAAATCAATTTTCTAATTCTCATTTTCCTAATCAACCATCATATTCTTAAGAAAATGCTAGGAGTCCAGCTTTTGAAGAGAAAGTTTTGACCGCTCTAGGCACTCTAAAGGCTAACACTCAATTGTTTCATTCTCATTCTCAATCCATTGCTAAGCTAGAAACCCAAGTAGGGCAAATAGTTAGTACATTAAATGCTAGAGAGAAAAGGAAAATGCCTTTGAATGCTCCACAAAAGCAACAATGTGTTGTGAAGACTCATTCCTCATCAGAAGGTCATACAATAGAGCATGTCAACGCGGTGACTACCTTGAGAAATGGGAAGATTGTGAATAACCAAGTGGGTATGTCTAATGAAGAGAGTGAACAGGTGCAACCACAAGTTGACTCCCGTCCCGTTTCACATCCTATTCCTCCTTCATTGCATATGCATGATCTTTCAAATGAGAATATCTTGAAAAGTGATTTTGAAAAGAAAAATTTGCAACATGATTTCACAACTTCTTGTGTTGAAGAGACTTCAAAGAAAATGTCTGAAAAGGTTTTTGAGCCAAGAGCTCCATTCCCGGATGCCTTAAAAGGATCCATTTCAATTGACAAGCAAAAGGCCAAAACAAATGAAATTATGGTTGTGTTTAGGCAAGTGAAAGTCAATCTTCCACTTTTAGATGCAATTAAGCAAATTCCGGCTTATGCCAAGTTTCTGAAAGACTTATGCACCCAAAAGAGGAAGAACAAAAGCCAAGCACCTAGGAAAGTGGTCTTAACCGAGCAAGTAAGCTCAATTTTGCAGCATAACACTCTTCCGAAGTTTAAGGACCCCGGTTCACCTACCACTTCATGCATCATTGGAGAACATATCATTAATCGGGCTCTTCTAGACTTAGGAGCAAGTTTTAATCTTCTTCCATACTCGGTATATGTCAAATTAGGCTTAAGAGACTTGAAACTGATGTCGATGGTTTTGTAACTTACCGATCGATCCATCAAAAAGCCTAGGGGTATCATTGAGGACGTATTGATTAAGATTGATAAATTCTTCTTTCCCGTTGATTTCGTTGTCATTGACACAGAACCGGTCTTGAATCCTAAGAGCCAAATTCCTGTTATCCTTGGCCGTCCTTTCTTGGCAACTGCGAATGCCAACATTAATTGTAGGATGGGGAAAATGAAGATCTCATTTGGCCAGATGAAGGTGAAGTTGAATATCTTCAATCCGACCCCCAATTCATTTGATAAGCATGAAGAAGTTAATGTTGTGGAGAAATGTCATGACCTTAAATGTGAAGGAATTGAGTTTTTGTGTGAGACTGAAGTTTTAAAAAGTTCATCTTCAACCTTGCATCCTAAGAAAATTGTTTCAAATTCTTACTTTGAAAGGGCATGGAAGCCCAAAGATTGTTTTGACCAAGGACCGAAAACTTCTTTTAAGCTTAATCCAACAAGTTCCTTAATGAACCATTTGTTGGGTGGAGTTCAAAGCATTTATTACCCCGTCAAGGAGGGGATGCATTACAAGATGTTTGATCTGAGCTAAAAGAGCCCAATGTTTTACTAAAGACATTAAAGACTAGTACATTTCGTAGGGTGTCAAAACCCTATTCCTCCCTCATTTCTATCTTTAATTTCATTTCTTGCGAAGTCTAGATATTGGCTTTGGGTTCATATGCATTGCTAGGAACTGTGATTAGGATTGCATGCACTTTTAGGTTGAAATTGAACATTTTTCATAAGTTCGATCGATCGAACTTCCCACCTGCATCCAAATCACCCTCTGTCCCATCGATCGAGAAAAACCTGCATATTTTTGCTCTCTGTCAGATCGATTGAACATTTAGTTCAGATCGATCTCAATTCTGGAATTCATTGCTTTGACTTTGTTTTGACTTTTAAATTTTAAACTTAAAAAAAAAAAAAAAAAAAAAAAAAAAAAAAAAAAAAACATTTTCAATTTTTAATTTTTCAAAAATTTTCAAAAAACTCAAATATTTTAGAAGAAAGATTGATCTAAGTTCGATCGATCTGAAGTTGCAGTTCGATCGATCAAACTGGTTTGGGAAGGTTTTTAAAAATCAAGTCAAGGGTTTGTAGATTGATTCAAAGATCGATCTACACCTTCTCAAACCCTCGTTCCCTTCGCCGCTGCACAACCCATCTTCTCCATCGCCGGCGAGACTCCGGCGACCATCCCAAGCGTCGATTCTCTCTCTCTTCCATCGTAGATCTCATTCGCATCTCACTCTTTAGCATCTCAACTTCCCTCTCAATTTATAGGTGAGATCCGAACCCCTCTTGTGTTTCAAGAATCAATGCTTTAAATGTTAGATCTATGTTGTTTTGATGATGCATATCTGATCAGTTGGTCAATCATACATCAACCTTCGCAATAGCACGAATCATTGTAAAATAGGGCTATTGGTCGGATAAGTCGAACCACTAGGACTGCGCTAGTCTAAGGCAACCTAAATGTCTAGAATCGTTCTTAGAATGATGAAGGGGAAATAAGGAGTTGTTTGTTTGTCACTAAATTGAATATGTGAAGTGCATGAAATAGAAACTTGCAATAATTGAAGCGAGATAAGATACGAGTAAGAAAAACTAAGGAAGTGAATCCGTCTCCATCCCTATACACATGCTAGGCTAAATTTAAATTCGGGAAATCAACATAAATGATGGTCATGATACATAACAACCCTTGGTTGCTATAATATCCTCAAGAGGTTCATTGAATCAAAAACAAGAATAATCCATCAAAGAAATACATGCTTAAACTACCTAAACTAGGGTGTAGTCTTCAACATGCTCCCTAAGCCAAAGATTATCAAGCCCTTAATTGAATGATAAAAGCACATAAAGTTAGGAATCAAGAATAGACCATCAAAGGGGGAACCTAAGCAATGGACTATCAAAGTTCTCCAACTTCATGCCATTAAAACTATTCCATGATCTCACTACCATTGTCACCATGAGAGTGCAAGCACTATGATTAAAAGAATAAACCATCTAAAATAGATAATTAATTCAACAATAATCATTAAAATACATGAAGATCCATTACAAGAAGCAAAATGCTCTAGACCATGAAAAGACCATAGGTTATACATTGAAATCCCAAAATAAAATCTACACTAGAACATGCTTATAAGGGAGGGACTTCATCGCCTCCCTAGAAGAAGAGTTAGTTACCCATTGGGGCCTTAGAATGAAGAAGAAGCTTGAACTCCATCTCCAATTTTCGAGCTTCCCTTTGTTAGCTTGAAGAACTCCCTTTTCTTGCTCTCTTCTCTCTCCTCTATCTTGTAGAAAATGTAGGATAGCCAATGTGTGGCCTTTGGTAGCTTTTTATTTTCCAACAAAAACCCTCTCTCTCCTCCAAGGAACACCTCCAACCACTTCATAAAGAAGGAAGATGGCATTGAGGAAACCAATGTGCAAGTGGCTCAAATTGAGCCATTTCCGAGTGCAATCTGCCTGATTTTCGAGCACTCGAAAAGTGGTCTCGAGCACTCTAAATTAGTGCAATGTGCAACATGCTCTTCTTGCTCAGCGCTGACCTACTTTGGTAAAACTGCTATAACTTTGTTCCCCGAACTCCGAATGATGATCTATTTGAAGATTTGGAGAGCTGATTCAGTGCTTTAAAAACTTCATGTTTTGATGAAGACCCAATTCTCAATTCTGGTTGGTCGAAAATGGGGAGAAAGGAAGTACTTCAGTGCTGCCAGGCAGTTCTGCGCACCTCTGTTACGAAGATCATAACTCTCTGCTCCGAACTCCAAATGATGAACCACTTGAAGATTTGGAAAGCTGATTCAGAGATCTAAATCTTTCATGTTATGATGGAATTCTAGTTCTTGAGTTTGCTAGGTCGAAAATGGCGACAAAAGTCAGGATCACTGCTGCCAGAAATTCAGAAATGGCATCCTTTTTGTTCAAAATTCCACAAGGCATCATTTTTGCTTCCTTTTTGCACTTTAACCTGAAAATGCATAAAAACATGCAAATGGAGTTAATCTACATAAAATAATTAATATCTGGACTTTGTTAATGTAATTTAGGGCGCTTGAATATACAGTATTCAGCGCTTATCACACCCCCAAACTTACATTTTGCTAGTCCCTTAGCGAAACCAAAATGCAAAGCTCAATGGAAAGAAAACATGGGAATGCTATTACAAAAATATTCACCATGGCAAAGATAAACATAAACATAGCTCAAATACAACTTGAAATAGAAAAAGAGCTGGAGACGGTATCATTGGGAAGACTACCTTGCATATATGAAACATTGATACAAAAAATGGGAAAAACCATTTCAACATGCATGCATTAACATCATAGTCCATATAAATAATTCAATTGTCATCTCTTAAATGGAAATAACTCAAACTCCAGTGAAAGTGAATTGGATTCTCAACATGCGGCTTTTACTTTCTTTTCCAATTCCAAAGCACAAGTTTTCAAATCATTGAATTCCCCTTTAAATGAGGTCCCTAAGGCATGATTTTATTTACAAGACAACCTTTGTTGCTTGTTAACAATTTATTGCAACTCATAAGCGAAACATAGAATGGTTGTGCAATGCTAAAGTCCCTTAAGCTTTCTAACCAACCTATATAGCAAGCTTTAGGCCAACAACTCCCAAACCAGACGGCTTTAGGGTGTTAAGTGTAGAGACACTCCAAAGGACTTAATAGCTCAAGTTGGAAAGGCTACGAACTCTAGCTAACCATGTTTATTACAATTTTTTTTTAATGACCGTGCAATGTTTAAGTCCTTTAAGCTTTCTAACCAACCCTTGTAGCAAGCGTTAGGCCAACAACTCCCAAACCAGACGGCTTTAGGGTGTTAAGTGTAGAGACACTCCAAAGGGCTTAATAGCTCGAGTTGGAAAGGCTACGAACGTCAACTGGTCATTTTTCATTTTTTTTTTTTTTTTTTAACTTAAATCATGCCAAAGATATTCATCTATCAGGTTCATCAAATCAGATTAACTAGGCCAAGGTCAAGGTTGATCAAGCTGCATTCCTCACAGTTAAGTTTCCAATGTGCATCTGTGCATTGTGAAGCTTATAAGAGTGTAAATCCAGCAAGAATCTAATTGAAACATTTATACAGACTAATTTGAATCTACATGATCATTTCAACTCAAATTTTTCTTTATTTTCAAAAATTTCAATTGCTTCTATACACAAGGTATTAAACATATGTTTCATCTCCGACAAGTGTCAAGTTATACTATCATTGCTTAGCAAAAATTATGAAACCAAAAATATGCCAAGAATGCTTTGATGCACCCCCAAACTTAAACTACACAGTGTCCTCAATGTGGGACATGGATGTAAGTTAGAGACAAAAATGACAAAGAGTATAAAAAGGAACAACAATACCCAGGGGGAGGAAACGGCATTTTGATACAAAAACCCCCAAACTTGAATTGGACTGCGCAACCTGGAGAGCATCACGAAGAACAAAAAGAAATAACCACAAACAGTATTAATAGCACAAGCATAAATACAGATAAAGAATGTACCGAAAGTTAACAGAACAGAAAGAATTTGCATTGCAAAAAGAGTTTACATGATTACAAAAAGAACTGTACAGGGATCATGTCTACTAGAGCAACCTATACATAGCAAATTCTTACAGTTCAAAAGGAAAACAAAAGATACAAGAGAAATAGTTACATATGAAACAAAAAGATAAGGTCCACACTGGCAACAAGCTATGGTCCAGAGGGTAAACGGGCGAGGATGGAATGGAGGAGAGATTGAGTCTTACGCCGTTCAGCGGAGGCCAAACGACGTTCCTCAGTGGCGACACGACGGTCTTCAGCAGCAAGACGACGATCTTCTTCAGCACGTGAAGAAGTCTCACACAGAGTCCGAGTGTACGCGGACAAAGAATTCTCAAAACGATCCAGTCGTTCATGAATACCGGCAAAGCTAGCCCGGATGAAAGCCTGGTCCTGGTGAGAGTCGACCGGAGGCTCTACCCTTGCAGCGGCTACTGCGGTGGAAGCATCCTCAGAAGGAGGAGGAGGTGGAGCGTGGATGAACAGGGGGGCAGCAGGCTGAGGGGTACTAGAATGGCTAAGAACATTGATCCACCGGCGCTGGGTAAAAATTTTAATCTTTTTGCCTTTTGGTTCATAGGGAGGAACAATGAAACCCTTGTGCTGAAGGAGCCGAGTGATGAAAAACGGCAAAGGCAATTTTCGATTTTCAACTCGCGGAACCCGTGCATTATGAGCATCATGCCAAAACTTCATAAATGTGGTCCAAATGAGCTCTGGGATGGAGAACCATTGGCCTTGGTCCATGGCATATAAGGCTTGCAAAAGGAGGCCCCGACGCTCGGTGCTATGCACCAAAGGGCAGACATTGTGCTTGAAGACAGTGTCAATGAACCACAGGCGTTCCGGAAGATTGGTTTTTCGGATAAAAGACTGGGGCCTAGTAGGATCGTCAACAGTACAAATGGCAGCGGCAATCTGCTCCACAGTTAATGTATCCGGCTCCTCATATAAAGGGAGATTCTCACGATTGACAATGTCATCGGGGCACTCAATGGGGCAACCAGAAACCTGAATGATGTCAGTCATAGTGAAAGCATAGGTGGTGCCATCAATGGATGTAGTGAGAGAAATGGGTGGCTCTTCAGGGCATTGGAGATTCTGATAGAAGAGGCGCACTACACGGGGGTAGGCAACCCTGGCAAGGGGTGCGCAAATGTGCTGCAGACGTCGATTAGTCAATTCGGCGACAGCCCACGAAGTAGTGGGTAGAATGTCAAAGGCATCCGTGAGCGAAAATGAGAGTTCGTAGTTGAGGTGTTTGCGATCCCAAGGATCACGTGGTCGCTCACGATTGACAGCACGGGCACCCGAAGAGGGTCGAGGAGGGCGAGAAGAACCGGCACGAGACATTTAGAGAGGTGGACTTGGTTAAGGACTTTCAGCGAGCACCTGGCGTGCACCACAAAAAGGAGAAGGTGAAAGTGAGTGGGATGGAGGAGCAAACCCAAAAAATTTTACAAGCAACGAAGCTCTAGCATAGAGCTAGTATCAACAAACCATCAACACAACAAAACACCAACATTGCAAGCCCATCCTCCTTGTAAAATCATAATGAATGAACAAAGGCATGAAAAACAAAGGAAGAAGAGACTGACCTGAATTACACTCTATCCTAGAGTAAGAAGAATGGTAGGAAGAGGGAGGGGAGATGATGGGTTGGTGGTTGTGGATGAGGGATAGGTGGGTGAGTAGGGTGAATTGCATGGGGGAGAGAAAGGTGGTGGTTGTGGGGGGGAGGTGAGGAGAGGTGGGGGTGAGGGGGTTTGGAGAGAGTATGGATGAGAGAGGAAATGTGGTGATGGTTGATGGAGGTGGTGAGGGTTTAGAGAGAGAGAGAGGTGAGGTTTGGGTGAGTTGGTGTGGGTGAAATAGAGGAGGGCTGGGGGTTAAAAGGAGAGGAGGGAGCTTGGGTCGAGAGAGAGAGGTTGTGTGGTTTTAAAAGAGAGAGGGAAGCTTGGTTCGAGCACTCGAAGGGTGTTTTCGAGTGCTCGAAATTGGGGCAGTGGCCTCGGCTGAGGATGGGGCATGGTGCTCTACACTTCAAGCACTCGAAATGGGACTTCGAGTGCTCGAAGTCTTGGCAGTGAGGTTTGCTGTGGCATGAGATGTGGTGGAGTGTGAAGTGGGGGTTGGTTGGTTGTTGGGGCAAGCATGGAGTGTGGATGCATGAGGGTTGCAGGGTTTGATGATGGTGGTGAGGTGGCTGGGCAAGGAGGCATGCATGAGGTGGTGGGTTGTGGAAGTTGGTCTGCAGAGATGCCGAGAAGGGGGTGTTGTGTGCATGGTGGTGATGCTGTTGGAGAGAGAGGATTTTGGTGGTGAGGTTGGGTTTGGTTGTGAGAGAGATAGTTGATGGAGCTCGAAGTTGCCGAGAGAGAGAGGTTTGTTGGTGGCTGGTTTCATGGTGGGGTGTGATGAGAGAGAGAGGTGGGTTGCAATGCATGGGTGGGGGTGAGGTTGAAGTAGAGAGTGAGAGAGTGGAGAGTGGTTAGGTTGAGGTGTGGAGAGGTTTGGAGGTGGTTTGCATGCATGCATGCATGGAGCTTGCATGCATGCAAGGATGTCTTGGGTGGTGAAGGAGAGGTGGTTGGGATGGTTGGATGATGGTGTGAGGTGATGGAGCATGCATGGTTTGCATGCTTGGGTGGGGAGGTGTGGGTTGTTTGGTGGAGAGTGGAGAGGTGGGGATGCAGGGTGGTGAGGGAGAAGTGGTTGGGATGGTTCAGGCAAGATGCCGAGAGGGTGATGTTTGGTGCATGGTGTGTGAGGGTTGCTTAGGTGAGGGGTTGCCGAGAGGAGAGGTTTGCATGGGTTGGGAGATGTGTGTGATGGTAGGTGGTTGCATGGTTAGATGCCGAGAGGAAGGGGGTGTGAGGTTGGTTGGTGTGTAAGGGGCATGGTGTTGAGGTTGGTTTGGGATTTCGAGCACTCGAATGGTGGCTTCGAGTGCTCCAAAAACAAGCAGAAGTCTCAGAATTGTGTTGTGGAAGTTTCGAGCATGCTGAAATTTTTGGTTGGAGGCTCGAGCACTCGAAATGGGAATTCAAGTGCTCGAGATGAGGACAGTAGCTTGGGATGAGGTTGAGAGGGGGGTTCAAGCACTCGGAATGGGTTTGAGAGAGCTCGAAAATTGCAGCCAAATTAAAGTGAAGCTTGAAAACTAAAGCACTCGGCATGGAGCTTGAATGTTGTTGCATGGCCATGCATGAGCTTGCATGGATGGTTCAAGGAATGAGATTATTAATACATGGAAGCATAAAGACTTGGAGCAGTGGGCTCGGATAGGAAAGAATGCATGCATCAGAGAAATGCATGCAACCATGCATGAAATATAGAAATGCATGCAAGCAAGGAACTTTGCGGATCATGATAAAATTTTTGAGGAGCATGAAATTCCTATGCATGCAATGTTGATGGATTCAAGCCAATGTATGGGAAAAATTTAAACGTTGCAACATCCTCTCATTCAAATGGATGGAAAATTTGAAAAGAACTCTCTCTTTTTTTTTTTCTTTTTTCTTTTTTTTTTACTTTTCAAACTTTGCAATTTCTAAGGCATGGAAAAATTGCCAACTTTCAGAACATCACACAAAGCATGGGTGGATGTAAGAAAATTTTCAAACCTTTGCAACATCACACAATGCATGAATGAAATTTAGGGAGAAAATTTTAAACTTGCAAATTCATTCCATTCCAATGCATGGGAAATTTTAAAAGTTTTGTTTTGAAACCTTGCAATTTTTCAACCTTTTAATCATCTCAAATGCATGAACAATTTTGAGAAAATTTTCAGACTTTTCATTAAAAATGATAAAAGATGCACATGAGTCGCATTTGAAAAATCTAATGAAATTGCTAGAAAGCGATGGAGACTTCCGGGAATGAAAATTAGAGTTGAGAAGGTCTAAGAAGCCAGTCTAAAAAATGTGGAACACAAGTTAAGATAATTCCAGAGAAAGTTAAATTTTGGCATTTCTACACCGTTTCCCAGGAAATTTGCAAGGCACGAGCAATTTCAAAGAAAAGGAAGCTTGGGAATTGAAAGAATTTCTTCCCTTGAGTTGCTAAATTTAATGTCGATAGCTAGACAAAGCTAGAGCAGGCACTAATCCTCATAAATTGGATCCGTCAAGAGGACTTCCTTAACTTTTCGGGTTAGAATTGTGCCGTCAATGCAAGGCTTAAGCCTTTGGCCATTTACCTTGAAGAGTGATCCACTTGCAGGATCATGAAGTTCGATTGCTCCATGAGGAAAGACGGTAGTGACAATGTATAGACCATCCCATCTTGACCGGAGTTTACCGAGAAAGAGTTTCAAGCGGGAATTGAAAAGCCAGACCTTTTGTCCCGGGGCAAAAGACTTTTTGACGATATGTTTGTCATGAAAAGCTTTAGTCTTTGCCTTGTAAATTTTTGCACTTTCATACGCATCATTACGCAATTCCTCAAGTTCATTTAATTGCAACGCACGATTAGAGCCGGCTTGTTTGAGATCAAAATTGAACCTTTTTATGGCCCAATAAGCACGGTGCTCTAATTCTACCGGGAGATGACATGCTTTGCCAAAGACAAGTCGATATGGTGACATGCCAATGGGTGTCTTATAAGCTGTCCGGTAAGCCCAAAGCGCATCGTTTAGCCTTACTGACCAATCTTTGCGGTCCGGTCTAACCGTTTTTTCCAAAATGTGCTTAATCTCCCGGTTAGAAATCTCTACTTGACCACTCGTTTGAGGGTGGTAAGGTGTAGCAACCTTATGAATGACGGAATACTTGGCAAGGATGGATTTTAGATAACGATTTCGGAAATGAGATCCGCCATCACTAATGATTGCTCGGGGCGTACCAAAACGACTAAAGATGTGAGACTGAATGAAATGGATCACGACTTTATGATCATCGGTTTTGGTAGCCTCGGCTTCAACCCATTTAAACACATAATCCACCGCTACAAGGATGTACTCATAGCCATAAGAAGATGGAAATGGTCCCATGAAGTCAATCCCCCACACATCAAAAATTTCAACAATTAAAATGTTGGTGAGGGGCATCATGTCTCTTCGGGACATGGATCCAAGTTTTTGACATCGTTCACACGATTTGCAAAAATTGTATGCATCCCGGAACAAGGTAGGCCAAAAGAATCCGCTTTGAAGGACTTTGTTAGCGGTCTTTTTGGCACTGAAATGGCCTCCACAAGCAAGAGTATGGCAAAAATTTAAAATGCTTGTGGCCTCGGTTTCAGGAATACATCGCCGGATGATTTGGTCCGGGCAATACTAGAATAGTTCCGGATCTTCCCAAAAGAAATGCTTGACTTGGGAGAAAAACCGGTCCCTCTCTTGTCTGGACCAATGGGCTGGAATTTTGCCAACCGCAAGATAATTGACAATATCCGCAAACCATGGAAGAGTAGAATGTGAAACTTGAAGAAGTTGCTCATCCGGAAAGGAATCATGGATGGCTACGAATTCTGAAGATTTCTCAATAAGTAAGCGAGAGAGATGATCGGCGACAACATTGTCGGTCCCTTTTTTGTCCCGGATGTCAATGTCAAACTCTTGAAGTAAGAGGATCCATCGAATTAAACAGGGTTTTGTCTCTTTTTTCTCTAACAAATGCCTAAGAGCGGCATGATCTGAAAAGACGATGACCTTGGAGCCAAGAAGATAAGAGCGAAATTTATCCAAGGCGTACACCACAGCTAGCAATTCTTTTTCAGTGGTGGTGTAGTTCAATTGGGCATCGCAGAGAGTTTTGCTAGCATAATAAATGACATGCGGAAGTTTATCCACACGTTGGCCCAAAACTGCCCCTAATGCATAGTCGGATGCATCACACATGATCTCAAAGGGAAGAGACCAATTAGGGGGTTTCATGATTGGGGCGGAGGAGAGGAGAATGCGAAGTTTGATGAAAGCTTCCATGCAAGCGTCATCAAAATTGAACGGAACATCCTTGGCTAAGAGATTACACAAGGGCCGTGAGATTTTGCTAAAATCTTTGATGAAGCGACGATAGAATCCGGCATGGCCAAGAAAAGAACGGATTTGACGGACGGAATGCGGAGGAGGAAGATTAGAGATTAACTCAACTTTTGCCTTGTCTACCTCGATTCCCCGCTTAGAAATGACATGTCCTAAACAATGCCGTCTTGGACCATGAAGTGGCTTTTCTCCCAACTTAGAATGAGGTTCGTCTCTTTGCATCTTTGGAGCACAAGAGATAAATTTTTGAGACACGAGTCAAAGGAGGAGCCAAATACGGAAAAATCGTCCATGAAAACTTCCAAGAACCTTTCAACCATATCGGAGAATATGGACATCATGCACCTTTGGAACGTTGCCGGTGCATTGCATAGACCAAAAGGCATGCGTCGATAGGTAAAAGTACCAAAGGGGCATGTGAATGTTGTTTTCTCTTGATCTTGGGGGGCGATTGCCACTTGGTTATAGCCGGAATAACCATCAAGAAAACAATAGAAGCTTTGGCCGGCTAACCTTTCTAGGATTTGATCAATAAATGGGAGTGGGAAATGATCCTTCCTAGTTGCTGAATTGAGTTTACGATAGTCAATGCACACACGCCACCCGGTGGTGGTTCGTTGTGGCACGAGCTCACCCGCTGAATTTTCAACAACGGTGAGCCCGGATTTCTTGGGGACAACTTGTGTGGGGCTCACCCACTTGCTATCAGAGATAGGATAGATGATTCCCGCATCTAGCAATTTAATCACCTCTTTCATGACCACTTCCTTCATATTTGGATTTAACCGGCGCTGGACCTCTCTAGTAGGCTTTGCGTCATCCTCCATATGAATGCGGTGCATACAAATAGAGGGGTCAATTCCTTTCAAATCTGCTCTTGGAGCACCGCTAAGAGGTTGGTCTCTTGGTCTTTTTGAAGGTCCGAGGCAATAATGACCGGAAGGGTTTGCTTTGGACCAAGGAACACATACTTGAGATGGGCCGGGAGCGGCTTAAGCTCAAGTTGTGGCGGAGATAACAATGATGGGACCGGAGGAGTGGTGGAAAGTTGGGGAAGTGGTTCTTTTGGAATTTTCCAAGGAGGTACATCCATGATAGCACTAATATCAAGCAAGGAATTGACTTCTTGAATGGCTTAATCAACATCAAAGTTTGAGAAGTCAAAATGGGACATGCAAGTTTTAAGAGGATCTTTGCTTAGGATGAAGGGGAGAGATTCTTCGACCACTTCATCGATGACATCCACAAGAAAACAATCATCCTCATTGGAGGGATGTGGAGTTTGACTTGCATGTTTCCAAAAGCAATGTCCATCACCCCGGTTCGGCAATTAATTGATGCATTAGCCGTGGCTAAAAATGGCCTACCAAGGATCACGGGAATGTGCTTTTTTGGGTCATGGACCGGTTCTGTATCAAGAACCACAAAATTTACCGGGAAGTAGAATTTATCCACTTTGATGATAACGTCCTCGAGAATACCTCGTGGATGCTTGACCGATCTATCAGCAAGTTGCAAAACCACGGAAGTCGGCTTAAGATCTCCCAAACCAAGTTGTAGGTAGACTGAGTATGGAATTAAATTCACACTAGCTCCTAAGTCAAGGAGGGCCCTCTCGATTTTGCTGTCACCAATGACGCAAGAGATTGTGGGGGCACCCGGATCCTTATGCTTCGGGAGAGTGCTGTGCTGAATGATAGCACTAACATTTTCAGTCAACCTCACTTTTTTTGGCAAATGATTTTTAGAAGTGCGCTTTTGAGTGCACAAATCTTTGAGAAATTTTGCATAGGGAGGGATTTGCTTGATAGCATCCAAGAGGGGCAAGTTAATCTTCACTTGCTTGAAAACTTCCCACATGTCTTGAATTTTACAATTCTTGTTCCCAAAATGTGTCGACTCTTGAAGACGTTGAGGAAACGGAGCTTTTGGCTCATAAGTCGTGTCCACATTTGGGGTGACATGTGTGGGATTTCCGTGAATGGTATTTGGACAAGAATTTGGATTAGAAGAGCTTGAATTTGGATTTTTCAAATGAGAAACTTCCTCACTTTTGTCTCCATCGACCTTGTTGTCAACCACTCTACCACTCCGAAGGGTGGTGATAGCCTGAACTTGTTCATGAGTCGGCCCACTCAGAGGAGGGGTTTCGTCAATCACATGCATTCCTCTAGGATTTTCAAAAGGTTGAGAGGGAAGCTTGCCCTTGTCCTTTTGAAGCAATTGATTCACCGAGTTAGCTATTTGGCCCACTTGATTTTCGAGATTAGCTATGGATTGAGTATGAGAGTGAACCATTTGGAGAGTAGGCTGCAAGGATGTCAAGAGTTGCTTGTTGGCATCCATTATTTGCTTATTTAATGATTCCATCATTTGCTTGTTTGCAGCTACTATCTCGTCAGTTGGACACACAGGAGGTTGATTGGAGACATTTGGATTGTAAGGAGGACGGTAGCTTGAAGAGGCTTGGAACGGTCTACCTTGATATTGAGAAGAGGGCTGATTTTGCCGCCCTTAGTTTTGGAATTGGGAATTTTGTGGGGCTTGTTGCCGCCATGAGAAATTCGGATGATCTCGCCAACCCGGATTATAGGTGTTGGAATATGGATTGTTCCCGGGCCGCGAGAACATGGCATTAGCTTGCTCTTGGTTGGGATTGGGAAATTGCTCCGGTGTGGGGCAATCTTCCGAGAGATGGAATGGACTAGTGCATGAAGCACAAACTGAACTTGCCGAATTTTGAGACAATGAAGGAGGAAGATGTGGTGCCATCAATTGGTAGAATTTATGAACGATGGCATCCACTTGAGATAATTCCTCCCTTATTGATTTTGGTTGACAAGGGTTGGTGTTCTTTGCAGTTGCAGTTCGATCGATCAAACTGGTTTGGGAAGGTTTTTAAAAATCAAGTCAAGGGTTTGTAGATCGATTCAAAGATCGATCTACACCTTCTCAAACCCTCGTTCCCTTCGCCGCTGCACAACCCATCTTCTCCATCGCCGGCGAGACTCCGGCGACCATCCCAAGCGTCGATTCTCTCTCTCTTCCATCGTAGATCTCATTCGCATCTCACTCTTCAGCATCTCAACTTCCCTCTCAATTTATAGGTGAGATCCGAACCCCTCTTGTGTTTCAAGAATTAATGCTTTAAATGTTAGATCTATGTTGTTTTGATGATGCATATCTGATCGGTTGGTCAATCATACATCAACCTTCACAATAGCACGAATCATTGTAAAATAGGGCTATTGGTCGGGTAAGTCGAACCACTAGGACTGCGCTAGTCTAAGGCAACCTAAATGTCTAGAATCGTTCTTAGAATGATGAAGGGGAAATAAAGAGTTGTTTGTTTGTCACTAAATTGAATATGTGAAGTGCATGAAATAGAAACTTGCAATAATTGAAGCAAGATAAGATGCGAGTAAGAAAAACTAAGGAAGTGAATCCGTCTCCATCCCTATACACATGCTAGGCTAAATTTAAATTCGGGAAATCAACATAAACGATGGTCATGATACATAACAACCCTTGGTTGCTATAATATCCTCAAGAGGTTCATTGAATCAAAAACAAGAATAATCCATCAAAGAAATACATGCTTAAACTACCTAAACTAGGGTGTAGTCTTCAACATGCTCCCTAAGCCAAAGATTATCAAGCCCTTAATTGAATGATAAAAGCACATAAAGTTAGGAATCAAGAATAGACCATCAAAGGGGGAACCTAAGCAATGGACTATCAAAGTTCTCCAACTTCATGCCATTAAAACTATTCCATGATCTCACTACCATTGTCACCATGAGAGTGCAAGCACTATGATTAAAAGAATAAACCATCTAAAATAGATAATTAATTCAACAATAATCATTAAAATACATGAAGATCCATTACAAGAAGCAAAATGCTCTAGACCATGAAAAGACCATAGGTTATACATTGAAATCCCAAAATAAAATCTACACTAGAACATGCTTATAAGGGAGGGACTTCATCGCCTCCCTAGAAGAAGAGTTAGTTACCCATTGGGGCCTTAGAATGAAGAAGAAGCTTGAACTCCATCTCCAATTTTCGAGCTTCCCTTTGTTAGCTTGAAGAACTCCCTTTTCTTGCTCTCTTCTCTCTCCTCTATCTTGTAGAAAATGTAGGATAGCCAATGTGTGGCCTTTGGTAGCTTTTTATTTTCCAACAAAAACCCTCTCTCTCCTCCAAGGAACACCTCCAACCACTTCATAAAGAAGGAAGATGGCATTGAGGAAACCAATGTGCAAGTGGCTGAAATTGAGCCATTTCCGAGTGCAATCTGCCTGATTTTCGAGCACTCGAAAAGTGGTCTCGAGCACTCTAAATTAGTGCAATGTGCAACATGCTCTTCTTGCTCAGCGCTGACCTACTTTGGTAAAACTGCTATAACTTTGTGCCCAGAACTCTGAATGATGATCTGTTTGAATATTTGGAGAGCTGATTCAGTTCTTTAAAAACTTCATGTTTTGATGAAGACCCAATTCTCAAGTCTGGTTGGTCGAAAATGGGGAGAAAGGCAGTACTTCAGTGCTGCCAGGCAGTTCTGCGCACCTCTGTTACGAAGATCATAACTCTCTGCTCCGAACTCCGAATGATGAACCACTTGAAGATTTAGAAAGCTGATTCAGAGATCTAAATCTTTCATGTTATGATGGAAGTCTAGTTCTTGAGTTTACTAGGTCGAAAATGGCGACAAAATTCATGATCACTGCTGCCAGAAATTCAGAAATGGCATCCTTTTTGTTCAAAATTCCACAAGGCATCATTTTTGCTTCCTTTTTGCACTTTAACCTAAAAATGCATAAAAACATGCAAATGGAGTTAATCTACATAAAATAATTAATAACTGGACTTTGTTAATGTAATTTAGGGTGCTTGAATATACAGTATTCAGCGCTTATCAATATCGCTATTGATGAAGCTTTCAATCTCTTTGAATACATGTATATATTTATATATATATGTATATATGGTTTTATATGTTTTTGATTTTTTATTTGATTTCGGGGGTCACGGGCCGAATCAAGTGACCAATGTTGATGCTTTGTTGTGTAGATGGGCCCACGACCATGTTCGTGAAGGCCCCGTGCCATTCACGTCACAGATCTATGACTTTTCGAGTTTCACCTCACAGTTCGATCGATCGATCGAACTGTGAGGTGAAACTCAAAAAGTCATAGATCTGTGACGTGAATGGCACGGGGCCTTCACGAACATGGTCGTGGGCCCATCTACACAACAAAGCATCAACATTGGTCACTTGATTCGGCCCGTGACCCCCGAAATCAATTAAACTTTTTCTCCGATCGATCTGTAACAAATCGATCTCACTTATTCTTGATCGATCGAACTTGCATCGATCTCACATTTTTGTGATCGATCAAACTTCACAGATATACTTCACATATTTCACACATCATCTCTTGTGTTTTATGCTATCTCATACATGCCCAATGCCTGTGTTTTCCACATTAGATGCATTCCATACTTATACTGTCTAGCATGTTTCACATCATGTCACTCATTCCTTGTCACTTGCATAGATTCATATTTCCTATCTGTTTTATCTATCTTATTTGACATATATAATTTTATAAATTGTGCTTTAATTCTCTATACTGGCACTAACTTCCTTTTTGCAAGTGTTCCTTTTATTTTGCAGGCCATGGCTAGGGTAAAGACTGTTACTCGCAGACATTATCACCGCAGGGCCAGGCAGAGTTTGGACAACGAGGCAGGTCCATCTCACGCCCAGGACCCTATTCAAGAGGAGCCAGTAAAGCCCACTCCACCTCAGTCTCCATCTGACAGTCGACTATAGTCTTCAGCCGAGGCATCTTCTTCATAGGCTGACGCTGAGGCTGAGCACATACCATCTCCATCACCACCACCAGCTCAGCCAGCCCAGCACTTAGATCGGCCATTGCCGAGATACTCATGCCTTCGAGTGGCGCACAAGTCAGTCTTTGACATAAACTACTTCTCCCGGTCTGTTCTTACCAGAGCAGCATATGACGATATAGACCGGAGGGGCATCTCAACCATACTAGCCCCTATCACATACCCAGTATACCCGAGGTTGGTACGGATGTTCTTCCAGAACCTCCGACCTACCCCGAGTAACCTGGCGGAGCTGCGGACTACCATCAACGGCCACTCTATCAGTATCATGGTGGACACATTTTCCAGATCTTCCCGTTGTCCACATGTCTGCCCTCCCGATCTCCAGATACCTATCCTACTATATGGAGGCCCACATATGTAGACATAGCCGTTGCACTCATAGATCACTATGCCGGTGGCCAGACCTTCTCCACCCGTAATTATCTGCTAAACGACTTGTGGTTTTTCGATTCGGTGCTATACCGAAATGTTTTTATGGCCGGCCACAAGATACAGAGGCGCAGCGACTATCTTACAGCTTTATACGCCTTCTATACAGGGCACTGGATATCCATTCTTGAACTTATCTGAAGCGTTATGATGAAGCTGTATGTTGACCATATCAACAAAGCCAAGCCCAAAAGGGCTAAGTATCTCCCATTCGGCCATCTCATCACACAGATTCTGAGAGACCAGCGCTATCCCTTCCGTTCTGAGCCACGGGAGCGTATTGAGTCCAGGGCCTGTTCATTTAAGAAGAAGGATTGGGATAAAAGCTACCAGGCTCTTATTAAGAGCCTACAGGACGACGTTGTAGAGGCAGCTGAGGAGTTAGAAAGAGAGGAGATGGAGCAGGCAACAGCAGCAGCAGCAGAGCAAGTGGCAGATGATATACCAGTAAATCCGCCTACCATGCACATGGATATTGACTTGGAGTAGCCCGCAGAGGACCAGGAGCATCACTCTCCGGCTGGGTCACCCATTCATGATGAGGAGTAGGCTCAGGATCATCATTCTCCCGTTCCAGCAGTACCTAAGGCTCCAGCACAGACACCCGGCTTTGGAGAGCGCATCCAAGCTTTGGAGGATGTCGTAGTCTCTATCCGAGCAAACACTGTCTCTATCCGAGCTGGCATTACTTTACTCCGTACGAATGTCATAGCTACATTACGTGATCTATCCAGAGACATCCGCGGAGCACGCCCTGCCCATCCTACCTCCTCTTCCTGATCTCTCTATCCCCTTACTCCTGTCATTTTATATATCTGTAATACATTTTTACTGTTACTCTATTTTTGCGGCCAGTCTATTGGCCCTGATACTGTGCTATGATGTATATTATTTCTGTTTATATGCTATATTTTGGATGTCATACCTTGTATTGATATATCTGTTTGTGATTGACTCCATCAGGTGCATCCCAGTGACTTTAGTGAGAGAGAGTACTACCCAAAATTTTCAGGACCACCCTTATACCTCTCTCCATTTTCAGTTGTTATCCCATTTACACTTGCATGTCCACTGTGCACTGTTATTATCCCTTTTGTTATCTGATGAGTTTTATCCAAGTACCAAATTTTCAAGACCACAGTTAATCCCAAGTTTGAGGGAGGGCTATGCCACCTACTTTGGATACTTCTGTCCCGACTATTCTTAGCTATAGTTGCACTGGTATACTCTTTCCTTTTGTTCTCTTTGCACATTGAGGACACTTTGCCATTTAAGTTTGGGGGTAATAGTGTGATTTCTACTGTTTGCTTTAAATTCAAAAATTTTAGCATGACTTGTGTATTTGAGGGATTTTCTATGATCGGTCCATAACTAACTTTAATTTTGATCTTTTGAGGACTATATTGCTTAAAATTTAAAAATTGTTTGACTTGATAGTCCAATACTCCTTGTATGCCTTGTGGATGTCATTTTGGGAATTTTCTATGATTGGTCCATAACTAGCTATGATTTTGATCTTTTGAGGACTATATTACTTAGAATTTAAAAATTGCTTGACTTGAGAGTCCAATACTCCTTGTATGCCTTGTGGATGCCATTTAGGGGTAAATTTTTTAAAAAATTGATATCATGCTTGCACTTGTGGTCCACATTATCCTGATTTTGTGATTATTTTGAGATTCAACACTAGAACAGGTGCACACTAGCATTCATTTGTGGGGTACATGCTTTGTTGATTATTGAATTGGTTATATCCCAATTGGGCTAGTAGTGCATTGAAAGCTTTCATTCTTGATAAAGGTGGATAACAACCCCTTTTCACTAAGTAGCCAGGATTCTAGCCTCATCAAGCACTAAATTTCTCGTGCCGAAAGGTAGAGGGCCCAAACTCTAGGTTAATAATTAAACTTGAAAAAAAAAAAAAAAAAAGTTGCAAAAGCAATAAAAAAGTGAGGATTTCTCCCAAAAGGTGATAAGTGGGAAATGATTAGATGGAGGTTGTCTTGATTTGTAGCCTAGTTGATTTGAGCTTGTAAGTCCTTAGGGGTGTTTGAACACCTAGTACCCTAAAGCCGTCTGGTT
Source organism: Cornus florida (assembly GCF_030987335.1). NCBI lineage: Eukaryota > Viridiplantae > Streptophyta > Magnoliopsida > Cornales > Cornaceae > Cornus > Cornus florida. Next base: position 14,274,911 of record NW_026775571.1, on the reverse strand, counting down.
TGGGAGTCATTGACCTAACGCTCGACCTCATGGATCGTTAGAAAGCTTAATAGATCAACACATTGCACCATACTTCCATCTTTGATCCTAAAATAAAAAATAAATAAAAAAAAAAGAGAAAATCGAGTGAAAAGAATAAGCGCACCTAGAACAATAAAGCTTTAATAAAAGGTCCACTCTTTGTCTTGATGATTGGTACTAGATTTGTGTGCTAGTTTGAGGGTAAGGATATGATGATTTCTTTAGTTGGCTAAGATAGTAATATACTTGATGCCGGTCCACTCAAAAAGGATTCTAGAGTTATTTTGATTTTCATGATCATTTTCTTGATGTGTGGAGGACCATACTTGCTTGTTTGATGGTGAAATTTTGGGAGATTGCTTGGAAATGTTTGAAAAATTGCCTACTTGAGGTAGTTTTCTCCCAATGCTTGTTTGCAATATTAGTGCCTCTTTTAAAAGAATGAGCTTAATGTTTGTGGGTATCATTTCTGGAAATCCTCACGAGACTTCACTCGTCCACTAGGGGTAACCTAGGGGTTTAAAAGGCTTGTTGCATGTGCTAAATGTAATCGTGTTCCCTACGAAAGTGGCGTTATCCATTTATTGTTTTCTAATTCATAGTTGTTTAGTTGTTCATTTCATTCATTTACTTTCTAGTGCATTGCTAGGGACTAGCAATATTTAAGTTTGGGGGTGTGATGAGCGCTAAAAAGTGCGCATTTAAACCCCTTAAGCTTAGGTATTCTAGAACCTTTATCTATCTTATTTTCCCGCTTTAGCTTTATTTTGTGTTATTTCCATTTTCAGGTACCTATCCCCAAAATAAGCTAACTCAGCCAAATAAGAGCATAATTGAAACAATCTTGAGAAGAATCAAAGAAAGGAGCAAAGTGGAAGCAAAAGGAAGCAAGTGGTAGAAATTCAGTAAGTTCGATCGATCTCAACAAATATTCAATCGATCAAAAGTTTATCGATCTTAGCATTCCAAGATGGATCCAAGCTCTCTTGTCCTTATCCAAGATCCCACAAAGTTCGATCGATCCAACTTTCTTCTGATCGATTGAAAAGATTCTATCTTATCCACTTGTACCACCCTACCTACCACATTTGTCTTTTTCCCAAAAATATCTTCAAAATATCTCAGATTTGTTTTTATCCAAAAAGGCGCCGCCATAGAGGATCGATCCAGCTTAAATTCGATCGATCTCAACCACGTTCGATCAATCTCACCACAAGTTCGATCGATCGAACTCCACAAATCCCGAGAAAATCCAAATTCCAGCTCATTAAAAGTTGTCTCATATCTAATCATTGGAAGGAATATTAGTGTACGAGCCAAGCTCATTTAGGGTGATTTTTTACCTACCTATATAAAGAATATGAGCCACTTTTTGAGAGATATACTTGATATACTTTAGAGTAGATAGGAAGCATAATTTTCATATATTCTTAGGGAGGAAGAAAAGAAAGAATGAGGCTAGAGGCACAAGCTTAGAGTTCTTCCATCAACCAAGAAGATAAGCAATCTCTACCATGGAGTTAGCCCTTGAGAGTTGGAGGACACCATCTATGAGTGGCTAGACATCCTCTTGGGGCTAGAGTTAGCCCTAAGCATGCTTTCTACATCTTGATTTATGTATTTTTTAGGGGATTGGTATTGTGATGCATGTTTTGACACTTTTATATATATAGATCTTGTTTATTCAATGATTTGTGTGGTTTAATGCTTCCAATTGATCATTTCATTCTATCCATATGTCTATGTATGCTAGAATAGATGTTCATGTGTTTATCTTTATTTCTTGTGTTATTGATGCATGTTTATGTGTATTAATGCTATAGATTTAGAGATTGTCAAGACATAGTGCTTAATGGAATGTTCTTGTGGTTTATTTGATAGTTCATACTCATTTCTTGATGGATTGTACCTCTCCCTTAGTTTAATTAGTTTAATTTCATGTCATTAGCTTAATTGTAGTGTAGTTGTAGTTTAGGTGTTAAATGGGAGGATAATTCATGCTTGTTGTTTGATATTCCATACTTATGAAAGCTAGTAATATATATCTCTAACCTTGTGATGTGTTTGGATTGTGAGCTAAAAGAAAAGATTAATGGCTTAATTTGATATATTGTGTTATCCACCATGTTGCTTAGGTAATATATGCTTAATTTGTCATCCATGCTTATTGAAACAACTACACACACACACTATGTTGCAATACATGTTTTTCCCCTCATTAATCATTCATTAAGGGTGTAGAAATGTTATGCTTAGTGGTGATCTCGAAACCCCAAGATCTCTCTCTTATTTTATCTCCATTACATGTAATTGCCTACTTTAGTTTAAATTGCATCTTAGAGTAATTCAACCACCAACCAATATTTTAATCACTCGACCTACTAACCCTAATTTCGATTCCACAACCTAATACGACCCATCAATCCCTTGGGACGATCCCTATTTGCCCTAACTATATTTTTAATGAAAGGTAGTAGTGGCAATTTCTAAATGTAAAACTTGGCCACATTCATCATAGTTCTACACCATTATTTTTTGGTGCACAAACTTTGGACTTTGGGGGTGACGCCTCGAGTCCACCACTCGCCCTATTGGACATAAGGGTGGGCGATGTACTGAGATGGTGGATGCGACTTACGTATTCCATGCTGGCTACTGGGTGTCTATTCCTGAGTTAGTTTTTGTGCAGCTCTACCGTCTCTACAATGAGATTGGAGAGGCCCGACGCCCTCCTATCCACCATATTCACTTTCCTAGGCTTGTCACACGCCTGATGGAGATAATGGGGGTTCCGATACCCCCGAATGAGGCTACTATGACCGTCTTCAACCAGTACCATTTTACGCAGTGGAACAACGTCTTCGGGCATATGCCCAGGACGAGGAAGCGGGAGTAAGGTGTTAACGATAAGATCCAAGAGGATCGACGGTGTATAGATGCCAAGGCGAGGAGTATGCCATATGTGTTGCATTTTCCACCTTATCCACCCTCGCCTACTATTCTATCTACTAAGCCTGCTGATACAATGATGGCAGTGGATGACGATGATAAGGAGTATAATGATGAGGCTACAGAGGAGGAGATGAATCTCTCCGATAACCAGCCCTCACTGAGGAGGAGACCCGCTCCTACAGCCCTGCCTGAGAGTTCTTCTCAAGTTGAGATTAGAGTTTTACAAGCCAGGGTGGCTGAGCTACAGGATGGTCAGATGGTGCTGCGGCAGATGTTGATTGCGCAACAGAGCATATTGGAGGAGTTACTTAGCTGCATTCCGTCCGCTCCATCTACTTCTTTTAATCCATCACCACCACCTGTGGATCAGTTTTTAGGACTTTTTTATATTTTTGTTGACTAGGGCAGTCTTTTTGCTATATTTATTTCCATATGATGTATACCTGCCCTAAGTCTTTCTTTCAAAAGCATTGTACTGATTTCTGATATATATACATGTTTTTTGGTTATATTCTCCTTGTGTTGATATTTCTCTATGCTTACTCCATATACTTGATACTCTGATGTGTGTTGGAGTTTATTGATTTTGTAGGATACAACAGATTAAGTTTGGGGGTGATTTTGAGAGGAACCACTATGTTGAAGGAGACGATTTTGGAAACTCATTTTTACCCATCTGTGCAGTATTTTGTCATATCTTTGCTGGTCTACTTGTATGGTAATATCTTTCTTACTCTCTTTTGTTCTCACCCATTGACGACAATGTGCACAATAAGTTTGGGGGTAAGGTTGGCTTGGAAATTTTCAATTTTTGACTTAATCTGCTTACACAAGGATGTGATTTGCTATTTGATGATATAAGCATGTGTTTGAGTCTGTTAATGGTTATATACTCTATTTGCGGTCTGATGTTGGTTGGAAATGGTTTGTATGCTAAATTACTGTGAAAGGGATTTCTTAAAATTTTTTGAAATCAGTTGGTGGCCTGTGGTCCACTCTATTAAGATAATTATTGTTTAATGATGTTGATCTCTGAGATGCTACATTTTGCACATATTCACACTTGCATGAATTCTGTGGGGTAGAAATTAGAAGTCTTGTTTTGTTTTGAGTTAAACTGATATGATCAGGTAGATTTGATAATTTTGATGACAAAGACATATAAAACAAAAAGAAAAAAAGAAAAAAAAAAAAAGAAACAGAAAAAATTTGGTATGTATGCAAAGCAACAAAGGAAAAAATTCTTCACCAATGTGAATGAAAAATGAAAAAACATGATGAAAAAAAAAAAAAAAAGAAGAAAAAAAGTAGAAAATGATCAAGTTCAGTTTTGTACTTAGATTGCTTAAGTGATTAAGCCCTTAGGGGTGTACTCTGACACCTAATGCCCTAAGATTGTCTGGTTTAGGAGTTATTGGCTGAAAGCTTATTACATAAGGGGTTTAAGTTGCCTAAATTACTTGAACAATTAAGTCCTTACGGGTGTTTTAACACTTAATGCCCTAAGACCATCTGGTCTGGGAGTCATTGGCTGAAAGTTCGTTACAAGGGTGATTTAGAAAACTTAATAAATCTGAATATTGCACAATATCCTTTTTGAAAAAAAATGCCTTGGGAGTTGGAATTTGAAGAGTCTGCTTGTGAATTCAGGAATAGCAAGGAATAAATGTAAGTATAGACAATAAGCCACACGATGAATTGTAGGATCAATTTCAAAAAGTGTTTTAGAGATTAACATTGTTGAATAAATGATTAAACTAATATGTGGGGATTATGGTTACTTAATTGAAATTGAAAGTTGAAAGTTTTTCTGATTACATAATTGGTATACTTACTGTATTTGACTGATTAATGAACTACAGGGATGATATGATTTGAAAACAGGCTTGAATAAGCTTGTTGTGTATTTAAGGCACTGATTTGAGAAGTTTGTGGGTATCTTCACTAGAACTCTCACGAGACTACAACTCGTCCACTAGGGGTTTAAAGGCTTGTTGCATAAGCTAAATGTAACCGTAATTCCCACGAAAGTGACTTTTTAGTTCTGTATTGTAATACCCCTAATTTTAAAAAGATAGTCTCGGTATTTATTCATTTGTTTTAATTATATTTTTAATTATTTAATTAATTATGTGACTAATTGCTTATTGGTTTAATTGAATTAAATGTTACTTGAATATTTAGTTATGTGTCTATGTGCTATTTAAATTTGTCTATGTGTTAATTGTTTAATTAGATTATGTGCTTAAATGGTGTTTTGATTAATTGTAAATTAAATATTTTCTTTTATTTTTATTATTTTCTTTTATTTTTTCTTTTATGGTTATGGTTAGTAGTAATGGGCCAACCAATTGGATCCCATGGACTACTTGGATAGGAAGTTGGATGGGTACCGATTATTACCCATGGATAGTTATGTATATCTATTGATATATATTATATACATATATAAAAGGGAAAGTAATTTATTAATTACTTTTATGGTAACTTGGGTAGTAATATTTAATTTGATGTATATGTTTTATATTTAAATAATAAAAATATATATAGATTTGATACGTGTTATGTTTTAAGTTACTTTATAATATTATGGTAACTTAGGTATTATTGGATAATTCATTAATAAATAATAGGATGTGTATAATTTATTTACTTAATAAAGATATAGCTAAATTATATACGTAACATATTTTATTTACCTTTTTAATATTTTAATTTTAATTTTTTTTTTTAAGTTGACTTGCATTGGGAAAAGGTTTAGGGTTATTTTATTTAGCCTATAAATATATAGTTATAGGTTGTAAAAGGGGGTTAGAAATATTCACGTGATATATTTTAGAGAGAGAGTTAGACAATGAAGGAGGAAAAGGAAGGAATGAGGAGAAAAACCCTGTAGAGAGAAGATCAAGGAAGAAGAAGTTTAACTTTCGATCCGAAAGTTTAAGGCAAGTTATCTTCTATCTCTTTCCCTTTGATTCGTGTTTCTGTACATGCCTAGGAAATTCCAGGATTTATTAAACACATAAAATTAAATAATTATGCATGTTTAATTGGATTAGAAAGTAGGTTTTATGAAACTGGTTCATATCTGTTCTTGTGTTATGAATTGATAAATGCATGATTTTGATTTGATTTTTGGTGTGAATTTTTACATGTTTAAATTATGTATTTTTCATATTTATGGAATGATACGTAGAAACATGCCCAGGATTCCTGAACATTAAATAGAGACTAGGTTTGGGTTTAAATAAATTTAAATAAACTCAATCATAATGACGCTTGCAATTTGAATGTTTTAAACAAACGAATGGATTTAATCTTTTAAAATGTTTTAGCGATTGAGATTAAATGTGGAGGATGAATTGAATATGAAGAATGCTTATTTGGCGGTATAATAAAATATCATCATGTATAAGATTCAGTTTGTGTAGGACATATGATATAGGAAGCTTAAATAAATAATAAGTCATTCCTATTTTGTGATAACTTAATATCATATTATCATAGTTATTTCTGGATTATTTGATGTATTTCCTTAATCGTTACATCAATTGTTGGAATGTGTGGTTTAATACACCGGTATAGGACGGTGGCATTCTAGCGACGGATTAACTTATCAGTTAAGTCCTACTTATTTTATATAAGGGAATGGATTAACGAAAATGTTAAGTCCTACTTATTTTCAAGTCAAGTCAGCTGAACAAGTTGAATGACTTATGGAGGATTAATTTATTATATAAGGGAATGGATTAACTGAAATGTTAAGTCCTACTTATATTTAAGTCAGGTCAGCTAAACAAGTTGAATGACTTATGGAGGATTAATTTATACTAGATAGGATAGTTACTAGATTTTATATATATAAGTATTGTGTCATGATATGATCTTGAGTCTCAGGATCAGTGGTTAGGACGCGTATATCGCCTGGAATGTGTAGCTAGATATAGTGTAGTTGTGTACCATGGTAGGTTTAGGTCTTCATGCCCACTATATGTGCTTTTTGCACGTTGCCTACTATTCAGATTGAGACAACCCTATAGTCTAGTAGGTTCCTTTAGTGTGTGTATATATATATATATAGACTATTAGTTACTGTTGGATTGACTAGGATGTATATGTATATCGGATCTCTACTTGGACTATAGTAGAGTAGAACTTGTTTGTGGGCCTGACCCACCATTATTTTTCAGGTGTTCGTCAGGAGTAGAGGTTGTTCGTGCTAAGTGGGGATCAGTTTACTTCATTCTTCCGATTCTACATAGTAGATTCTTTTATGCTTCATTCTTCAGTTATAGACAGTTATTGCTGTCACTTGTTCAGATTGGTTTTTAGGGGTCCATATAGTATGGATTTCCAAGTTGTATTAATGGAGGTTTTATTGTATCAAAATGATTTTATTATTAATGGAAATTTATTAAGAGGTTTTATTATTAGATTTTTCTTTTAGTTTTCTTTCAGCAAATTATTTATTCATATTTATTCTTTTATACTCTGTGTTCGTTTATTACCGATTTTGTTTTTGATATCCTCGGGTATTCGGGCGTGGGTCTGGCCAACCCGTATTTGGAAATCCGGGGGTATCTTAGTTGGTATCAGAGCACTCCAGGTTCAAGTGTCCTTAGGAGTGTCTTTCGTTATGTGACTTCCGCGTTGCGTCTCTTAAAACTTAGAGCCCGTATTAGGATTCGTTGTACTCTATTTACAGTTTGTTAGGAAGAGCTGATGTCAATTATATTCTATAGTCATAGAATGGTTGGCACTAGGAAAATGATGGGTTCAAGGCGAAAGCAATAAAGACCCAAAGGAGTACAGGAGTACGTTATCGATTTCGTTGCCAGAAGGCAGAGTTAGGGATCGATGGTTTAGGTTCGTTTGGCGTTACTTTAAAAGTATAAGCCAATGAAAGATTTAGGTGTACATCACAGGTCACCGCATATCGGGGCCAACATGACTTCAGTTGATCTCAAAAAGGAGACAAGAGATGAGTAGGAGCCGAAGAGGATCCTAATGGAGGAGATTTATGTGTATCCAATAGAGAGGGTACTAAATCTTGAAGATGGATGATCGCGCGAGGTGATCTGAATTACTAATAGTATCGCGAATGTTATTAGTAGAATTGGGGTTGATCAATCTACAAATAATTAAGCTTTCTTATCATCTCTAAAAGAGGTATATAAGAAGTATTGTTCAGAAGTTTGGGGATCGGATATGTTATTATCATAATGAAATACATAATTTTTAAATTACATACAAGAGGGCATTGGTATTATGTTGTGATGTTCTAATTCGCTTTATATAGCCAAGTTAGATAGTTTACATTCTGCATATAAAAAGGATGAGGGTTAAGCTATTGGTATTTGCTTAGGCAAACATTTGTGTTTTTAAGCGATGTTTTATAGGATATGTTTCGAGGTTGGATGATTATTTACGAAACTATAAAAGGAAATTTTGAAACAATCTAGTAAGGTGGATTTCAAATGAGACTTTCTTTTCTAGAAAGAATGATATCCGAAGTAGGAGTTTATTTTGTTTTATTGTGTTTATTATACGTGTTTTATTTTTTGTTAATTACTCAAGATTTGGTATGTGGTTTAGTTGGGGACACAAGTGTGTGATCAGCCAATTATTATTTTAATAACATGAAATAATAACGCTATTTACGCTAGATTTGTGAGCGTACGGTCGTAGGATTTGGTAGATACACATAAATCTGGCCAATCTATTGGACCTGGACATGTGTCATTATGGTGTGTTTTCGGATGGGATAGTTAAACCATCACTACGAGTCAAACAATCTAGAACGATTAGTTTGATATAGTTTACGTTAGGTATAGATTCGTATCATATTACAACACCATGATATTGGTGGTTGTTAATGTTTTGGTATGCGTAAGGTAGTGGTAAATAAAGATCACTATAACGCCATAATGATTTATCAGAGGTGCTGGATTTGCTGAACATCTTCTTGAAAATTTCAGAAGGTGTTACGAAGTCAGAAGGAGGATTTAATACTGGATTAGGTGCTTATTGGAATGACACCAAGTGAGGATAGGAGACTGAATAAATATTCATCAGTAAATTCTTAATCAAAAATTTATTCATGAGGGTGTGTCATTAGGAGGAATTTGCCGTTGTTGCACATGGAGGAGGAAACTAAGTCTCTTTATTTCCATAAATAATATGGAATTATTTTTTTAGTCACAATTTGCAACAATTAGCTGTTGCTAGGAAATTGATGACTTATGTAGAGGATGGAAATATTTCATATTCTTTTGAAGTTAGACAAAGAAGTCGGATTGACACTAACCTGTCTTAAAGAAGTAAGGTGTGTCAAAGACAAGATGGTGAGACCAAACACATATATAAAGATGAGGTGAATGGTATGTATGGAAAGGTCGTAATTTGTTGACTTTTGTTGAGTTAAAGTCATAGTTGACTATTGATAAATGGAATTACCGATTGACTTTCAATATCAGTAAGTTTATCACAGATCAATGGCAGATAGATTTAGTTACAGAATTCGCTTTTGAAGATGCTCCAATTTAAACAATCGGTACAGACGAAAGCTAGTGGTACCGGATGAACGGTACTTTCTGCAGACAAATTGGATGGAGGATGCAGGGACTGAGTTTCACAACTCTTAGTTCTTTATTTATCTTAGTGGAAACATGATGTTTCACGGTATGAAGCAGACGTTTGGAGGACAGGCAGGAGGGGGGACATAGTGATTTTGTTTCCCAGTGTAATATTTATTAGATAGTCGAGATGGACCATTAGAGATCATTAGATCATTTGCAACCATTCCCTATATTGAAGTGGAAATGAGAGAGCATTTTCCACGGATTTAGTTGAGGGATTGCTGACTTCACACAAGGGTCATGATTCTTGATGGGATATTGGTTGACTGATAAGTTAGGTCAGCTTAGTTCTTGTCTATTTCGAACTAGTAGGACTTCAGTTCATATGAATGAATGGATCACGAGATGGTTCAGATGGATAGAAGTGGTAATTCACACTTCATATCAAGTAACGTCTGGTGGAAGCAATTATGGAAGTAGATGCTCTCAACAACCGATAAGATATTTAAATCTTTCGGTAAGTTGATGAGTTATCAGTTGAATTTATAACATGTGTAATAATAACACTTGTTATTACCAAGGTAATTTAGGAGGCCAACTTTGAATATCAGAGCTGACCCTGAAGAAGGTGTTACCTTACTCAGATGGAGTTTAAGGTACTGGAGAAGGATTTAGTAGTTTATGTAAATAGTGTTATGACAGTCGGGCGACTGAGATGGAAAACTTATACTTTTTCTCAGTGCACTCAGACGGTTAGAAGGTACAACATGACATCAAATGTCAATTTTGGTGAACGGATAGGGATGTGTATATAATTAACCTAAGTGTAACACCTGTTAGAAAGATGAAAAGTTGATCATAAGATATTATAGGAATCTTTAGCCACTTCCTATAACGAAAATGGAAGTAGGACTAAACAGGAGTGGAAGGTCAGTGAGAATTATCGACATTGATTTAAAATTTCAATTTTCTATATGGAATAAGAGTGGTGGATTGAGAAAGTTCGTTTGAGGACATTAATTGGAGTGATGTTCATTTTAGAGCTGCATAGTAGTTCTATAGTACAGTGATAGTGGTGTTGTAGCATGTGGATATCCATTCTAGTAGATGCAAAGTGTTATTTCGAAGGAGCTTTATAACGATTTTGGAGCAGCAGTTTTGCTTCATATCTATAAACAGAGGAATTAATCGAGAGATTAAATTAGACCATAAAGGATATGCTTGAGGCATATATCCTATGTTTTCATGGGCAATTGGAAGCATTTACGTTGCTTTTCAGTTTTTGTCTGTGGTATTGTTAGCACAAGGAGGTTGGGGTGACAACGTTTGAGGTTTTGTATATTACCTCGTGCATACCTCTCATTTGTTGGTTTGAAATGGAAGTAAGGGTTATACAATCAAACCTTAACTTCATTTAAAAATACGTCGGAGAGCAATACTCCCCTTTGTAATGAACTGCGCACAATTTAAAGGCAGCAGTGGGACGTTGTAAATAGTCGACCTTGTATACTAGATTTTTCTATCAAGGCATAGTTTACTCGTTATGTCTTCCATGTAGGAAGAAAGACGATTTTTGGAGAAATGTCAATTTTACTTATTACATTGACTTTTAGAGGATTATGTTTCGCAATTGAGGCAATCGCCTTTAGATTAACATTACCAAATTATTAGCACTGGGTGCATAGGAGTTTGTGCGTATATTCTATGGCACTTGGAGGAACCCTGGATACCACTTGGTATATTGGAGTTAAGTGGAGTTCTCATAGTAAGGTTGCAACTACTTGGTGAATAGGAGGATGTTTTCGCTCACAGTTTCCAAGCATAATGGAAGAAAGTAAGGGCGAATGCTGAGGACGGAATTCCTTTTGTTAGAGGGGAAGAATGTAATACCCCTAATTTTAAAAGGATAGTTTCGGTATTTAATTATTTGTTTTAATTGTATTTTTAATTATTTAATTGATTATTTGACTAATTGCTTATTGGTTTAATTGAATTAAGTATTACTAAAGTATTTAGTTATGTGTTTATATGCTATTTGTATTTGTCTATGTGTTAATTGTTTAATTAGATTATATACTTAAATGGTGTTTTAATTAATTATAAATTAAATGTTTTCTTTTATTTTATTATTTTCTTTTATTTTTCTTTTATGGTTATGGTTAGTAGTAATGGGCCAACCAATTGGGTCCTATGGACTACTTGGATAGGAAGTTAGATGGGTACGGATTATTACCCATGGATAGTTGTGTATATATATATATATATATATATATATATATATAAGGGAAAGTAATTTATTAATTACTTTTATGGTAACTTGGGTAGTAATATTTAATTTGATGTATATGTTTTATATTTAAATAATAAAAATATACATAGATTTGATACGTGTTATGTTTTAAGTTACTTTATAATATTATGGTAACTTAGGTATTATTGGATAATCCATTAATAAATAAAGGAATATGTATAATTTATTTATCTAATAAAAGATATACATAAATTATATACGTAACATATTTTACTTATATTTTTAATATTTTAATTTTAATTTTTTTTTAAGTTGACTTGGATTGGGAAAAGGGTTAGGGTTATTTTATTTAACCTATAAATATATAGTTATAGGTTGTAAAAGGGGGATAGAAATATTCACGTGATATATTTTAGAGAGAGTTAGAGAAGGAAGGAGGAAAAGGAAGGAAGGAGGAGAAAAACCATGTAGAGAGAAGATCAAGGAAGAAGAAGTTTAACTTTCGATTCGAAAGTTTGAGGTAAGTTCTTCTTTTATCTCTTTCCCTTTGATTCGTATTTCTGTACATGCCTAAGAAATTCCAGAATTTATTAAACACGTAAAATTAAATAATTATGCATGTTTAATTGGATTAGAACGTAGGTTTTATGAAATTAGTTCATATCTGTTCTTGTGTTATGAATTAATAAATGCATGATTTTGATTTGATTTCTGGTGTGAATTTTTACATGTTTAAATTATGTATTTTTCATATCTGTGGAATGATGGAACGTAGAAACATGCCTAGGATTCCTGAACATTAAATAGGAACTAGGTCTGAGTTTAAATAAATTTAAATAAACTCAATCATAATGACGCTTACTATTTGAATGTTTTAAACAAACGAATGGATTTAATCTTTTAAAATGTTTTAGCGATTGAGATTAAATGTGGAGGATGAATTAGATATGGAGAATGCTTATTTGGCGGTATAATAAAATATCATCATGTATAAGATTCAGTTTGTGTAGGACATATGATATAGGAAGCTTAAATAAATAATAAGTCATTCCTATTTTGTGATAACTTGATATCATATTATCATAGTTATTTCTGGATTGTTTGATGTATTTCCTTAATCGTTACATCAATTGTTGGATTGTGTGATTTAATGCACTGGTATGGGACGGTGGCATTTTAGGGATGGATTAACTTATCAGTTAAGTCCTACCTATTTTATATAAGGGAATGGATTAACTAAAATGTTAAGTCCTACTTATTTTCAAGTCAAGTCAGCTGAACAAGTTGAATGACTTATGGAGGATTAATTTATTATATAAGGGAATGGATTAACTAAAATGTTAAGTCTTACTTATATTCAAGTCAGGTCAGCTGAACAAGTTGAATGACTTATGGAGGATTAATTTATTATATAAGGGAATGGATTAACTAAAATGTTAAATCTTACTTATATTCAAGTCAGGTCAGCTGAACAAGTTGAATGACTTATGGAGGATTAATTTATACTGGATAGGATAGTTACTAGATTATATATATATAAGTATGGTGCCATGATATGAGCTTGAGTCTTAGGATCAGTGGTTAGGACGCGTATATCGCCAGAGATATGTAGCTAGATATAGTGTTGTTGTGTACCCTGATAGGTTTAGGTATTTATGCCCACTATATATGCGTTTTGCATGTTGCCTATTATTCAGGTTGAGACAACCCTATAGTCTAATAGGTTCCTTTAGTGTGTGTGTGTATATATATATACGGACTATTAGTTACTATTGGATTGACTATGATGTATACGTGTATCGGATCTCTACTTGGACTGTAGTAGAGTAGAACTTGTTTGTGGGCCTAACCCACCAATATTTTTCAGGTGTTCGTCAGGAGTAGAGGTTGTTCGTGCTGAGCGGGGATCAGTTTACTTCATTCTTTCGATTCTACATAGTAGATTCTTTTATGCTTCGTTCTTCAGTTGTAGAAAGTTATTGTTGTCACTTGTTCAGATTGGTTTTTAGGGGTCCGTATAGTATGGATTTCCAAGTTGCATTAATGGAGGATTTATTGTATCAAAATGATTTTATTATTAATGGAAATTTATTAAAAGGTTTTATTATTGGATTTTTCTTTTAGTTTTCTTTCAGGAAATTATTTATTCCTATTTATTCTTTTGTACTCTGTGTTCATTTATTACCGATTTTGTTTTTGATATCCTCGGGTATTCGGGAGTGGGCTTGGCCAACTCGCATTTGGAAATCCGGGGGTATCTCATGTATTGCTAAGGGACTAGAAATATGTAAGTTTGGGGGTGTGATGAGCGCTAAAGATATGCATATTCGAGCCCCTAAATACGTATATGTTAAGGCCTAAAGTGATAATTCTATCCATAATTAGACTAATTTATGTTTACTGTGTGTTTGTAGGTACTTTCCCAGAAAAATGGTTAAAACCGGGACTTTATGATGATAACAAAGCTTACAGAGTCGTTGCAGATCATTTAGAGCAAGCCGAGAGCTTAAATGGTGAAGTTTGGAGAAATTCAAGCCCTAGAGCTCGAGCCCAAGTGTTAAGGCTCAAGCATCACAACAAAGAAAAAAAGAAAATTCAACAAGGCCCAAAAGCTCCATCCTTTTACCTTGGTGCTTGAGCCATACCATAGGGTGCTCGAGCCTTGACCCTCAAGCCCGAGCATGAGGCATCGGAAATCAAAGAGTTGATTTTAATTGAAAGGCAATGCTCCCAAGTCTAGTGCCTTACCTCCAAGATCAAGCACTATAACTTGAGGCTCGAGCCTTGAGTCCCAAATGCTCGAGCCTGGTACCTAGTGCTCAAGCCCATGAAGCTTGGATCGAGCAATGTTAAAAGAGTTTAATCCCAAAAATATTCTAAGTGTTGAAGAAAAAGACGCTTCGGAAAATAGTTGAAGAAAATTGGCTAAGTGTCAAAGTGAAGATCGAGCATCATTTATTGAAGCTTGAGCATCCATCCACGGAGGCTCGAGCCTTGTTCCTTAAGCTCGAGCCTGAACCTTAAAGCTCGAGCCTTTGTTCCTAAAGCTCGAGCCTTCCTTGATATATCAGATTAAAGTTGCGGGATTGCTCTCTTTACCAGCCGTATCTCATCCCAGTTAGGCCAGAAGACCTAAAAACCCACCAAATACTTATTTTCTTCTATAAAAGAAGGCGTAAGCCTTGATAGAAGAGGTCCAAAATTTCAATCTCTTTTGACGGTGTTATTCAGAAGGCTGAAGGTGTGGTGGCTTTTAGGGTTTCTACAACCTTAGAAGTGAAGATCCTGAGAAAAGAAGTGTTGTCGATGGAGACAACTCCAACACAGATGACATTCAACCTTGTCATAAATAGCTAATTCCTTTTTTAGGGCACTGATGTAACCCAATCTGATGTTATGGTTTGATTATTTTAACTCTGGGATTTTATTTTAATATATATGTTTTCTTGATTATTTGACTATGAGCACTTGAGACAACTCAAGTGGTTTTCATGCTTTATTAGAATATAAACTGTTATTCCCCTGTCTTAGATGTAATAATTTATGTTTTATTCTCAACCTCTCTTGTTGTGTGGTATCTGGTGGAGCCCTGCCGGACTCAAGAATAGAGGTCATATAATGGTATTCTAACAATTTTTTTTTTACAAAAGAAGGTTTTAATAGTCTATGCTTAGGAAAGGTGGATTGTTTACAAAGTAGCTAATGTAGGTAGGCGGATAATCCTCGCTAACCGCAGATAGGTTATAGTTAACTAATTTTGTAAAACATCTTTCTTTAAACTCCGAATTGAACGAATGTTATTGAGTTTAATTCATTTGAAAACATAATTAGTTAAATTCCTAGAGTTGATTCAATTGACCATAATATGATGCTTGTGGTGAAGTCAAATCCCTAAGACTTTCTCCCTCTGATCATTTAATTTAGTTAAATATTTTGATTTTAGTTTGTTAAATCGTGACAACCAACAAACTCTTCAACCAAGTTATCTGTAAACCATGAAATTAAATTAAAGACTAATACAAATCTTATCTCCCTGTGGGTTCGACATCCTCTTTACATAGAGCTATCCTACACGATATCGTGCTATTGCGAGAGAAAAATACTCAACATCAATATGTTTACTAAGGCTCTTGGTCATAATCGGTTAAAAACGATTTGTTCCAAGCTGGGATTATATGATATATATTCTCTAGCTTGAAGCAGAGTGTTAGAACATTTATATGTATATTTGTATTTATGTTAGGTTTCTATTGTAATTAGATATAGGGTTTGTGGCCATCATGTAAATAGGCCTTTCTTGTATTGTATATATACCTTTTTATGTTTTAAGGTAAAATTATGAAGAAGAGGGCAGCACCTCAAATATGTTCTCTCTCTTTGTATCATCCATCTACTCTCTCACTCTATCATCTCTCTCAATAGTCTTGCATTTTCACAGTAGCTACACCTCAACAAAATGGCTTTGTGGAAAGAAAGAATAGAACAATTCAAGAAATGGGGAGAACAATGCTACTTGAAAATGGACTTGCAAAGGGTTTTTGGGCTAAAGCTATGAACACAGTTGTTTACATTATTAATAGGGTCCTTCTTAGACCTAATTCAACCAAAACCCCCTTTGAACTTTGGTATGGAAGACTTGCAATAATCCATTACTCAAAGTATTTGGCATCAAGTGTTACATTCTAAATCATATTGACAGCCTTGGAAAGTTTGATTCAAAGGTAGATGAAGGTATCTTCTTGGGATACTCAACCAAGAGTAAGGCTTACAAGTGCTATAATCTAAGATCCTCAAAGGTGGGTGAGTCAATTCATGTGAGGTTTGATAAGAATCCTCAAGCAAATACCTCTGAAGAAGCTTATTCTATACCAAGATCAAGTGAAACTAGTTCTTCACTCTCATATTCTGTTATTCAGAAAGAAATCACTTATCCAATTCTGCAGAATCAGGTTCAAGCTAAAAACATCATTGGTTCACCAAAAACTGGAGTTCAAATAAGGGGTAAGAAGAAATTAAGTGAGTTGGAGACTCAAGATGCTAAAGAATGCAGTCATTTTGCAATGTTGTCCTCTGTTAACCCTAAATCCTATTCAGAAGCCAAGAATGATAAAGATTAGATAGTAGCTATGCAGGAAAAGCTTCATTAAATCCACAAAAATGACACTTAGAAGCTTGTTCCAAAACCTGAAAACAAGAATGTTATTGGTTCTAAGTGGATTTTCAAAAATAAGATGAATGAAAAGGATTTTGTTATCAAAGACAAGGCAAGGTTGGTGTGCAAAGGGTATGTTCAACAAACTGGTATTGACTATGATGAGATATTTTCTCCTGTGGCAATAATGGAATCCATCAGAATGCTCCTATCCTTTGCTTGTCACAAACAAGTTAAAGTTTATCAAATGGATGTGAAATCTGCCTTCTTGAATGGTGAACTTAATGAAGAAGTTTACTTAGAACAACCTGAAGGTTTTGAAGATCCACAGCCCTCTTCTCATATGTTTAAACTAAGCAAAGATTTGTATGGTCTTAAACAAACCCCTTAAGCTTGGTATGAAAAACTACATAGCTTCTTCATTGAACAAGGGTTTCACAGAGGCAAGGTAGATAACCCTTTATATGTCAGAACACATCAAGATCAATTCCTCATTCTTCAAATTTATGTTGATAATATCATGTTCTGTGGCTCAGACACTTCATTAACCTCAGAATTTGCAAATCTCATAAAGGCAAGGTTTGATATGTCTCTTTTAGGGATTCTCAAATACTTCTTAGGCCTTCAAGTACATCAAACATCCATAGGAATCTTTATTTCTCAAGAGAAATATGCTACTAAACTTCTTTGGAAATTCAACATGGCTAAAAGTAAGGTTGTTACTACACCTTTGTGCCCTAATACCAAACTCACCCCTTGAGTGTACAACATAAGTTGTCCCTTCAACCTTTTACAGGTCTATCATTGGGAGTTTGTTGTACCTCACAGCTTCTAGGTCTGATATCATGTATTCTGTGGGCCTAGTTGCAAGGTTTCATATTTATTGATTTTTTTTTTTTTTTTCAATAAGTGTATTGTTCCCTATCTGAAATAAAATCTTGGCTTCGCCCATGGTTGGAATGGGTTGGTAATGGTGATAAAGAGAATCAAAGGTTGCGATGTTGTTATGGAAAAATAGGGAGGCGGGGTCGGTGGTGATTGTGATGGTGTTGTGCAAAATCCAACGCAATATGAATTATTGAACTAGCAATAAAGAGGTGAACAAAGATGGTTGGCAACGACGATAGGTGGCGGTGTTGAACAGAATCGGCGAGAACCAGCGTTCATGGTCTTTCTTGGAGAGAGAAAAAGGATAAAAAATAAATGAAAATTAAAAAAAAAAAATCTCACAACAGTGGGTTAAACTCAGAATAATTGGGCAATACCCAACTTTAACTTAACTTTTTCTTTTGGACACCTATTTGAAATCTATTGGGCCACATCAACAGGTTGGATGTGGGTTGGACACAAGCATTGTCCTATCCAAAATATTAAGAATCCAAGTTTTCCTCTTAATGGAGACAACAAATTTTATGACAAATATTAGGCACAACCGGAGGGACTTGCTGGATTAGGGTAAGACAAATAAACCTTCGAATCGTACACCGGTTTAGAGTCTATTATTTGGTTTACTGAATTGGGTCCTTGTCTAGATCTAATTTTTCATTTTTGTTTTCGGTCTCTTTCAAGTTTTGTTTATACTTGTCCTATGATCTCTTCACCTTCCGCTGCAAAGATTTGTTGAACAAACATACGAGGAACTCTTTAATCTAAACATGAATTATATATATCATTCTCTACGTATATAATATTATATATATATGCATATTGAAATACGTGGATGCATCATGTCAAATGGAATATTTTGATCACTCATGTGGGTGGGTTTTAGTAGTTATCGAAAATATTAAGAGTTCAAGTTTTCCTCTTAATGGAGACAACAAATTTTAAGGTATATTGTTGATTTTCACGTACATCATTATTCATATTTGTCAATATACTAATTTATTTCATTTTTTTATTTGGGGTAATTTACACAAACCTCCCCTATGGTTTGCCATAATTATAGAGACCTCCCTTCCTGTTTCAGAAATTATTTGGACCTCCCTTAAGAATGAAAATAATCTACATAGACCTCCCTTATATGTGACGAACCGTTAAATACACTAACGGAGCTGTCAAAATTACAGAAATATCCTCAACTTTTAATGATAAATGACTTAAATACCCCAGTGTGTATGTATGTGTATATATATATTAATAAATTTTCAATTTTAGAGGCAATAAGAGACAACATAGTAGGTCCAATGAACCACAATTCAAGTGTGGTTAGTTGATTTCAGTCCAGCAAGTGATCAAAAAAGTACTGAAGCAACAAAGAATTTCAATTCAGTGAAGAGCTTCACAAGTTTCAGTTTGGGCATGTTTCAATTAGGTGAGATCAAGCAACAGTTTTAGAGACCCAATTCGAAAGCACAGAGCATTAATGGATTTCATTGGTTTCAATCTAATGGCAGACATCCTATGGCGGTGTTATATATAATTTATATATATATATACACACACATTCACACACACACACAAGCTTATAATGAGGAATGAGGAATACAACTCATAGAAATCAAAACATAGAGGTATACTCACCACAGACGATTCAATTATCTAGTTCTGGTTTTTGAGTACCTTTTTGTTGAATTGAATTTTGCCAACCTAATATTTCTTAAACCCGAAATTGGCTTTAGAGATGGAGGCAGAAAGAAAGAAAGAGAAAAAGAAAAAAAAAAAAAAAAAAAAAGTTTTGTAGGAGATTCTTTTTAGAGAGAGAGCTTTTTGTTTTAGGGAGGATAGTGGTGGTTGTTCATATAGAGGAGAGAGAAAGGCCAAAAATGAAAAAAAAAAAATAATAATAATAATAATAATAATAATTTTGGGGAGAGATGGAAAGGAAACAGAGGAGAAAAAAGAGGGGAAAAAGAAGAAGAAAGGATGGTGACCGGTGGTGGCTGTTCTTCATATATAAAGGAGAGAGAAAGGCCAAAAAAAAAAAAAAAAACTAATTTGGGAGAGAGACAGAGAGGAAACAGAGGAGAAAAGGGAGCGAAAAAGAAAAGGGGTAAAAAAAAAAAAAAAAAAAAAAGAACGATGCTCTTTCCTCATTCAGGTTTAGTTTTCCAATGAAGGTTGCTATTGTTGAGGTGATGAATTTGGGTCTGGAGAGATCGGGTTTTTTGGGTTTGTTTGATCCGCTGCCACCACTACCATCACCATAAGGTCTAAACCCCACTCTTTCAAAGTGGGATAATGGTCGCAGAGATTCGTCGTCAACATCGCTCGAATTAATATAAAGAATTTGGAGACCGACTCGCTCTTTGTGCGTGTATACATATATATATATATATACACATTTTCATGTACAATGATTCACCGTTCACCCAACCCACTTCTCCTCCGGCCAATCCCCACCATAGCCGACCACCAACAGCCCCCATTTGGGTATAACTAAAATTAGATAATTGAGACTATATTGATAGTGTGTTTATAATTTGATTCAAATTCTTTGCTAACATGTGTATATATCATCATTTGGTAAGATTGCATTTTTCATATTTGGCTCAGCCAAGTCTGTAAATATACTGTATACGTAATGGAGAAGATGAGGGTATTTTGGAAATTTCAACATCAACATCTAATATATAATATAAAGTATATAGACAAGGGTATTTTAGGAATTTTAGTAAAATTATTAGCTGACGTTATCAATTTCCGTCGTTGACCGACGTTGACTTTAACAAAAGTCTAACAGAAGGAAGGTCCGTGTAGATTATTTTCATTCTTTAGGAAGGTCCGAGTAATTTTCGAAACAGAAGGGAAGGTCCTTATAATTATGACAAATCATAGGAGACGTTTATATAAATTACCCTTTTATTTGTAACAAGAAACAATTTCATTTGGAGTTCTAGTTATAACTTTAAAAAAATAAAAAAATAAAATCATTTATTTTAAAATTAAAATCTAAGAACCCAGCAACCCTGAAATATTGCCATTCGAACCAACTTATCAATTGTTTATATAAATTACCCTTTTATTTGTAACAAGAAACAATTTCATTTGGAGTTGTAGTTATAACTTTAAAAAAATAAAAAAATAAAATCATTTATTTTAAAATTAAAATCTAAGAACCCAGCAACCCTGAAATATTGCCATTCGAACCAACTTATCAATTGTTATTTACCAATTTCAGAAAAATCTTATCGGAATGTGTGCGCGGACGTGCGTCTTCAGCACACAATTGAAGATTTCGAACAAGGTACACTGGATTGGGTTGGAAAATATATATTTTTCGTCTGCTTTTGGGATGGCTCTGAGCATCTCTTGCTCTGCTTCAGTGAACCCACAACAAGGTACTCCAACTGTTAATGCAATTCTCTCCTATACATCTCTCCCTCTATATATAGATATATCTAATAACATTGCTATGCTGCTTAATTTCATCTCAGCTAATCTCAGTCTCAGCAACAATAACACCAACAAATACCTTCAAAAAGTGAAATACCTCATTAAAACAACTGGAATTCCTTCAATCACCACCACTCCCCAACAATCCCTGCAAAGAGGCAACTGGGTGAAGCTCATTTGTGGTGCCAGCTTCGAGGTACATCAAAACCCTCTAAACCCACAACCATAAACCCCTCATATTATCTATCACACTAACATCTCTCTCTCTCTCTCTCTCTCTAGGATGTTATTGATATCAGGAACCTCTCTTTGGTTTACACTCTAGCTGGAGGTGACTGACAACTCTTAAATTTAAACTGGTAATCTTCATGTAATTAAATTAGTACGTGATTTGAAGTGTATATATATGGATTTGAATGATTGGTTACAGTTGATTGCATTGATTGTGCGGCTGATGCATCGGTGGTGAGTGCGGTTAATGAAGGGATTGATGCAGCGACGGAGATTTTACCCCTTCGAAGGCCTTGGGTAATGATCAGTGTTAATGATGATGAAGATCTTCACTTTCGCAAAGCTGGTAGTTCTTCTTTTTATTTATTTATTGTTTTTATACTATATCATTCTTTGATTACCTAACTGTGAATTTAGATTTTGGAAGCAATTGCATTTGTGTTTGTCACCAATTTGATGTGTTTCTTTCACTTGGAATTCATGGTTCTGAGCTTTGAAACAATTTATTTTTTCATTTTGTTTGTTGATTGTTCAAATGCTACTAAATTTGTTTGAACAATACTTATCTCGGGCGCCAGTGAGGAGGAACCTCCTCCACATATAATGATAGAATGTTATATGTCTATTTTGAATTTTAAATACAAGAAGGAGAAAGTAAAGATATCTTTTTCTTTTTTTTTGCTTAACAAATTTTAATTTAAAAAAAGGCACGTGTCATTTTATCATTGTGCCATATCGGTGGTGTGAAGGAGGTTCCTCCTCACTGGTGTAGAGGCTAGTATTGTTCAATGTGTTGTCTCAATCAGGAGAAGGTTTGTATTGTAGCATTGTGGAACAGTGGCATTTTCCAATGACCATCCTGTGGAATGGAGATGTCCTTCCCTCTTGTTTCTGGTGCATACAAATCCATCCTTGAATTAAATTTATGAATTTACTGCACAAGACTAGACTGGCTGTTAAATATGGTAGTCGAAAAAATATGATTGATATCCTCCTTCTAAAGTCTTAAAATCCATAAATTAATAGTCACGTTAATTCAAATGCTTTTTGAAACAATGTAGACTGATTCCCTTGAGACATCTAGATATCCATACCCTCATCAAACTGTGTCATATTAAATTAGTTCTATTGGTCAAGAGCTTCAAGACCAATCTAGTAGTTCGTTCTGTTCCTCATAGCGTTTGTTCTATAATCGATTTTGTTGCACTTTTCTTTTCCTTCATTACAATACATTGAAAGCAATGAAAGGTCATTATCACTTGCTATCCATCAACTACAAATGAACCAATCAAAGAGTTGACTGATAATTTGGTCACAGGGAAAAGGGAGGAATTGGGCAAATTTTCATATTCATATACTCAATCTATTTTGCCTCTTGTTCCAAGCTAACTTATTACCATCTTGACAGAATTTGATCCAGATAATTGTCCGCCAGACTGTTCAAGACCGTGTGAAACTGTTTGTCCTGCTAATGCAATATCAGTAGAGGGCACATCAGGTGTATTCAAGGTGCTTCTTTGCTTTATTGATCTTCCAAGTGATCACATTTTAACATATGAAGCTAATACCAATATTCAGGGTGGAGTAAAAACCGAACGCTGCTATGGCTGTGGCCGCTGCTTTCCAGTTTGTCCATACGATAAAATAAGTGAATTTTATTTCCTTTTACTTCTACTGTTTTCTCTTTTAAGTTGTCCTTTCTAGATATTAATACAGAACTATGTATTTTTCAACAGCTACAATTTTACTCTTGCCAAATTGTATTGATTTCGCATGTGTCATAGTATTCAATTTACTCTTGATCTAGGAGAAACTACTTATGTAAGAGATGCTACTGCTACAGCTGAACTTCTTAAAAGGGATGATGTTGACGCGGTGGAGATACATACAAATGGAAGGTAAGCCCTCAACAATTTTATAATTTCCACATGTCATGCATAGGGAGTCATTTCGTTTTATTCTTGTTAGCATTTGAGCCATAGCATCTATTCTCTAAAATGGAGTTCTCATTGAAACTGCAACCATTGGCATGCGCCATAGTTATAAAGTGCAATATCATCAAACTTTGAAAGTCCACTCATCGTCTTGTGCATGCAATGTAATAAAATCATCTCGTCTGCTCTGAAAAACTAATAATTTACTAATGCTTTGTACAATGAAATTTTGAAATCCTGTCTTCCATAATTTGCTCAAAAAATAAGGAAGAAAGGAGTAGAGGTCATATAGAACTTGTGATCGTCTGCTTGAATTTCTTAACTCATTTACGTTTATTCTTAGGCAGACTGCATTGTTCGAAAAACTATGGAATTCTTTGGGAGATTCAGTTGGATATCTGAGACTTGTAGCAGTATGGAAACTGTCCTTGCCATTTAAATAACCAGATAATTGATTTGTTTTGGGGACATAAAACTAATCTTTGTTGAGTACAGGTTAGTTTCCCTGATGTTGGGGATTCAACCATATCATACATGAACAGGGTGTACTCTATTATGGAACCCAATCTACACTGCTTCAATTTATGGCAGGTGCGCACCAGTGAATTAAAAATCCACTATAAATGCTTAATAATTTAACTACTACTTTTCTGAGAAGTTGTATATATGATGTAACCTGCGAACCAAAGTTGGATGGTCGCCCCATGAGTGGAGACATTGGACGAGGTGCCACAAGGGAAGCAATTGCATTCGCTGTTCGTTTGGCTGCTGCTAAAGCCAGACCTCAAGGTATGTTTGGACATTTAATATGGTTCTGAGTTCGTATATTACCCTTGGTTCACATCAACTCTATCTATTGTAGGTTTTCTTCAATTGGCGGGTGGTACCAATGCTCACACGATAAACGGGTTGAAGAAAGAGGGACTTTTCCAGACCACATCCATAGCTAGTATATATCTTGCATCATCTTTAGTACCTTTTTTTTTTTTTTTTTTTTTTTCTTTTCACATTTTATCACCCTTCGTTGTATCTTTATTCTTTTGGTCTCTTAACTTTTATTTTTATTTATTTATTTTTTAGTAGAAGGTGAAATATTGCCTGTGAATTCAATTAGTCCAAAGGATGCTTTAATCGGTGGGGTTGCTTATGGTGGCTATGCACGGAAGGTTACCCTTATTTCCAATGACCATGGGCACTTACAAAAATACACTTCTAATTGCGAATATATTTATCTTCTCTTTAAAAGACTTACTAAATTGTTTACTACTGAAATTATATCTAATAATCTTCTATTTGCCCTGTAACCGTATCAATTTGTTCTATTCCCAGATTGTTGGAAGGGTTTTAAATTCCATGGAATCCCGGCATGGACTTGCTTGCATTGAGGAATATCCCGAGCATCTTTTTACTGCACTAAGAGAAGCCCTTGCTTTGGTTGGTACTGTCAAGTGCTACAGTAAGGATTCTATGGACTGCCTCTTTTAGCTGGATATGTTCAATGATATACAAAATGAGTTGGGCAGAGGTACTCATGCAAATCCAAGTTGTTTGCTTTTATTTTCACATCTCTTGTTACAGTTGATATTCTAGCAGCCAAGAGGCAATGGCATACTGGCACTTTTTTTTTCCTTTTCTTTTACTTATAGGTTTAATAAAATAAAAATATATATAAGTCACTTAACAAGGCATTGACATCTTTATTTTTTTTTTCCTGAATGGGTTTGTTTTATATACAAAAGAGAATAAGTACAAGTGCAAAAGGAGGCATACCTCCTTTTACAGTTCAAGAGCTAGAGAAAGCCCACTTCCAGTACAAACTGGATAACAAAAATGAAACCTTAAACATGAATCTATTAAAACACAAGTATAAAGTCTTCTAAACTACGTGTGAGATAAGTCAACACTTCCCAAACTATAGTCTTAGCCACATAAGGAGCTTGATCTTGACAGCCATCATGAAGCACAACATTCCTCACATTCCAAATTTTCCACACAGTAGTTGTAAAAATAGCACTCAAAATCTTAGTCTTAACTGATTTGTTAGATGTTTGCAAGCAAAACCAATCCACTACTTCCATCAGAGATTCACAAACTGGCAACTCCATCTGTATCAGACTGAAAATTTCCTGCCACACTGCTTGAGCATAGGTACAATTATAAAATAAATGATCATTTGTGTCCATGCTTCTCCAACAGTTATGACAAATAGATGTTAATATAATCCCACACTTCTGCAGATTCACCAAAGATAGGTTTCTATTGTGTAGAATAATACACACCCCCATAGCAACTCTAGGTCTGCTATACCTCCAAATTATAGCACTCCATTTCTGTGTTGAACCTGTATATCTGCATACACTCCAAGCAGCTTTCAATGAAAACTGAGAGTGCCTCCAAACAATTTTGTCTGTCCCTGGCTTGATTATAATTCTTTGAACAACATCCTTTACTTCCACAGGCAAGTAATCAGGTATATTCCATCTACCTTCAGTCATTATAGCAGCTGCCATGAGGTTTCTGTCAACTTGTCTTAAAACAGCAGCTCCAAATTTCTATATCAGAGACTGATTATCACACCAAGAATCTGTTAGAAGTTTAAAAATTTGTCCATCTCCAATCTTAAAATCAACATTATCCAACACCAGCTGTCGAACTCCAATCAGTTGTCTCCAAATCACAGAATCACTAAATTTTGGAACTACAGACCAGAAGGAAACTCTTTGCAAATAAACAGCCTGAAGCCATTTTATCCACAATTTATCCTTCTTCTGCACAAAATCCCAGCAAAGAGTCATTTTTGCAGCTACATCTAACTCCTGAATTCTTATAATATTGAAGCCTCCCTCTGAAACAGGTAGAGTAACCTGACTCCATTTCAGTAAAGATATTTTCTTGACATCCTGTTTTCCACTCCGCAAAAACTGTTTAAATCTTCTTTCAAGCCCAATTTTAGTTTCCCAAGGGATCTTAAAACCAAAGACCCAATGGTACAAGTATGAATATAGGACTGATCTGATCATTTCAACTCTTTCAGCAATAGACAGATTAATTGTATTCCAATGAGATAATCTAGCATTAATCTTATCAATCAAAGGTCTGAAGTCACCTGTTCTCAAGTTCTTGTTAGACAAAGGCATCCCCAAGTACTTAAAAGGAAAATTCTCTGTTTAAATTGCAAGTATTTGAAAGTCGTCTTCTTCCTCTCACAGCTTTGGAAAAAATGATTGATCTTTTCTCTTTGTTGATCTGCAAACTCGTAGCCTCTTGAAACTGTTTGAACACATCAAGATTTGCCTTGGCAGTAGAAATGTCTGCTTTAACCACAATTAGCAAATCATCTGCATAAAAAACATGAGAAATCTTCAAATCTGTCCCTGCAACAACCTTGTATAATTTGATCCTGCCCTCCTCAATAGCTTGCTCCATTAGATGGCTAAAATACTCAGTAACAAAGGAAAACAGCAGAGGGGAAAGAGGACATCCCTGTCTAATACCTCTGGAGGCAGAGAAAAACCCTGCTGGAACTCCATTACATAGAATAGAAAACCTTGGAGATGAAATAGACTTAGTGATCCAGTTTATCCATTTAGCACTAAAACCATACCCCTGTAACATCCTCTGAATAAAGCCCCATTCAACAGAATCATAAGCTTTTTTCAAATTCACTTTCAAAACCATTGATGGATCCACATGTTTCTTCCCAAAACCCTTAATCAAATCAGACATCAGCAATATATTATCATGAAGCCTTCTATTCTTAATGAAACCTGTTTGTTCAGGACCAATTAATTTTGGAGGCACACAACTCAATCTGTTTGCTAAGACCTTAGAAATAACTTTATACACCAAGTTGTATAGAGCTATAGGTCTATAGTTAGCAATTTTATCCCCATGGTTAAGCTTAAGGATGAGAGTAAGAAATGTAGAATTAATACCTTGGGGCAGGTTTCCAGAGTTAAAGAAATGACAACTGAATTTATAAGGTCTTGCCAATGATCTCCCAATAATGTTGAAAAAATCTTGCTGGAAATCCATCAGGACCAGGAGATTTATCAGGATTAAAATGCATAACAACAGTTTTTATCTCTTCAGCAGTGATAATACTATCTAAGCTGTCATAGTCCTCTTGAGACAATACCTGTCTAGGAGGTTTAACCTCACCAGTTTCCTCTCCTCGAGTCTTGAATAACTCTGAATAAAACTGGACCAACCAATCTTTAATCTTCTGAGCATCAGAAGAGATCTCACCTGTAGAATTCTGTACCTGAGTGATAGAGTTAACACATCTTCTTTGCCTTACAACATTATGGAAAAAAATGGTGCATTTATCTCCTTCTTGAAGCCATTTGAGTCTGGATTTTTGAGCCCAGACAATTTCATCACGATCAAGAGCATGTTGCAAATTATCAGAAGCTGCTCTCTCTTTAGAAATACAATCTTGATTGTATGGATCTTGAACAAACTCCATTTGCACTATATAACCCTCTTCTTTGGCATATTTAATTTGCTCTGATGTAGACCCCCTCTATTTGTTCCAAGTTTTGACAGCTTCCTTTACTGCTTCGAGTTTTTTCTGTAAAACATGTATTGGATTTCCTGAGACAATAAATTCCCAAGCTTTTCTCACCACTTTCTCAACTTCTGCCTGAAGACACCAGATATTGAGGAATTTGAAAGGCTTTGGTCCAGTGGAACAATCAAAAAACCATTGAACTAACATTCCATAGTGATCAGATAGAGAAGCAGGTGTTAATATTACCTTAGAATCATTGAACTGCGGCAACCACAAAGAATTAACAAGAACCCTATCCAACTTAGCATTTATCCTTTTGTGAATAATCTGTTTATTACACCAAGGCTATTCCCCATTATTAATAGGCAGATCATCCATAGCAATATCAAATATCACACTGTTAAATTCATCCAGTTTGCTTTATGGAACACTCAAACCTCCTTTCTTCTCATGACTAAATCTGACCATGTTCTAATCTCCCAAGGCAATCCAAGGCCCTGTAACTTTGGTAGCTTGCATTTTCAAAGAGTTCCATAAATGCTTTCTGTCCTTCGCCCTGTTAGCTGTATATACCCCAGTGATAAAGATACTTCTGCCAGTCACTATATGTTTTACATGAACCAACATAGATTGAACATCCTCATGTACCAGATCCACCTCAAATAGATTTCTATTCCAACCTATCCAAATTTTTCCCAAATAACTAGATTTAGAGTTAGAAATCCAGTTCCAATGTGAGCAAATTCATTTCTGTATAATAGAAGCTTTACCTTCCTCGACTCTAGTTTCAAGAAGGACAGCAAAGGAAAATTTATTCTCCATAATCCACTGCTTTACTTCCTTCTGCATGGGAGGTCTATTCAGACCTCTCACATTCCACGCTCCTAACATTATTGAGAGTTTGGCAGTGAACCACTGCCACCTTGCATTCCTCTAGTAACCCTATCTGAAGGAGGGATGAAAGGCTTCTTTCTTTGTCTAGATTGCTTCCCTATCCCTTGACTATCTTCTTCTGATGTATGCTGTAGGGCCTCCACTTTCTCAGTTTCATTGATCATCTGAACTTCATCATTAGGTTCCTTACATGTTTGTTCTTCAACCTCTGCTGCAACAATTTTTTTATCCACATGAGGACCTGTATTATCCTCAATAATACATTCAGTTTCCAATATTGTAGGACTACTCAGAATAACAACCTCTTCCCCAACTCTCCCTTCCCCAATAATCTCATTAACCGAAGGCACTTTAGGATCTCCTAGATTTACAGCCTCTTCTGAAGCCTCACCATTAATCTCCTCCTTGTCTTCTAGTAAAGCAAATGCATTGAAAGTTTCCACCACATTATCTTTCTGTAAATGTGTTTGAGGCATATCAGCAATCACCTTGTCTACATTATCAACAACAACCAGCTTTCCTTTCTGTTTAACCACCCACTGATCCGTAGATTTCTTAGGCTTTTGTTTAAGCTGAATAATCTTTAATGGACATCTATCTCCAATGTGATCTACTCATTGACACAACTTACACACCACACGTTTCCATTCATAGTCAAATTCAACATGACAATCAACCCCATGCATATCAACAACCATTGAATCTGGCAAATCTTCTTTGACTTCGACTTCGACTTCGACTTCCACCATAACCCTGACAAAATGTCCCTAATCTCTGTGAGTCTCTGGGTCATCCATGTAAATAGGTTTCGTAAACGATGAACAAACCTTTGATACAGATGCTTCATTCCAGCAATGCATTGGCAGATCATGAATGCGCAACCACACTGGAACTGTTTCAAGGATTTCTTTTTGTAAGTTAACATTCTTGTTCCATCTCTTCATTATTATAGGACGTCCCTCAAATGTGTGTATTCTTGATAACTCCTTAGAAACGTCTTCATCGTTCTTGAACCGAACCATAAAAAAACCGTCTTTGAGATAAACCAACGTGAAGTCTTTGGCCCAATACTTTGCCACAAATGATTTGAATTAAGGATAATATGGCTTCTTGCCCATATCCCACAACCGAGGATTTCCAATAAGCAATTTCATCATCAATGACATCTTCCGTAATAGATACTTTCACTCCCCTACATTCTTGATGGTACTGCAAATTCTTAAAAGTTTGGGAATCTTCAAAGAAACTACTGTATTTAAAAAAAAAAAAAAAAAAAAAAACCTACTGTATTTAGGTTTGTTTGGGGTGGTAATCTGGCCTGGAGTTCTCGCTAGCAACGAGGGGGAGGAGGTCTGGCGTCAACCGAAAACCTAATCTCTGTGAAAAGAGAAAAAAAGGGTAAAAAGACTAAAAATCTTTTAATTAGTTGGTGATTTTGATAAATCACATCTTTAGAACAAAAATCAAGCAAAACCCATCTAATTCAGAAACTTAGGCGCCTCTCTATTGAAGCACACCTAGTGGGCCTTTTCTTGGGAAGCCAAGGAATTGAAAATAAATTTAAACTAGGTTTGGGTGGGGTGCACTATTGACGCTCAAGAGGTCCAGTAACAAGCTACTGTGGTGGACTCTCCCCCTCAAAAAATAAATTTAATATCGTGTGGGCTGATAAGAACAAATACTACACTTGATCTTAGCGCCAAAAGGCCGAGAAAGGTATGATTTGTAATGTGTTGGGCCTCCTCTTTTATAAGCACCTTTTCTTTTGCTCTTTTCACTTGTAGTCAATGTGGGACTAAACAAACCACCCACAACACCACCACTTACAGTTCTTTGATTTAAGTAATATTTTCATAATCTCAAAACTACCCTCAACAATTAATTTAGAAAGATTAGGCTATATTAATTAGTTTATTAATATAGCAATAACCTCTTTCATTTAATTTTCTTTCTTTCTTTTTCCTTTCAAACAATTTGAAAGGGTCATCGTATCTATACTACTATTATCTTGGAAGACCATTTCATCGAATCTTTGATGAGTTTAATCTTGCATTGTTGAATTTAAAAGCATTGTTGAATTTGAAATGTCATCAAAGGAACTTTTTGGAAGTTGACATAGTCGTTCTCTTCATTAGGTAGGGGTTCAGTGAAGTGTCATGTGAGTCCGCAAAAATTGAATTTATTACCTCTTTAGATCAAAATAATAATAAAAGCCATCTAATTTCTCTAATGATTTATTAAAATAGCTACTATGTTGGCCTCTCCCCCTCAAAAAATAAACTGATAAGAATAAATACTACACTTGATCTTAGCCAAAAGGCCGAGAAAGGTAGATTTGTAATGTGTTGAGTCTCCTCTTTTATAAGCAGCTTCCCTCTTGCTCTTTTGACTACTTGTCAATGTGGGACTGAACAAACCACTCGCAAATATACATCTTTTTATATTCGTGTCTGTGTGTCTTAACATTCGTCTCATTTTGCATTGCAGCGTTGACTAAATCTCAAGAAGAAGAAAGAGTGGCTCAGTAAGGAAAAAAAAAAAAAAAAAACCCTTTAAATAACAGTACAAAAAGAGTGATAAATTAGTTGGTTTTTGGTGATTTTGAGAGATTCATACACTTTCGTGGATTTGCATTCAAATTATGAAGCTTTGTTGGTGAAGTGCTTATTGATCCAAACTATCAAATAATGATGTACATGTAGTGTGTGTGTGTGTGTGTGTCATTAGTCTTCTTCTGTGCTTTCTGGTAATTCATATGGGAACAAGTAATCGATCATATTATATATTATATCAGGAAATTGAAAATCCTATTGAAGAATGGATGTCAAAACTCAAAATGAAGCAAATTTTGATTCCCTTGTACATTAAAAAGTGCCTTAGAAGGAGATGCATAAACAGGTTATACCAAAATTTGGAGGAGAGATTGGATTATATACAAAGCCTTAGCAACAGTGCAGTACTGGGTGGTTGATAAAAATAAATAAAAATAAAAATAAAACTCAACTATAAGTTAGTTTCTGGTGGAGGGTGTAATTAGAACTTAGAACTTGTTATGGCTTCTGAAGTTGCAACAGAATTCTACTAATTTCTTCCGATCATTGCCCAACTTCGACAACCAAGCATTAAGATTTCACACTCAACTTTGACCTAGTTTTTGGTGGGCTCTCTAAGGATGCGTTTTCACACTTGAGAGTCCATTTATACTCTCGGCCTAGATCTTCTGGCTATAGTGATTTGGTTATCACCACCTTATATAGGCTTATATATATTTTCAAACTCTTTTTTTTTTGGTTGTTGTTGTTGTTGTTTGGCCAAATGTGGTGTATTTGAAGAGTATGTAATGTGTTAAAAATCAGATGTAACGTGATGAAAAGTATACAATACTACTACATCAAGTATAATTACAGAGAGCTTTTCATATAATAAGCAAATATGTAATTACAGAGGGCTTTTTATACAATAAGCAAATATTTAAAAGACATGTCAAAAATTCTTGAAAACAATTACTTAACTAATTCTGTAATATGTATAGGGGTTAAGTGCAAAAAAATCACTTACTATATAAAAAAAAATGTACAAGAAACATTTCTATTAAAAAAAAGAAAAGAAAAAAGTATATATAACTCCTTGTATTATTCATCATTTGAGCAATTTGTCCCCTATTGAATAGATTTGTTGAAAAAGAGTTGTTGGTGACGTCATTTTTAAATAAATAAAAAATTCAAAAGTGCCCGTTTTGTGTGACAAAAATGTTCCTACTATTTTTGTATATATTTGAACACTGAATGTGTTTGTTTGGATGTACTTCAAGACCTGTTCAAGGAAAACTCTCTATGTGTCGGTATAGTCTATCTCTCTTAAAATATATATATTCTCTCTTTGAAATATCTTGCCACCAATATTCTATTTCTAATTTTTTTTCTCCCTCTAAAATTTTTTTTGTCACTGCCAATATTATCTCCTCTCTAAATAATAGTTGCACTATATTTTCTGGTAAATGAATGAGCCTCCTTAATTATATATTTATATATGTAATAATAATAATAATAATAATAATTAATTAAACAAATTTTCTTGGACACAAATTGTTATCAGATGAACTTAGGATTTCAATCAAAATTAAAATTTTGATCTAATCACTCTTTGACTGGACACAAACTCAAGCAACACAATTTTTTTTAAAAAAATTGTTTATTTTATTAATGTCGGTATTTTTATCATATATTGTTCTTTATAATAAATAAGCACATGAATTTAACATCACGTGAGCCAAACTTTTTGAGTTTACCATTAATATTTTTTTTTCCCTAGTTGGTTTACCATTATTTTTTTTGTTGGTCCTAGTAAGTACCAATTGGTGTTTGCCTTTTTAATGTCAAAACCTAGTGTTAGAGAGTTGTAAGTGGCTTATATCATCTCTTAGGGGTAGTATAGTCTTTTACCATCTTGTGACACAATTACACAATGGTTTAAGATAGTACATTGCAGCTATTCAGCTTGTTAAGCCTATTTTCTATGTTAACTGAGATTCAGCATATGAAAATTAGTTATAGGGATTTTCAGGGATGCTATGGTCATTTCACAGTTGTATTATATGTTTATACATGTGGTCAAATAGTTACATTGCATTGAACATGTAATACCCCTAATTTTTAGAAGTTTATTTAAGTGTTTTAATTGCATTTTTATAATATATTATGTTTTATTACAATAATTATTTATTATTATAATTAGTTTATTTTATGTTTTGTCAGACGTGTGTTAGGACTAAGGTTATATGTGTTTGGCTGTTTTTTTTTAAAGGGCGTGCCAGAGTCTTTTGACTCAAATTGAAAGTAACCAAACTTATCATTTTGACCGAAAAAGGAAAACGGTCCTTATAGAAACTCAGACGATTGTTAGGAAAACAATGATTACCACTTTTCTTTTTGGGTTCTTCAATGACTCAATAAAGAGGACTTCTTTAACAAAGAATGGAACAAATGAAGGGAGCAAAGAATACTGCACAAGCGTTCACCAATTCCATAAAACTAAACTTACAAAATAAGATATGGAGGGGACAGAGCCAAGCGTCCAATTTTTATTCCATAAGTATAATTCCAATACAAGTTTACAAGTATAGGAATTATTGATACAATAGAATTCTAGTACTAAGGAAAGAATAGAATAAGGAAAATACATGTAAAGGAAAGAAAATACAAGAAAAAGACTACATTGTAAGAAAATGCATTGTGTTGGTCGGGGACCTCTTGCACATTCTCCTCTGGCAATATTTATAGTTGCATATCCCGATCAATTAACAACAGTTTATCCAACATTTGGAACTTCTATTTTGAATTCAAACACTTTGTTTGAATATAAATATAACCAAACTTGTCCGATGTTGCATTATCTTCATCTTTAAACACGTACTATTGTGCCAATTATCAAGTTTTCACATGAGACCAATTTACTTGATGATGTGGCAGATCAACCTTTATATTTTCTCATAATGCTAAATTAGAAAAGAATGCAAACACCTTCACAATGTTTTACCCTCTAATCAACTACTACCATTTGGCTTAATTAAGATCTTCCTCCTGCTAACAACATATGGCCAGAATTAAAATTTTATTCCCCCCCCCCCCCCCCCAAGCTCTTTAAAAATGAGATTGGATCAAATTTTTGAAGAACTGAAACTTATGGATCACAATTTAAATTGGCCATTAAGAATCGACCGCTCTAAGATTCAGCACCATACCAAGACTAAGACATTTTCATTCAAATATATTCAACAGCAATGCCAAGTGGCCAAACCTCTATCAAAGTCTTTCTAGTCTTCAAAACTTTTTATAGCTTCTTTAGACCACTCTAGATTTGCTTTGGATCGCTCAAGAACTGCTTTCGACTAATGTTGAATTTAGTTACAAATTTGGCCTTTTGCATTATAAATTGGCCTTTCATAATATGACGGTCCTTAGGCCAATTTTTTTATTAGCACCTTGTTACCTTGTTGCCAACAGGATCGAATGGAAATTCTTCGCCGAATGGGTTGCCTTCTGCAGCCAAGTTAGTCTATCTGCCATAGGGTGCTGATTTTGTTGCTTCTTTCTTGTTGGAGAAAGAAACTTAGTGATGCTAACAATCTTCAATAATATAGAGGTCAATTCGGATTTGCCCTGTTGGCTGATTCTCTCCTTTTTCGTCTTTAGCCGCTTCAAACTTCTAATCCTTCTCGCATTTGAGACAATGTTTTTGACTGATCAAAATGATTGGCGCTTCTTTCAGCGGCTTATCTATTTTCTCAAAATTATTTTTCTGATTAACCTTTAAAATCGACCACTTTTCTTCTGGCCATTCCTATTCGACCTTTGAAAACAACCGCTTTTCTTCTGACCGTTCCTGATGAACATATGAAATTCACCATTTTCCTTCCAAACGAATTTTGATTGATTTCTAAAATCAACCATTTTTTTCTCTGACCATTTTTGTTGTTGATTAGCTTGATACTTCATGAACACTTGTAAAGGAACTACTTGTTGTGGAATCATTGGCGCCGTCTGCGATCGATATTGATAATACATCTGTTGTTGGAGCGGCTGGTAACATTGTGGTTGATAATGCTGCGGCTGGTAAAAATAATAGTGTAGTTAAACAGGCGCTACAACTTATGGTAGTGTATTAACCTTACACTATGATCGTGCCATAAGTTGCTCATCTGATTTTGCTGCTAAAGCCCAATTGAATCACAAAAGTTTATGACCGAATAATGCAAATGGTCAATTGCTATATGAACTTTATGAAAATCACGTGAAATCGCCATGAATGTAAATTTAAAAATTTTAACACTTTTGTTTCTCAGCGGTTTTGATTTTCGACACTTCAGTGCTTCAAATTTTCAGCAACTTTGATTGATTTTCGACACTTCAGCACTTCAGATTTTCATCACCTCTGATTGATTTTTGACACTTTAGCACTTAAAATTTTCTGCAACTCTGGTTTTCGACACTTCACCGCTTCAGATTTTCAAAGCCTCTAATTTTCGCACGTCAGCGTCTCTGAATTTCAACACTTTCGGGGA
Organism: Cornus florida; assembly: GCF_030987335.1. Taxonomy (NCBI): domain Eukaryota; kingdom Viridiplantae; phylum Streptophyta; class Magnoliopsida; order Cornales; family Cornaceae; genus Cornus; species Cornus florida. Next base: position 14,238,990 of record NW_026775571.1, on the reverse strand, counting down.
TGTCCCACCGGGCATACCAAATTGTTTGGCTGTTTTTTTTTTAAAGGGCATGCCAGAGTCTTTTGACTCAAATTGAAAGTAACCAAACTTATCATTTTGACCGAAAAAGGAAATCGGTCCTTATAGAAACTCAGACGATTGTTAGGAAAGCAATGATTACCACTTTTCTTTTTGGGTTCTTCAATGACTCAATAAAGAGGACTTCTTTAACAAAGAATGGAACAAATGAAGGGAGCAAAGAATACTGCACAAGCGTTCACCAATTCCATAAAACTAAACTTACAAAATAAGTTATGGAGGGGACAGAGCCAAGCGTCCAATTTTTATTCCATAAGTACAATTCCAATACAAGTTTACAAGTATAGGAATTATTGATACAATAGAATTCTAGTACTAAGGAAAGAATAGAATTAGGAAAATACATGTAAAGGAAAGAAAATACAAGAAAAAGACTACATTGTAAGAAAATGCATTGTGTTGGTCGGGGACCTCTTGCACATTCTCCTCTGGCAATATTTATAGTTGCATATCCCGATCAATTAACAGCAGTTTATCCAACATTTGGAACTTCTATTTTGAATTCAAACACTTTGTTTGAATATAAATATAACCAAACTTGTCCGATGTTGCATTATCTTCATCTTTAAACACGTACTATTGTGCCAATTATCAAGTTTTCACATGAGACCAATTTATTTGATGATGTGGCAGATCAACCTTTATATTTTCTCACATGACTAAATTAGAAAAGAATGCAAACACCTTCGCAATGTTTTACCCTCTAATCAACTACTGCCAATTGGCTTAATTAAGATCTCCCTCCTGCTAACAACATATGGCCAGAATTAAAATTTTATTTTAGGATGCAAACAATATGTAGTGTGTGTATATATATATACACACATATATACATATATGTAGTATGGGAAAAGAAAAGAGAAAGAAAAAGAGAGAGAGAGGCAAGAGAAAGAAAGGGGCGAAAGAGAGATAAAGCTAGAGGAAGAAGAAGAAGAAATGAGATTCGTTCGTCGGTAGATTGGATCAGTGGAGTGGACGGTGGTAACCTGAAGGCTGTCGGCGTTAGAGAAGAAAAACAACGAAGAAGGAGTTTAGCTTTTGATCCGAAAGCTTAAAGCAAGTCCTCTGTTCTACATTTCTCCCTTTGATCTGTGTTCTATATATTTCTAGTATAACTTTAGGGACTATTAAAGGATTAATAAAATCTGTGCTTATTCTTAAATTGATTTAAAACATAGGTTTTGGTGAATATATGTTCATGACTTTTCATGTTGAATGCTTTAGTAAATTAAAGGCTTATATCTACTTTAAATGGATTCTTACATGTGAAATTGAGTTAGATTCGTTTATGGATGGTTATTGGACTTAATAACATGCTTTAGGACCCTTAATAATGGAAAACAAAGCTAGAAGTTGGGTTTCTCGAGCTGTTTCCCGAAACAGCGCTCAAGCACTGTTTTACATGGCTCGAGCGGCCTTTTCTGGGAAATAGCGCTTAAGCCCAGTACGGAAGGTGCTCGAGCGCTATTGTATGGTTTTGGGCAAACGTGTCCTATTTGGCCCCAATTTGATTATTTGAGATCCCAAACACTAAATAGGGACTTAAGAACAGTGGTTTGTATGGTTAGCTTCACAAGTTAATTAAATTTATGCTATTATGAGCTTGTAAATTGAATCCTATAAATTGTTCTAACATGTGAGATTAAATGTTTAGCATGTGATATAATTGTAAATTATCAGCATGCGTATGGTTCTGTTTAAGCTAAAATAATTGATGTTAAAGACTTTAAATAACTATAAGTTATTATTGAGATTTAAATAACATTAAATGATAGGTTATTTACTGCTATTACGATGATATGGGAACAAGTGATAAATTAGGTAATTCATATGGGAACAAGTGATAAATTAGTTGGTTTTTGGTGATTTTGAGAGATTCATACACTTTCGTAGATTTGCATTCAAATTATGAAGCTTTGTTGGTGAAGTGCTTATTGATCCAAACTATCAAATAATGATGTACATGTAGTGTGTGTGTGTGTGTGTGTGGTCATTAGTCTTCTTCTGTGCTTTCTGGTAATTCATATGGGAACAAGTAATCGATCATGTTATATATTATATCAGGAAATTGAAAATCCTATTGAAGCATGGATGTCAAAACTCAATGAAGCAAATTTTGATTACCTTGTGTTTATTCCATTATTTTAACCCAATGGAAAAGAGACAAGTGGCGAGTTTTGACAAAGCTTACCATATTGATTTAACATTTTAATTGTTCAAGAAAAAGAGGGTGTGACATGGAATTGTTAATGTGGTTCCTTAAATAGAAAAGAGGTACGTGGCAAGTTCCAGCCATGTTAGACTACAATATTGATAAATATTCCACCTTGGAATATTTAAATTATGAAAATTAAAAGACAAGTGGCGAGTCCCTTTAGGACTTACCAAATTTAGGATATAATGTCCTAAAAGGAAAAGAAAACGGCGTGGATTTATTATCATAAGAAGGTTAAAGTTAGCCAACCAATAATTTATCGACACATGACGAGCTTTATTAAACTTGCCACGATGGATTAATTTTGTTAAAGTTGAATTTATTTGGAAGATCCTATTTTAGTAGGATACCAATTAAATAAAAGTTGACTAAGTCATGGGGACGTAGAGACAACCTTCTCCTTATTTTTAGGAGATTTCAACAATGGTTCAGCTAAGTCAACTTCTGTTTAGCGAAACGTGGGATTTAATTTATATATATATATATATATTAGGCTTAAACCCACGATGAAGGAATCACCGTGAGAAGGGAGTCCATGAAGCCATGAAGTCTAAATCCAGAGGAAGTCAAGGTTGAAGAGAAGTTGCTAAAATTAAGGAAGAGAGCAATAACCATAACCCACGATGTAAACTCGGTGACCATGACGCCATGAAAGGTTCAGCCTAAAATCAAGGAAACCGTGGTCTATGAAAGGAAAGGAAGTGAGTTGGATATAAACCCACGATGGAGGAGTTCCTAAAATCTAGGAGGTCATGGCCCATGAACTCTAAACTTCAGAAAGAAAGTCTCAAGATGGAAGTTATGCACGATGAGAAGTTTTATCAGAAGTTGGAAACCATGACACCATGTAAGGAAGGTTCTAGCAGAAGTGAAGGATTACTAGAAATCATGGGACATTTGGCTAAACAGGAATATATCGGTTGAAAGTGGTAGAAACCTATAAGGAAACTACCATTAACCAAGGGAAGTTATCAAGGGTCATGGGTAACAGGGCAGCAGTTGATGAAATCGTGTCTGAAGTTAAGGAAAGGAGTTGACAACGTGAGGAAGAAGAATAAAATCATAGGACACTTGCCAAGTCATGAAGAGAACACGTGGGAATCATTTTGAAACTACCCATGACGCAAATTCGTTGAAGACTAGAGAGGACGTGGTTGAAGTCTACAATAGAAGATGGTTAAGATGGGAGAAGTTACAACCGCTGAGGAATCATGGGACATGTGGCAGTCCGGAACTATTCTACGTGGAAGTTGCTGAAATTGCCACACCTAGTTAATGCATGCATGGAAAGCTCTATAAACAGAACACTTAGGCTTCACTTGCAAACCCTGTTCAAATCACACAGCAAAAAAAGCACTTTCAATTCCTTACATTCATATATCTTTACATTCATGTAATGCAATTTCATTATGTTTAATTCAAGTCCTGCACTTATCTTTCTTACTTTCCAAGTCCTGCACTTCAATTCCTTTACTTTGAAGTCCTGCACTTTCAATACCGCTTTCCTTTCCATTAGCCATAGTTCAGTCTGAAAGTCCTTTTTCAAGGCAAAAAGAACCCTTGAAGGTGGTAATTCCAGTCCTTTATTCAATCACCTAATCCCTGCAATTTCCTACTGGATAGTTGTTCGGATACTCACTTTGGAACGACAGCAGTTCCTGGCACGCCCGACATCCACTCCTACTTTCCACTCACCTGGAAAGCGGGACTAGCGCTTTTCCGCGAGCCGAACACCTTGTATATTAAAAAGTGCCTTAGAAGGAGATGCATAAATAGGTTATACCAAAATTTGAAGGAGAGATTGGATTATATACAAAGCCTCAGCAACAATCATTGCCCAACTTCGACAACCAAGCATTAAGATTTATAACTCAACTTTGACCTAGTTTTTGGTGGGCTCTCTAAGGATGCGTTTTCACACTTGAGAGTCCATTTATACTCCCAGCCTAGATCTTTTAGGCTAGTAGTGATTTGGTTTTCAACACTTATAGGCTTATATCTATTTTCAAACATTTTATTTCTACTTTTCTTTTTTTCTTTTTCCTTTTTTTTTTGGTTGGCCCATATGTAATGTGTTAAAAATATGATGGAACGCATTGAAAAGTATACAATACCACTACATCAGTTGTAATTACAGCTGATGGTTCTTTATATCATACAATAAGCAAATATTTAAAAGACTCGTCAAAATTTCTTATAAAACAATTTAAAAGACAGGTCGTTAGGAGAAGTGTTATAAGCAGGTCAAAAGACTGATTCTGTAATATATATATATATATAGCAAGTCAAAAGATTCTGTAATATATTTTGACTTGCTTATAACACTTCTCCTTACGACCTATCGGCTAAGTGTAAAAAAAATTCCTTACTATATAAAAAATGTGCAAGAAACACCCCTATTGAAAATAAAAATAAAAATAAAAGGAAAGAAAAGTGCATATAACTCTTGTATTATTCATCTTTGAGCAATTTGTTCCCTATTGAATGTATTTGTTGAAAAAGAGTAATTGGTGACGTTGTTTTTAAAATAAAATAAAAAAATTCAAAAGTGTATATATATATATTACAGAATCTTTTGACATGCTATATATATATATATTACAGAATCAGTCTTTTGACTTGCTTATAACACTTCTCCTTATGACCTGTCGGCTAAGTGCAAAAAAATTCCTTACTATATAAAAAATGTGCAAGAAACACCCCTATTAAAAATAAAAATAAAAAGAAAAGAAAAGTGCATATAACTCTTGTATTATTCATCTTTGAGTAATTTGTTCCCTATTGAATGTATTTGTTGAAAAAGAGTAGTTGGTAACGTTATTTTTAAAATAGAATAAAAAAATTCAAAAGTGCCCGTTTTGTGTGACAAGAATGTCCTTACTAATTTTGTATATATTTGTACACTGAATGAGTTTGTTTTGGATGTGCTTCAAGACCTGTCCAATGAAAACTCTTTATGTGTCGCTATAGTCTATCTCTCTTACAAAAATATATTCAAATACCTCGCCACCGCTAATATTCTATTTCTAATTTTTTTTCTCTCTAAAATATCTTTTTGTGGCCGTCGATATTATCTCTCTTTCTATTTCTTTTCTCCCTCTAAAATTTTTGTGTCGCTACCAATATTATCTCCACTCTAAATGATAGTTGCACTATATTTTCTAGTAAATAAAAGAGCCTCCTTAATTATATATTTATATATGTAATAATAATAATAATAATTAAATAAACGAATTTTCTTCAACACAAATTGTTATCAGATGAGCTTAGAATTTCTATCAAAATTAATATTTTTATCTAATTACTCTTCAGCTGGACACAAACTCAAGCAACACAATTTTTTTTTTCTTTAAATTGTTTATTTTATTAATGTTGATATTTTTATCATATCCTCTCTTCTTTATATTAAATAAGCACAAGACTTTAACAATGCCTGAGCCAAACTCTTTTTTTTTTTTTTTGAACGGAATATTTTATAAATAAAATTCAAATAAAAGTACAATTACGAGAGGAGACTAATCTCCGAAACAAATTATAGAATGGATTAAATTCACTTTCGGCCAACAACCTATTCTCAGACAATAACATTAAAATACAGCAGAAATGTCAGAACTCCTGAACTCCACATGCAACACATTATTTCGCACCATCCAAATATTCCAAATAAAAACACAGAAAACACCTTTCAACATTTTGGACTAAGGAGGACATACGTTCTGAACCATAGTTTTTGGTGGGCTCTCTAAGGATGCGTTTTCACACTCGAGAGTCCATTTATACTCTCCACCTAGATCTTTTAAGCTGGTGCTGTTCTGATTTTCAACACCTTTTAGACTTGTACCTATTTTTCAAACATTTTATTTCTTTTATTTATTTATTATTATTATTTTTTTGGCCCAAATGTGATTTATTTAAAATGTATGTAATGTGTTGAAAAGTATACAATACCACTACATCAGGTATAATTATAGTTGAGGGCTCTTTATACCATACAATAAGCAAATATTTAAAACACATGTCAAAAATTCTTGAAAACAATTACTTTTATGTAATATATATATATATATATATATATATATATATATATATATATATATGGGTTAAGTGCAAAAAAAACCTGTTAGTGTATAAAAAAAGTGCAAGAAACACCCCTATTAGAAAAAAAAAAAAAAAAAGAAGTGCATATAACTTGTATTAGTCATCTTTTGAACAATTTGCCCCCTATTGAATGGATTCGTTGAAAAATAGTAGCTGGTGATGACATTGTTAAAAAAAAAAATTAAAATAAAATAAAATAAAAAAATCAAAAGTGCCCGTTTTGTGTGACAAGAATGTCCCTACTAATTTTGTATATATTTGAACACTGAATGAGTTTGTTTGGATGTGCTTCAAGACCTGTCCAAGAAAAACTCACTATGTATCGCCATATTTTATCTCTCTTACAAAATATATATTCTCTCTTTAAAATATCTCGCCACCGCTCATATTCTCTCTCTATTTTTTTTTTCTCTCTCTACAATTGGCACATATGTGCTTACATCTTTATTAATTAATAGATGAGACTAAAGTATCTTACGGATTATAAATAAGGATTGACTTGATGAACTATAATAATATTTAGCAAATTCTTGCTGAGCTTGCGAGCACACCCTTTTATCACTTTCAGGTGTTCGTTGGTTTAGCATATAAGGGAGGCTCAATGAAAAAATGAAGACTTCTTGGGTATTCTACATATTTATTTTATTATTGTTCCAAGAAATTTTGTAGCAAGGTTCACCTAGTTGGTGGAATTTTATTTTTTTGGTGGATATCATAGATTTCCTTTATGCTACGTTTGGTGTGCATGAATAGAATAGAATGAAATTTGGAATGGAATGAGAATGAGAATGGAATGGAATGAGTATTACCATTATAATATTTGGTGTGATACGATCAATCATTATGGAATTGAATGATTATTACCATTTTATTGTTTGGTTGAGTATCATTAAATCTGGAAGGGAATGCCTTTTCTCAAAAATGCCATTTTCATTGGAGGTAAGAAAAATAAAAAAATTATAACTAAACCAACTCACCATGATTGAATATTTAATCTAAGAAATTGATGTAAAGGCTATATATATATATATATATATATATATATATATATATATATCAATCTTAATAATAATATATAAAAAATCGTGCACCATAAGATCAACTCAAATAAAGTTAAGGAAATAAATAAATCATCAACCCAACAAAAAACCTAGTAATATTTTCGAGTACTTGTGTAATTTTTTTTTTTTTTTTTTTTATTGTAGATTTCTTGAAAATTTTAGTTTTGATAAAATTCTAATCAAGTAAGGTTCTCCAATCATCCAACGATGAACTTGACTAAGGGTCCAAAAGTCAAACTACTCCACTTTTGGTTCTAGATGATTACACAAATGTTTCAACACAAAGATACAAAAAAATAAAAAATAAAAAATAAAAATAAAAAAGTGATATACTTAGAAGATAAAAGAGATTTAATATCTACTTATCAAAAATAAATAAACAAAGAAATTAATACTTATAATTTGGTTAAAAGTCCTGCAACTTTTTTGTTAATGGCAGCTCTGAGTTTATTCAGAAGAGATGGAAGATGAAAGACATTTATCACGTCTAATAAAGAAGCCGATAAACATGAAAAATGGAATGTGAAAGATTTTTGGTGAATGAGAAATATTTTTGCCTTATTGGAATGTGATTAAGGGCTTATTGAGAATATTACAAAAATATTTTATCTTACTATGGAATGAAATGGCCATTCCATAGGTTTACTAATGGAATGGATTTTCATTCCCTGAAATGGATTTTCATTCCATTGCAATGGTTATTCCATTCCATTCCTGCATATCAAACAACTGAATGGTTAGAATGATCATTCCATTCCATTCTATTCCTGCACACTAAACATCGCATTAGAATAATGGATTTTTAAATGAAAATTATTATTACTGATTTAATCATGGATTACTGTGGATGAAATATGTGAATAATGTATCATATTTTAATAAAGGACAAGATTCTTTGTGTTAAAAATTTGGAGCATGGCAGCATGTCATTTTCTTCTTCTTTTTTTACTTTTTTTTTTTCCCCGAAAATTAAGTCCATTTCATTAGATAAAAGCATGAGTTACAAATTTTGAAGCAATTGTACAAATATGTCATAAATGGATCAGGATTCTCTCCGGTTGCATAGTGCATCCTGTTCATCCGGTGGAGTAAATGAATAGTAAAAATTATAAAAGGTTAAAATTTTGCATTTTATTTATATACCGTTTCCTTATATATATACACTGACGTTTCCTCCTTCCATCTCTTCTGAATTTGTCAACAACCCATTTGAAATTGAAAATAATGTCCACTTTACTTTTTTCTCTCCCAAAATAGACATATTTTGATTTGTAATGAATCAGAACTCTATTTCTCCATTCCTTTGTTTCCATAAATTTCTCTTTCCCTTTCTTCGTATACTAGGTCATTTTATTCCAAATTAACAGAGCAACATCGGAGCACAGAGACCAACAAGTATTATTTTTAAGTTTTATATTTTATTTCCAAACAAATCGTATAATTTTTTTTGAAAGAAATCAATGGCAGAAAAAGAAAAAAATAATTACTAAGAAGGAAGGGAGATAAGTGGATGATACCTAGTGTTAAATCAATTGACCTAGAAATTATTAGAGATGACCAAACCTTCTCAATCATTATAATAATGAAACACTAATGTTCAACGTGATAACCCAAACAAAAATACAGATTTTGAGGTGTGTATTCACTTTCCTTAAAGTATTATTTGCTCCCACTCAAATTGAGTTTGTTAACGGGTTCTGTAGCAAAAAACTCCCAGGATACAACAAAACCTGAATTCCTACAGTTAGCAATACTGAAGGAATTTCCTAAACACTCGTTAAAACTATTATGACTAGATACAAGAAAGAGAACAGAAAAAAAGTGAATTCAGAATATATTGCATTATCGCTATTTATAAACTTCTAAAAAGTGCAAACCAAAAGTCACGTGTCATCTGAATAGTTGCAACCTATTTAGAATGTGCAAACCAAAAGTCACGTGTCATCTGAATAGTTGCAACCCATTCAGAAGGTGCAAACCAAAATTCACGTATCTATATATATATATATATTACAATGTATTCAACAATCCCCCACTATATCGTAATATATTAAGTATCCAGTCGACGTGATATTATCACGCATACAAGAAGGTATCTTTCGATTTAAACCTTTAATTAGTGTAAATATTTCAAAGTTTTAATGAAGAACAATGGTGGCCTTAGCTTAAACCAAGTCTCCTTTTTATTAAACTGGAAATACCACACACATGATTCTATCCAGTTTCTATGAGATGTTCATATTTTCTTTTGCACTATTATGGTTATGTGCTCATCCTAGTTTCATGAACATTTACAATAGTGAACCCTAATAACCCTTGCTAGAAGGGCACCACTTCTATGTTCAGATAGGAGAAGTTCCAATATGTGTCCTTACTACTTTAGACACTTTATGTAATTTGAACTTCTTTAAGAGTATATAACTCATTCATAAATCATAGGAGTCTACACTGAACATTAATAAAGGGCAGTTTATAATAATAATTATTTTTTTAGTGCTTGTATAACCACATATCAGTAACTTGTTATTACCCATTAAACTTTGGACTAGTGGTATTCTAATACAAAGTCGGGTTACCATTACCATTACTGGTGATTTTTAAGAAAAGATTTCAGCCCCATTCCATTAGACGTAATTTTTTTTAAATCTCTCGAGAGTCTCTTAGTAAGAGGATTTACCAAATTATTACTTGACTTAACATATATTATGTTAATAATTTATCAGTTATTAATTGTCTAACATACTCATGTCTCAAACTGATATGTCTAGACTTTCCATTATATATTTTATTATATGCTCTAGACATAGTTGTCTCACTATCGTAGTGCAAAGAAATAAATGACATCGGTTGTGGTCACAACTTTATATTTAATAATAAATTTCTCAACCATTCTGCTTCCTTGGTGACTGTCGCTAATGCAATAAACTCATATTCCATTATTGAATGTGTTATGAATGTCTGTTTCTTAGATACCCAAGAAAATATCCATCCAGACGTGGACTTATTATCGCTAACACTAGTAATCCAACTAGCATCTGAGTATCCTTTTATTACTACTGGAAAATCATAATAAAATAGTCCTTGGTCCACCGTTCCCTTAAGATATCTAAGTATTCTAATAATTGTTTTCCAATGAATTACTTGTGTACCTAGAAAGTTTGCACACAACAAATGCTATATCTGGCCTGTAGAATGCATAGTACATCATACTACCTATAACACTAGCATACTTAAGCTATGCAATTGCTCTGCCAGAATTTTCAAACATTTTAATACTTGAATCGTAAGGGGTATCAGCTTCTTTAATTCCTAAATAATTATATTTAAGAAGCATCTTTTCATTATAATGAGATTGACATCTTTTCATTATAATGAGATTGACACAATGCATACCCATTTTCATGTTTTTTTACTTTAATTCCTAAGATAGTATCTACTTCATTAAGATCTTTCATTTTGAAGCATGAAGTTAGATACTTCTTAGTTTCAAAAACAACTCTCATATTTGTTCCAAAAATTAGCAAGTCATCAACATAAAGACAAATAATAACACCATAATCATTTGTGAATTTAGAATAAATGCATTTATCAGCATTATTATGCTTAAAATCAAATGATAGTATCACAGAATCAAAGTTCTCATGCCATTGTTTTGGTGCTTGTTTTAAAACATAAAGTGACTTTACTAATTTGCAAACTTTCCTTTCATTTCCAGGTAGGACAAAACCTTCTGGTTGTTCCATATATACTTCTTCCTCAAGATCACCATTTAAAAATGCAGCTTTTACATCCATTTGATGCACATGTAATTGATAAATAAAAGCCAAGGCCATAAGAAGATGTAATTCTAGCCACGGGTGCATAAGTATTGAAATAATCAATACATTTATTCTATTTAAAATCCTTAGCTACTAATCTGGCTTTAAAGGTTTGAATAGATCCATATGTGTTATACTTTCTCCTAAATACCCATTTATAACTCACCGATTTTGATCATTGTGGCAATTCCACCAAAATCCAAGTTTGGTTTGACGACAATGAATCTATTTCATCATTTATAACCTCTTTCCAAAAAGCTGCATCTCTTGAAGCCATTACTTCAAAAAATATTTTAGGATCATCTTCTATATTCAATAAAATGAGTATTTTATTAAGAACTTTATTTCTATCTCCTTCTACTAGAAATATTATAGCTTAAGATTAAATAAAATCAGGATCTAAAACTTTTTTTTTTCCTAATTCTTTTACTTTTCTTAGGTACAGTCGTTTCATTATTTATTTTCCTTTTGTCTCTAAGAGATGTATTAGATTCCAAATCATTAGATTTTCTTTGAATATGTTCAGACAAAAAATATGACAAAATTTATTTTCTATAAATTCAATATCTCTAAATTCAACAATGAAATTAGAATTTAAGTCTAATAGTCTATAGGCTTTAGAATTTTTAGCATAACCTACAAAAACATTTTTTATTTCTCTTGGACCTAATTTAGTTCTCTTTGGATCAGAAATTCTATAAAAAGCTAAACACCGCCACACTCTAAAATATTATAAGTTTGATTTTATTCCTTTCCAAATCTCATAAGGTGAAATATGTGTTTTTCTAGATGGAATTCTATTATACACATGACAAGCAGTAAGTAAAGCTTCACCCCATATATTTATAGGTAATTTAGTATTCAACAACATAGAATTAACCATATCAACAAGTGTCCTATTTTCTCTTTTAGCTAAACCATTCTGTTGTGGAGTGTAAGGTGCACTTTTCTGATGTATTATTCCATGTTCTTCACAATAAGCAGAAAAATCATTAGAAAAATATTCACTACCCTTATCATTATGAAGAATTTTTTATTTTCTTTTCCTTTTAATTTTCAATCTCAGCCTTATAACGTTAAAACATGTCAAAAGTATCTTTACTTGCCATTAGATATACATAAATAAATCTAGAATAGTCGTCAATAAAATTTATAAAATATATTTTTTCTCTTTTAGTTAATTTTTCATTTAATTCACAAATGTCAGAATGAATTATTTCTAATAGTTGTGAATTTCGATTGGCTTTAGGAAAAGGTTTCTTAATCATTTTTTATTCAATGCAAATTTCACATTTATCATTGTAATTATCACTACAAGAAATAAAACCATACTTTGACATATACTTTAAAGGTCTAAAATTTAAATGTGCTAAACGTGAATACCAAATAGAAGAAGAATAAACAATATAAGCAGAATAACTTATTTTATTAATACTTAGTTTAAACATTCCATCATAAGTATAACCCTTCCCAACAAAAATTCTATTCTTAGACATAATTAACTTATCAGCTTCTAACATAGCTTTAATGCCACCCTTACACAATAAATTTGTAGATACAAGATTCTTTCTAATTTTTGTGACATGAAGAACATCCTGCAATGTCAACTTCTTTTCTAAAGTAAATTGAATTTCAACATTCCCTTTTCCAAAAACTTTGGCAAAGTTGTGATTTCCCATCAGAACTTATTGATCATCCATATTGATCATCCATATATTTAAGTCTTGTAATGTGATTTATCATTACAAACATGGATAGTAGCCCTAGAATCAAGCCACCAATCTAAAGACTTAGTTGCTGTTGCAATGTTCAATTCAGTTATCATGCCAATTTGCATTACAAATACCATAGCAACAAGATCGAAAATCTTCTCTTCCATTACATTAGCGCTATTTGAATTGTTGACTTTCTCTTTCTTTTCATACTTTTTGTACCTTAATCACGAATAAAATGTCATTTCCAAAAGGATTTTAATTCTTATAAGGATGATTCCTTTTGAAAGTCCCTTTATTTTGCAACTTAAGGCTTTTCTGATATTTATTTGATTTGCCTTCATCCACATAATTCACTTTGGAAGAATCTTCAACATAATATTTCTTATCACGAATTCGAGTTTCTTCTTCAATTCGCAAATGCTTCTATATTTCTTCCAAAATAAATTCTTCTGTCTTATGCAGAAGTTTCTTTCTACAATCATTCCAACTAGGAGGCAACTTTGAAATAATAGCCCTTACTTGGAAGGATTCTAGAAATACAATTTTCACCTCACGAAGCTTTGTGACTAGAACTTGTAATTCATGAACTTGATCCTAAAACTGACAAATTATCAACCATTGAGATTTCAAAGTACTTAAATATTAAAAATTTATCTGTACCTAGTTTCTCAGTTTTGTACTTGAATTCTAGTGCATTCCAAATTTCCTGAGGAGACTTCATATGAGTATAGAGATCGTAGAGTCGGTCTGAAAGTGTGTTTAGAATGTGACCTTTGCAGACCAATTCATCTTCCTCTCGTTTCTTCCTATCTTCAATCAATTTCTCTGTATGTTTATTTGTTGGCTCTGGGAATGGTTGGACATTTGGATCCAAAACATATGAGATTTTAAGAACAGTGAGTAGAAACATTAATTTATCCTTCCAACGGGTAAAGTTAAATCCATCAAATCGATCTAACTTCACAAAGTCTTGATTCATAACCTTGAACGTAGTATTTTCTGATATAATCTCCATCAAAATAACACTTTAAGATTGTTAAATCAATTGACCCAGAAATTATTGGAGATAACCAGACTTTCTCAAGCGTGATGATAATGAAATACTAATGTTCAACGTGATAACCCAAACAAAAATACAGACTTTGAGGTGTGTATTCACTTTCTTTAAACTGTTATTTGCCCCCACTCAATTTAAGTTTGCTAACAGGTTTTGTAGCAAAACACTCTCAAGATACAACAAAGCCCGAATTCCTGCAGGTAGCAATACTGAAGGAATTTCCTAAACACTTGTTGAAACTGTTATGACTAGATACCAAAAAAAAAAAAAGTGAATTCAAAATGTGCTGCACCATCGCTATATATAGACTTCCAAAATGTGCAAACTAGAAGTCGCGTATCATCTGAATAGTTACAACCTATTCAGAAGGTGCAAACCAAAAGTCACGTATTATCTAAATAGTTGCAACCTATTCAAAAGGTGCAAACCAAAAGTCACGTATCATCTGAATAGTTGCAACCTATTTAAAAGGTGCAAACAAAAAGTCATGTGTGTGTGTGTGTGTGTGTGTGTGTGTATTACAATACATTCAACATCCAGAAAAAGGAAATTAATCCTCTGTTTATTTGTTTGGTTCATGAGTAAATTGTTTGGGTTTAATCTTATGTTTATTTGTTTACTACTTCTGTACATAATTTGGGTTTAAATTAGATACAAAGATTTGCAGAACAAGTTCGAATATGTTCCAGACTGGCATGGTTTTTTTGTTTAATTATTTGTGTATTTTTTAAGTTTCATTGTTATGAAAATACTTTTGTATATAACATCCCAAGCAGTTTGTAATTTAACTCGATGTAAGTTGTACTCGACATCCCAATATAATCTTACTAGATGATAGTCATTGACTATAATCGGAAAAACACTAGTTTGTTTCATGTTATAGGTAAAATCGTAACAAAATTCCAAGTAGTACGTAGTTTGTTTCATGTTTATGTTATAAGTACAATCCCAATAAAATCCTACTTAACAAAATCCCAAGTAGTACATAATTTGTTTCATGCTTATATTATACGTCCAATACCAACAAAATCCAATTGAAGAGAGTAATTGTAGTAGAAAAATGATCAAGAACAAACACAAAGAGATAGAAAGAGGAACACCAATATATGAATTATGAATCAATAAACTAATAATTTTCAGGAGTAAAGAAAATTGACTATTATCCCAGGAATTCAAGTTGAACAAGTAAACAACATGAATTTGGAATGAGCCAACAATTGTTTAGAGAACAAATTGTTATGAATATTTTAATAAAAATATAAATAGTAATTAATATAATTATTTATTATATTTATTATGATGATTATAAATACATGAGTTACATGATATTTATTGGGGATATTATTTCTATCATTATGTTAGCCTAAACGTTACATTTTTATTCTCTTTATATATATTTTTATATAAAGTATCACAGGGGGAGATTTGAGAAAGATGGTACTTGTATAGACTTGGACCTAGTCTTCTTGTGGTCGTGCACATAGAAGAGACACCGCTGCGAGCTGATTGGGTTGTATCTTAGAGTTGACTAGTCCCACCAATACCCGCACGAAGGGGAGGACTATTAGCTTTAGCGTGTTTATCACGTGCCTCTCTATATCAGGCCAGCACTTTCTTACCTATTTTAATATTATTTTCTTTTCATAATTTCTATTATTATACTAATTTTCTATTGCAGAATTATTATATTGTTAAATCCTTATTAATCTTTATATCCATGTTGTTCATATTATTGTATTCATTTTATTAGAAAAGAATTGCGAAGTGTTATTAATATATTATTCAGAATTATTCAGTAATGAATTATTTATTATTTTATTTCATAGTGTAATATTGATTGATTTATTGTATTTATTTTATTTTATAAACTATGTGGAATTTTCATAACAGTCTAAAGCTGATATCTCCTATATATTTATACAAGTTCTATTTTTACTAAAGAGGAATCTGTTTATGATTTAAAAGGAAAAATACATCTCTACCGTACAGATAGAAAAGTAATGAGCAGTATTTTTTCTTTAATTGTGTTTTATTTGATTATTTCCTTGCGTATGAAGGATCAAATATGGGAGACTTACATAGTCACCTTCCATAAACTAAATGTGTAAATTTGAAGAATTTTCAATTTTTCTTAAAGTCTTTCTTTATTTAAATTGAGGGATTTGTTTATTATTCCGAACAAAACGTGTAGGCTCTAAAAATTTCAAATTTAATTATATTTGGAATATATGTCGTATAATGCATTGACTTATTTACTTACCATTTTGAATAGCATTGAGCATAAATATTCTTGCAAATATACTAATTCATTCAATAGTTGGGAAAAATAGTAAAGGAAATTAATTTGTGTAATTAATCGCTTGATTATAAAAATTAATGTTTGCATTTATATTATGAATTAAAATAACCATGAGTTATATAAAGTATTAAAATAAAGATATATAACCGTTTGGATTGAATATTCTTATCAGAGTCATTCAACGTCTATACTTGTGAATAATTGATAATAACAATTATATTAATTTTATTACAGTCCACTAATGGTGTGGGTCTGTTATAGAATGTAAATGAGAGTGATCATTACATCATTTACTATATTTATTCATGAGTATGAATTAATATATATATATATATATACACACACACACACACATGTCATGGTTATTATACTCAATTATGTTTTGTGTATGGTAAGTATCCTTTTTAAAATAATTTTAAAAAGTGGGTCACTATTAAATAGAGTTATAAGAAAAATGAGGAAATTAATTTGTGTATTTAATGATTTTATTTTAACAATTAAAGTTTGCACATTTATAGTCATATTACGATCGTGGGTTATATAGCCGTATTAAATAGAGTTTTATATATAACTTTGGATATTGTTATGTATATATATCTTATAGAAACATGCTAGCTTGTGCTGATTAATGTTCATGCATCTTTGTATATATTTAATGGAAAAGAAACGGTGGGTTTCTAATTGATGGACATTTTCGGAAATTAATCTTGGTTATTTTTATTTTCTATTGGTGGTGTAACTTTGCACTGGTAGCAGTATCTCTCCCAACTCATGTTAAACGGCTTAAGAAACTTGGAGGTTTGAAAGTTGAAGGCTGGTTCGATCAGAAGTTGGTGTTTTAAAAATGGCTATGGTGGCACAAAGGGGGCCAAGCTTAAAGAAGAAGACAAGTTGGTGCCAATTGACCCCTAGAAAGGATTTTTATTATTTGTGATTTAATAGCTATATATTTAAAGGAAAAATATGTAACCATATACCATACCTTTGCCATAGCAGGTGTGCTTGCATGTCGGTGATACTTAATAAAATTAAAGTTTTGTGTGGTGGAGGGAGATCGCACAGGCTTGTCCGGGTTCTCTCATATGATATGGTGTGTATGTGTTTGTGTGTGTTTGCATCTCTCTCAATCTTGCCACTTCCTACTATTGCAATGATGCAACTAAACATAAAGGAAAAACAAATGCATCCGGACGCACTAACCATATATTCAAAGCTAACTATCGATCTCAAAATTTTCAAACGAGATATTATTCAGTGATGTATTATTTTGTGAGGAATAAAAAAAATTGAGATTGATATGAAGAAAGTGGTGGGGTGAAAAAAAATAAATAAATAAATAAAAATTAGAGAATAAAAATATGAGGGAAAAAAAAAAAAAGAAAAGAAAAGAAAAGAATGAGGAAAAAAAAAAAAAAAAACCCAAGAGTTGAGTTGTGAAGAAAAGAAAAAATAATAATAATAAAAAGACCAAGAGTCTTCTTAGGACATAATCCTATATATGTCGAGAGAGATGGGCTAAGCCCCAAGGGAGTCACCTACGGAAGTAACTTGGTTTTCGTCGTACCTATGCACCAAAAGTTTGCAAAATGACATGAACTAAGAGTGTGAGTGTGCAATGTAGCCAAGTTTTAAATTTGTAAAAGCCACCACTACCTCTAACTAAAAATATAATTAGGGTGAGTAGGAATCGTCCCAAGGGATTGTGGGTACCGTTGCAATGGAAACAATATATAGGGTTAGTAAGTCGAATGATCAAAGGTCGATTGCTTAGTTGATTAAACTATAATTAAGATTAAGTAAGCTCAATATAAAATAAGTAATTAAAGGATAGAGAAAATAAGAGAGAGAGGTCTTTAGACTTAGAGATCACCACAATTAATGAGGGGGAAAACATATGTTGCAACAATAGTGAATGTGTGTGGTTGTTTTAACAAGCATGGATGACCAATTAAGTATATATTGTCTAAACAACATAATGAATAACACAATGCATCAAACTAAGCCATTAATCCTTCTTTAGGCTCACAATCCCGAACACATCACATAATTAGAGAAATATACTACTTGCATTCATAAGTATGGAACATCAAACAACAAGCATGGATTGTCCTCCTATTTAACAACTAAGGTAACTACACTATATCTAAGCTAATGACATGAAAATTAAACTAATTAAACTAAGGGAGAGGCACAATCCATCAAGAAATGAGTATAAACCATCAAATAAACCATAAGCACTATGTCTTGACAATCTCTAGATCTATAGCATCAACACACATAGACATGTATCAACAACACAAGAGATAGAGATAAACACATAAACATCTATTCTAGCATACATTGACATATGGATAGAATGAAATGATCAATTAAAAGAATTAAACCACACAAATTATTGAATAAACAAGATCTATGTATATAAATATGTCAAAACATGAATTATAACACAAATCTCGTCAAAAATAAATAAATCAAGGTAAAGAAAGCATGCTTAGGGCTAACTCTAGCCCCAAGAGGATGTCTAACCACTCATGAATGATGTCCTTCAACCCTCAAGGGCTATCTCCATGGTAGAAATGCTCTTCTTCTTGAAGTAGATGGAAAATGTAATACCCCGTAATTAATTAAATAGTTCAGTGTATTTAAATTCAATTATGTGTGGATTCCTGTACCTATTATTGTGCATGCTTCATTGTTATATTAAGTTCATTTAATGGTGCATGTAAATTAAATGTGTATGTTGAAATAGTAAATTTATTCATTTAATTGTTTATTTGTTAATTATGTTTAATGAAGCAATATTAGTTAATTAGAATATTATATTTGTGTTATAAAGTATTATGATAATATAATATATTATTTTGTAAAAACAATAATAATAATTATATTAGTTTAATAATAATAATAATAATAATAATAATATAATAATAATAATTATAAAAGTTTATTAATAATAATATTAGTAATAAATAATAATAATAGTTATAAATAATAATAATAGTATTAAACCATTGTCATGATGAAATTAGAGATTAGGATAGGATTGCATCAATGGTTATGGTTGGAATTGAAGCCATATGGTTGGGAGGATGGTTAGTTGATGAAAAAATAAGATATTTGTAATATTTATATTATATATTTTGTATATAAATTAACTAGCTTGCCTTAGAAAAAAAATAAAGGGAGTTAGAAGCAAAGTATAAATTCTAGAGAGCTATTTTATAAGAGTGAAAGGAAAAGAGAAAGAGAAAGAAGCTTGGACCGGTGTAGGCAATTTTACCCGACTACGCGCAGACCGGCGGATTTATTTTAAATCCAAAAAGGCAAGTTATTATCTACTTTTCCCCTTTGAATTAATAAATTAATTGTTTGGTTTAGTTTTATGCATAGAGCCAAGGTTTAGAGGTTAATAAATTATTAATTTTATTTTATTCAAATTAATGGAATTTTAATTATATAGGATGGTATATATTTATTTAATGTCCTATGAAATTAATAATGGCTAAAAATAATTAAATAAGACTTTAGGGATTTTTCTAGAATTTTCTAGATTTTTCCGGGCATTTTCTGCAATTTCCGGCGACCTTCCGGCGAGTTTTCCGGTCGCCGGCAGTGGGGGAGACAACCGGAGTGATCCGGTGCAACGCGGCGCACCATAGGAGGGTGTACGCGCGCATCCTGGCCATTAGTGGAGTCTGATTGATCCGGTGCATCGCGGTCCATGATACCGCGGTACACCCGGATCTGTGGGCGTTGGATGGAGGGAAGATAGGGTGAGATGATCCGGTGTGACGCGAGTACGGAATCCGGATGCAGCCAACCAACCAGGAAGTGACACGTCAGCAAGGCACCCTTAGTGCGCGCGTGGCAGCGCGTGCGCGCGCGTGGGAGCGCGTGGCTGATGCCAGACGCGCGTGGAGGCGCGTGGGAGAGTGGGGAAGGTTGGGCTGCGCGTGGGGAGGCTCTAGGAGGCGCGTGAGGGCGCGTGTGGGGTCCCTACAGCTGCTGGAAATTACCAGAATACCCCTAGGGCCTGTTTTGTAAATTCCAGAACCTTAAACTTGGATTTTTAGGTACTGTGTTGGTAATTACGGGTTTAACGGGCCACGAAATTATTATTTTAACACCCGTTACTTATTTTTATGGCCGATTAATCTTTTCTAAGCATTTATTGGCTCGTTCGCAGTACGGATACTAATGTGATTTATTTAACGACATTGTTAAATATAAATAGTGTTATTATCGTATTTAATGGTATCAAACATTACTGTTAAATGAAATAAGGCCATGGTTTTAGTCAGATAAATTATCCATGATATCTTATAGGATGTTTATACTGTTAATTGATATATAAACCATGATTATTATGCTGTGTGCATTTCAGGGAATAAATGGACTGTTTATTATGTCGCATTTATATTATATGGATGTGTTGCCATATAGAACCATGTGAGCTGACTAATAAGTTTAGACTCATTTATACCTTATGCATTCGTTGCGATAGACAGATGTGTGGCTGTCGGGGTATGTGGTTTAATATTATTGGCATGTGTTGCCTAATTGACATACTCGGTATATTTCTTAATATTGTTGGCATGTGTTGCCTAATTTATATGCTCAGTATATTCATCAGTACTCTGCGAGGTATTATCACTGTGTAGTTCGTTATAGTCTGTGTTGTCAGTACCGTGCACCATGTATAATAGCTGATTTCCCGGGTAGGGAAAGGCGACACTTAACCACCTAGTGTGAGTCTAAGTGATCACCGTCTATTCTGGTTGAGGTCATGTTATACATCGGATAGTTCCCATAGGATGTATACAGATATAGTACTCATCCGATTCATAATGATTAATTTATTTGATTCTCTGATTTGGGTCATAGAAGAGAGGACTTGCTCGTGGGGTTGACCCACCATTGTTGTTATTTCAGGATACGGTCAGTATCCGTTTCAAGGCTGAGGTTAGCAGTGTGGGACCATCATCCGAACTCATCTACTCCTACAATCCAGTGCAGGGTAGAAGTTTTATGTAGTATTTCAGTTTCAGTTTTTATTTACTTTTGACGTGGAACTCTCAGGGTTATATTTAGGGATCCCTGACGTAGGATTTCCAAGTTGTAATGAAGTACTGTATTAAATAAAGGATGGATGGATGTTGTATTATTTAATGTTTCTTTCCTGTCTAAATTCTTTTATTTCCATCATTTTGTATTCCATGCTTGTATATTGCCAATTGTTTTTGATATCCCTCGTTTTTCGTGTATAAGCCTGATCAACTTATGCGTGGGAAATGTGGGGGGTGTCACAGTTGGTATCAGAGCATTCCAGGTTCGAGTGTCTTAGGGATTTGTGATTACTATACTTCCGCGTTGTGTATTCTGATAATTAGAGCCTAAGTATTAGGGTTCTTTGTATTCTTTTAGTCGGTCCATTATAAGGTACTGACGTTAGAGTTTTCTGAATTTAATAGAAGGATGTCTCGGCGTGGGACAAGGAATGCGAACCGTCATCGCAGTATTTCCCCAACTCAAAATGAGAATCAGGAAGTTTCTCCTCAAGTTGCTGATATCATTGCACGAGCGGTGGCAGCAGGAGTAGCATCTGCTCTACGAAACCAACAACCTCCTCCGATAGTACCTGTTCCTGAACCAGTGGCACAGCCAATGTCATGGGACAAAGTTCGTCACTCGTTCATCCGGGGAAATCCACCAACGTTTGCGGGGTCCACAGATGTCCTGTTAGCATATCAGTGGAAACAGGAGAGCGAGCGTCATCTTCGGATGGTAATCTGTACCGAAGTGCAGAAACAGATGCTGGCTACGTTTATGCTGATAGGCAATGCATTGCAGTGGTGGGAGTCTATTACTACTGTCGATGAGAGGACCAGATTGACGTATGCTGAATTTCAGACTCGCTTTGACGGCAAGTATTTTCCTATGTCAGTAAGATCAGCGATGAAGACCGAATTTCTGGATCTGCAACAGGAAGATATGACTGTGGCTGAGTATGAACAGAAGTTCATAAATTTGTCATTATTTGCACCAGAGGAGGTCAATACGGAAGAAAAGAAGCGAGACCGCTTTGTGAAGGGGTTGATATGGCCGATTAAAGTGGTGATCTTAGGTAGTCCGGCATATACTACTTATATCCAGGTGGTTAATGCCGCCTTACAGCACTGCCAGATGAGGAGTGATTACCGGAAGTCCAAGGGAGATAAGCGGACTAACCGAGACTACCAGACAGGGGAGAAAGGAAGCAGCAGTGGTGCCAAGTCCAATGATCGGGGCAGATTTCAAGGACATCAACCTTGGAAGAAAAACAAAGGAAACCTAGATGTGCAGAGGGATGGAGTCCCTAATCAGGGTAGACAAGGTGGGATACCTCAGACCGGACAGGAACAGTGGTCGGGAAGTCAACAGAGAAGGCAAGCAGGTCCTTTTACGGGACGTTGTTATCACTGTAGAGAGATTGGGCATCCGGCCAAGATGTGTCCCAAAGCTAAGCAGGGACAGTATGGGCAGCCGAGACCTAATCAGCCGTTACCTCTACCGGCCCCACCGATGCCACGTGGGCAAGTTCAGAATTTTCCGGCACTTCCAGCACCACCATTTCCTCCGGGACAACCTCCACAGCAGTTGCATCATGGCAGAGTTTATAACTTCATGCCACATAATGCGCAGGCTCCTCAGGCTATTGAGGGTATGTTTTCTATACATGGTCGAACTGCTCGTATACTGTTTGACACTGGTGCATCACATTCTTTTGTGTCTAGATCTTTCGTTATCTTATCTGGTATGACGACTCAGTTATGTGACCAACCTCTTAATATTTATACACCATTGGGAGTTGGCGCAATTTTACGAGAATATAGCGGTGATATCCTTATAGATATGGGCCGGCTTCGATTTCTTGCAAATTTGTTAGTGTTAGATATGCATTCGTATGATGTTATACTTGGGATGGACTGGTTATCTCAGTACCATGCTCAGGTTAACTGTTACGAAAAGTCTATTGTATTTTCCATACCAGGACAGGAGATGTATCTTCTTGTTGTACCACAACCTGATAGAGGGCCTAGCACTTATTTATTCGTTCTTGAGGAGGACTCACAGGAAGCGACTGCGGTATCTCTTGACAGCATCCCGGTAGTACAGGAATTCCAGGATGTATTCCAGGAAATTCCAGGCTTGCCACCGAGTCGAGAGATAGATTTCGTTATTGATTTAGCTCCAGGCACTACGCCTATTGCTAAGGCGCCGTACCGAATGGCACCAGTGGAGATGCGAGAGTTGAAAGATCAAATTCAACAGTTGCTCAGCCAGGGATTTATTCGCAGGAGTACTTCACCATGGGGAGCACCAGTACTGTTTGTAAAGAAGAAGGATGGATCTCTTCGTCTTTGTATTGATTACAGAGAACTGAACAAGGTCACTATTCGCAACAAGTACCCGTTGCCCAGAATTGATGACCTGTTTGATCAGTTGAAGGGAGCTACTTACTTTTCAAAGATCGATTTGAGGTCTGGTTATCATCAGCTACGAGTCAGAGAACAAGATGTTCCAAAGACAGCATTTCTCACAAGGTACGGATCTTATGAGTTTCGTGTTATGCCTTTCGGTTTGACGAACGCTCCAGCTGTCTTTATGGACTTGATGAATAGAGTATTCAGAGAATACTTAGATCAGTTTGTCATTGTTTTCATTGATGATATTCTGGTTTACTCTAAGTCGGAGAAGGACCATGCCAGACATTTACGCACAGTATTGCAGACACTTCGAGAACATCAGTTGTTTGCGAAGTTTGAGAAGTGTGAATTTTGGCAGAAAGAGGTCAAATTTCTAGGTCATGTAGTGTCAGAAGAAGGGTTAGCAGTAGATCCAGCCAAGGTTGCGGCCGTTATGGAGTGGGGACAGCCTACCTCACCGACAGAGATTCGCAGTTTTCTGGGATTGGCAGGGTATTATCGCCGGTTCATCCAGGGATTTTCCAAAATTGCGGGTCCACTTACTCATCTGACTAAGAAGAATGTACCATTTGTATGGAATGATTCTTGTCAGACTGCTTTTGCTGAATTGAAGAGTAAGTTAACTTCTGCACCTGTCTTAGCCACACCTCAGAGTGGAATCGAGTATTTAGTATTTACCGACGCTTCTCTGAAGGGTTTGGGTTGTGTGTTGATGCAAGAAGAGCGACCAGTTTCTTATGGGTCTAGGAAGCTTAAGCCTCATGAGCTTAATTACCCGACTCACGACCTAGAACTCGCAGCAGTGGTTTTTGCCTTGCGTATTTGGAGACATTATCTTTTGGGGGAGACTTTTCGATTGTTTAGCGATCATAAGAGTCTACAGTATTTGTTCACACAGAGGGAACTGAATATGAGACAGCGCAGATGGTTGGAATTCGTGAAAGACTATCACTTCTCTATTCAGTATCATCCAGGGAAAGCGAATGTTGTAGCAGACGCACTCAGCCGCCGACCCTATGTCAGCCTTTCAGCTTTGTTTACAACAGAGTGGAATGCTTTGAAGACTGTTGATGAGTTAGCAGACGCTTTTATGGCATGTGTGGTAGTAACTCCTTCTATCATTCATCAGGTCATTCAAGCGCAACTCTCAGATCAACAGTGTATTGATCGGGTTTCGGAGTTAGCCTCCGGAGATGTTCCTTTTTATTCTATAGGGACTGATGGAGGATTGAGGTACAAGGGACGTTTAATTGTGCCTTCAGCTGATAATTTGAGAAATGTTGTGATGAGAGAGACACACACTTCTCAGTTCTCTGTACATCCAGGGGGAGACAAGATGTATCAGGACATGAAACGCCAGTTTTGGTGGGCCGGCATGAAAAGAGATATAGCTATCTTTGTCTCTAAATGTAGCACCTGTCAGATGATTAAGATTGATCATCAGAGACCGCCAGGATCGTTACAGCCACTTCCCATACCAGAGTGGAAATGGGAAAGTATTTCCATGGACTTTATAGAGGGATTACCTACTTCACAGCATAATCACAACTCTATTTGGGTCATTGTTGATAGATTGACCAAGTCCGCTCACTTTCTGCCTGTTCGGTCAAACTTTACGTCAGAACAGTATGCTAAGCTGTATATTGCAGAAATGGTGAAACTTCATGGTGTACCATTGTCCATCGTATCAGATAGAGATCCGAAGTTTGTATCAGGATTTTGGAGGAGCTTTCAGCAGGCTTTGGGTACAGAACTATATCTTAGCACTGCTTATCATCCTCAAACAGATGGACAGACTGAGCGAGTTAATCAGATTTTAGAAGACATGTTGCGGGCATGTGTTCTTGATTTTAAGGACAATTGGGAGGAATATTTGCCGCTTTCAGAGTTTGCTTATAACAATAGTTATCAGAAAACTATTGGTATGGCACCATTTGAGGCTTTGTACGGTAGACCGTGTAGGTCTCCTGTCTGTTGGCTTGGAGTTGGTGAGAACAGCTTTTTGGGTCCTGAATTTATTAAGGACACGTCAGAAAAGATCGCTATCATTAGGGATCGGATGCGTACAGCTCAAAGCAGACAGAAAAGTTATGCTGACCGTCGAACTCGTGCTTTGGAGTTTAAGGTTGGTGATCAGGTTTTGCTTAAGGTTTCTCCTATGAAGGGAGTAATGCGGTTTGGGTCAAAGGGTAAGTTATCGCCTCGTTTTGTGGGTCCTTTTATGATTACAGATCGGATTGGGGCAGTAGCTTATCGTCTGGCTCTACCCGATAATCTTCATAGGGTACATAATGTTTTTCATGTATCTATGCTGCGAAAATTTCTACGGGATGAAGATCGATACCAACACATTGATGTGGGTGAGATTGAGTTGCAACCCGATGCAACCTATTTGGAACAACCTTACTGTATTCTCGATCGTAGGAATCAGATACTGCGCACGAAGACTATTCCATTAGTACGTGTACAGTGGAGTCATCATAGTGCTACAGAGTCTACTTGGGAACGGGAAGATATTATCCGTGCCAAGTATCCAGAACTTTTTTAAGACAGGTATGTAGTGAATTTCGGGGACGAAATTCCTTTATTAGGGGGGGAGAATGTAATACCCCGTAATTAATTAAATAGTTCAGTGTATTTAAATTCAATTATGTGTGGATTCCTGTACCTATTATTGTGCATGCTTCATTGTTATATTAAGTTCATTTAATGGTGCATGTAAATTAAATGTGTATGTTGAAATAGTAAATTTATTCATTTAATTGTTTATTTGTTAATTATGTTTAATGAAGCAATATTAGTTAATTAGAATATTATATTTGTGTTATAAAGTATTATGATAATATAATATATTATTTTGTAAAAACAATAATAATAATTATATTAGTTTAATAATAATAATAATAATAATAATAATATAATAATAATAATTATAAAAGTTTATTAATAATAATATTAGTAATAAATAATAATAATAGTTATAAATAATAATAATAGTATTAAACCATTGTCATGATGAAATTAGAGATTAGGATAGGATTGCATCAATGGTTATGGTTGGAATTGAAGCCATATGGTTGGGAGGATGGTTAGTTGATGAAAAAATAAGATATTTGTAATATTTATATTATATATTTTGTATATAAATTAACTAGCTTGCCTTAGAAAAAAAATAAAGGGAGTTAGAAGCAAAGTATAAATTCTAGAGAGCTATTTTATAAGAGTGAAAGGAAAAGAGAAAGAGAAAGAAGCTTGGACCGGTGTAGGCAATTTTACCCGACTACGCGCAGACCGGCGGATTTATTTTAAATCCAAAAAGGCAAGTTATTATCTACTTTTCCCCTTTGAATTAATAAATTAATTGTTTGGTTTAGTTTTATGCATAGAGCCAAGGTTTAGAGGTTAATAAATTATTAATTTTATTTTATTCAAATTAATGGAATTTTAATTATATAGGATGGTATATATTTATTTAATGTCCTATGAAATTAATAATGGCTAAAAATAATTAAATAAGACTTTAGGGATTTTTCTAGAATTTTCTAGATTTTTCCGGGCATTTTCTGCAATTTCCGGCGACCTTCCGGCGAGTTTTCCGGTCGCCGGCAGTGGGGGAGACAACCGGAGTGATCCGGTGCAACGCGGCGCACCATAGGAGGGTGTACGCGCGCATCCTGGCCATTAGTGGAGTCTGATTGATCCGGTGCATCGCGGTCCATGATACCGCGGTACACCCGGATCTGTGGGCGTTGGATGGAGGGAAGATAGGGTGAGATGATCCGGTGTGACGCGAGTACGGAATCCGGATGCAGCCAACCAACCAGGAAGTGACACGTCAGCAAGGCACCCTTAGTGCGCGCGTGGCAGCGCGTGCGCGCGCGTGGGAGCGCGTGGCTGATGCCAGACGCGCGTGGAGGCGCGTGGGAGAGTGGGGAAGGTTGGGCTGCGCGTGGGGAGGCTCTAGGAGGCGCGTGAGGGCGCGTGTGGGGTCCCTACAGCTGCTGGAAATTACCAGAATACCCCTAGGGCCTGTTTTGTAAATTCCAGAACCTTAAACTTGGATTTTTAGGTACTGTGTTGGTAATTACGGGTTTAACGGGCCACGAAATTATTATTTTAACACCCGTTACTTATTTTTATGGCCGATTAATCTTTTCTAAGCATTTATTGGCTCGTTCGCAGTACGGATACTAATGTGATTTATTTAACGACATTGTTAAATATAAATAGTGTTATTATCGTATTTAATGGTATCAAACATTACTGTTAAATGAAATAAGGCCATGGTTTTAGTCAGATAAATTATCCATGATATCTTATAGGATGTTTATACTGTTAATTGATATATAAACCATGATTATTATGCTGTGTGCATTTCAGGGAATAAATGGACTGTTTATTATGTCGCATTTATATTATATGGATGTGTTGCCATATAGAACCATGTGAGCTGACTAATAAGTTTAGACTCATTTATACCTTATGCATTCGTTGCGATAGACAGATGTGTGGCTGTCGGGGTATGTGGTTTAATATTATTGGCATGTGTTGCCTAATTGACATACTCGGTATATTTCTTAATATTGTTGGCATGTGTTGCCTAATTTATATGCTCAGTATATTCATCAGTACTCTGCGAGGTATTATCACTGTGTAGTTCGTTATAGTCTGTGTTGTCAGTACCGTGCACCATGTATAATAGCTGATTTCCCGGGTAGGGAAAGGCGACACTTAACCACCTAGTGTGAGTCTAAGTGATCACCGTCTATTCTGGTTGAGGTCATGTTATACATCGGATAGTTCCCATAGGATGTATACAGATATAGTACTCATCCGATTCATAATGATTAATTTATTTGATTCTCTGATTTGGGTCATAGAAGAGAGGACTTGCTCGTGGGGTTGACCCACCATTGTTGTTATTTCAGGATACGGTCAGTATCCGTTTCAAGGCTGAGGTTAGCAGTGTGGGACCATCATCCGAACTCATCTACTCCTACAATCCAGTGCAGGGTAGAAGTTTTATGTAGTATTTCAGTTTCAGTTTTTATTTACTTTTGACGTGGAACTCTCAGGGTTATATTTAGGGATCCCTGACGTAGGATTTCCAAGTTGTAATGAAGTACTGTATTAAATAAAGGATGGATGGATGTTGTATTATTTAATGTTTCTTTCCTGTCTAAATTCTTTTATTTCCATCATTTTGTATTCCATGCTTGTATATTGCCAATTGTTTTTGATATCCCTCGTTTTTCGTGTATAAGCCTGATCAACTTATGCGTGGGAAATGTGGGGGGTGTCACAGAAAACCTCCCAATAATGTGTCTCTAGCCTCCTCTTCTCTTTTCTTCCTCTCTAAGAAAATATCAAAAATTGTATCTATCAACTCCTAAAAGCATATATGTAAAAGTGGCTCATAATCCTTATACAGGTAGCTCAAATGTCACACCCAATGGTCTAGGCTCATACACAAGGGCTCCTCCAATGATTGCACAATGAGACAACTTTTAATAAGCTGGAAATTAATTTAATTCGCACTTGAGAGGGTTCAATCGATCAAACCTACGCTGAGATCGATCAAACTTGGCTGAGATCTATCAAACTTTGGCTGGATTGATCCTTCCATGGCAGCGCCTTTTTGGATAAGGACAGATCTGAGATATTTTGGGAAAAGAGACAAAAGTGGTAGGTAGGGTGGTACAACAGGATAAGATGGAATCTTTTCGATCGATCTGAGAATTGTTGGATCGATTGAACTTTGTGGGATCTTTGGATAAGGACAAAAAAGCTTGGATCCATCTTGAAGAGTCTAGATCGATGAACTTTCGATCGATCGAAGTATTCTTGAGATCGATTGAACATGTTGATTTCCACACTTTGTTTCATTCTTCTTCCACTTTGCTCCTTCTTCCATCCAGCTTGAGTTAGCTTCTTTAAAGCTCTTATTTGGCTAAATTAGCTTATTTTGGGGATAAGTACCTAAAAAGGACAATAACACGAAATTAGTGTAAAACTAGAAAGTAAGATAGATAAAGATCCTAAAATACCTAAACTTAAGGGGTTTAAATACGCACTTTTCAGCGCTCATCACACCCCAAAACTTAAATATTGTTAGTCCCTAGCAATGAACTACAAAGTAAAGGAATGAAATGAACATCTTTACAACTATGATCTAGAAAGCAATAAAAGGATAACGTCACTTTCGTAGGGAACACGATTGCATTTAGTATATGCAACAAGCCTTTTAAACCCCTAGGTTACCCCTAGTGGACAAGTGAAGTCTCGTGAGGGTTTCCATAAATGATACCCACAAACATTAAGCTCATTCTCACAAAAGAGACACCAATATTGCAAACAAGAATTGGGAGAAAACTATCTCAAGTATACAATTTTTCAACTCTTTCCAAGCAATCTTCCAAAATTTCAACATCAAACAAGCAAATATGGTCTTCCACACATTAAGAAAATGATCATGCAAATCAAACAACACTAGAATCCTTTTTGAGTGGACCGGCATCAAATATGTTGCTATCTAAGCCAACTAAAGAAATGATCACATCTTTACCCTCACACTAGCACATAAATCTAGTACCGACCATCAAGACAAAGAGTGGACCTTTTATTAAAACTTTATTGATCTAGGTGCGCTTATTCTTTTCACTCGAAATTTTTTTATTTTTATTTTTTATTTATTTATTTACTTTTTTATCTATCCTTAAGGATTAAAGATGGAAGTATGGTGCAATGTGTCGATCTATTAAGCTTTCTAGTGATCTATGAGGTCAAGCGTTAGGTCAATGACTCCCAAACCAGACGGCTTTAGGGCATTAGGCGATCAAACACCCCTAATGATTTACAAGCTCAAATCAACTAGGTTACAAATCAAAACAACCTCCATCTAATCATTTCCCACTTCTCATCTTTTGGGAGAAGTTCTCACTTTTTTTATTGCTTTTGCAACTTTTTTTATTTTTTAATTTTTTTTTTTATTTTTTAATTTAGCAAGTTCAATTATTAACCTAGAGTTTGGGCCCTCCACCTTCAGCATAAGAAATTCACTGCTTGATGAGGCTAGAATCCCGACTACTCAATGAAAAGTGTTTGTTATCCACCTTTATCAAGAATGGAAGTTTTTAATGCACTACTAGCCCACTTGGGATATAACCAATTCAATAATCAACAAAGCATGTACCCCACAAATGAATGCTAGTGTGCGCCTGTGCTAGTACAGAATACTAGAGTGAATCTCAAAATAATCACAAAATCAGAATGATGTGTACCACAAATGCAAGCAAGATATCAGTCTTTCAAAAAATTTACTCCTAAATGGTATCCACAAGGCATACAAGGAGTATTGGACTCTCAAGTCAAGCAATTTTTAAATTTTAAGCAATATAGTCCTCAAAAGATCAAAATCATAGCTAATTATAGACCAATCATAAACAATCCCTCAAATACACAAGTCATGCTTAAAATTTGAATTGAAAGCAAATACTGCAATTAACACCATTACCCATAAACTTAAATGACACAATGTCCTCAATGTGCAAAGAGAACAAAGGAAAGAGTATACCAGTGTAGTTATGGCAAAGAATGGCCGGGATACAAGTATCCAAAGTGGGTGGTATAACTCCCCAAACTTGGGATTAACTGTGGTCCTGAAAAGATGGCACTTGGATAAAACTCATTAGATAACAAAAGGGATAATAATAATGCGCAGTGAACATGCGAGTGTAAATGGGACAAGAATTAAAGTAAAGAAAGAGAAAAAGGGTGGTCCTGAAAATTTGGGCAGCACTCTCTCTCACTGAAGTCACTGGGATGCACCTGATGGAGTCAATCACAGACAGATATATCAATACAACGATATGACATCCAAAATATAACATGTATAAAAAATAAAAATAATGTACATCACAATGTCTAGGCCAACAGACTAGCCGCAAAAATAATATAACAGTATCAAAATAGTAGGAATGTATCACATATATATAAAATGAAGGTATAGAGATAGAGAGATAAGGAATATCATGCTGAGGAGGTAGGACGGGCAGGGCGTGCTTTGCGGATATCCAGGAATATGTCTCGCAACGCAGTCATGACATCAGAGCGAAGGGATGCCACATTTGACCGAAGAGAGACAACTGCATCCTCCAAGGCCTGGATATGCTCTCCAAAGCCGGGTGTCTGTGCTGGAGCCTCAGGTACCACTGGATCAGGAAAATGATGTGCATCCTGAGCCTACTCCTGGAAATTATCTCCTCCTCCTCCGCCTCCTCAGCTGCTATCACAACGTCCTCCACAAGACTCTTGAGAAGAGCATTGTAGCTCTTATTATAGTCCTTTTTGCAAAAGTGGCAAGCTCCTGTCTTTGGGTGCTCATCTGGATGGAATGGATAGCGCTGATCTCGCAAGATCTGAGTGATAAGGTGGCCAAAAGGAAGGTACTTAGCCCGTTTGGGCTTGGCCTTGCTGATGTAGTCTGCGTAGAGCTTCATCATGACCCTCCAATATAAGGCTGGAATAGAAATCCAGTACATTATATAGAAAGCATACAGAGCAGTCAAATAGTCGCCTCGCCTCTGGACCTTATGGCCCGTCATATATTCATTTCGATACAAGACCGAATTAAAGAACCATAGATCATCGGGCAAATAGGTCCAAGTAACAAATGTCTCGCCCTCACTGTAATGGCCTATAAGTGCCACAGCCATGTCTGCATAAGAAGGCCTCCTATCCAGAATGGGATAATCGAGCTCAAGCTCAGGAGAGCAAACATGTGGGCATCGGGAAGATCTGGCCAGAGTCTCCACTGTAATGCTAATAAGATGGCCATCAACGATAGTGCGCAGCTCCGCCAGATTACTCGAGGCAGGCCGGAGGTTCTGGAAGAACATCCGAACAAGCCTCAGGTAAACTGGGTATGTAACAGGGGCTAGAATGGCTGAAATGCCCCTCTGGTCTATGTCCTCGTAGGCTGCCCGGGTCAGAATATACCGGGAGAAGAAAGAGATGTCGAAAACTGACTCATGCGCCACTGTAAGGTGTAAGTTTCTCGGCAGAGGTCTGTCTAAGGCCTGGCCTAGCTGTGCATGAGGCGGAGATGAAGAAGGTGATGGTGTATGCTCAGCCTCATTATGAGATGATGAAGATGCAGAAGTAGAAGAGTGTAGTCTGTTATCAGATGAGGACTGGGTTGGAGCTGGTGATGCAGGCTACTCAGACTCAATAGGCTGCTCTGGATCCTGGACATGAGATGGTCCGGCCTGCTCTTCTAATCTGGTCCTGACTCGGCGATGATAATGTCCACGGGTAACAGTCTTGACCCTAGCCATAGCCTGCAAAACAGAAAGAAAAACACTTGCAATATAAGTTAGTACCAGCATAAAGAAGTGAAACACAGTATATAAAAACATGTATGTCAAATAAGATAGACAACACAAAATATGAATCTACGCAAGTGATAATGGGGCTAAATAAACAGTGACATTTAGTGAAGCATGCTAAACAATATAAGTATGGAATGCATCCAATGTGGAAAACACAGGCATTGGGCAAGTATGAGATACCATGGAATCACAAAAGAGAGTATGTGAAGTGTGGGATGCAAATCTGTGAAATTCGATTGATCACAAAAATGTGAGATCGAGATCGATCTGAGATAAGTTTGATCGATCTTTTAGTGATCGATCGAAGAACTTCAATCGATCGAACTGGTACGGGAAATTTAAAAAGTCACAGATCTATGACGTGGATGGCACGGGGCCACCCAAGCAAGCTTGTGGGGCCCTCTCACACAACAACACAACAAGATTGGTCACTTGTTTGGCCCGTGACCCCCAAAATCAAGTCAAAAATGAAATATATACAAAAACCTATACATATATATATACACATATGTACACAAACATAAAATCTTCAAATATGGCAAGGATTAAGTATGGCAACTCTAGATCTAACATGTAAAGCTCAGATTCATGAAGATTCAAACTCGAAATCACAAGAAAAACTCGGGATTTACCAAATCCGAGAGAGAGAGGGGTGGAAATCGAGAGAAATGATGAGATCTGAGATGAGAGATGATATGGAAGCTTGGGATGGTTGCCGGAGATGGGAGAGGTAGGGAGCGGCAAGGGAGATGAGGGCTTAGATCGATCTTGAAATCGATCTAATGACCCTAGGGTTTTATTTTTAAAAACTGGTCCCGACAAGATCGATCAATCAGGGAAATTTTTTGATCGATTGAATATAGATCGATCTAAAAAATGTTGAGATCGATCTTCCATCACTAAACGACAATTTTTTTTTAAATATTTTGAATTTTTGGAAATTAAAATTAAAATTAAAACTATTTTTTTTTTGAATTTTTGGAAATAAAACAAAATAAAATTATTTTTAGGATTTTTGAAAATTTTAAAATGAAAATAAAATAAGTAATTGAAAATAAAAGTGAAAATCTTTTTGGAGTTTTTGAAGATAAAATAAAATAAACATTAAAAATAAAAAATACAGTCAAAGTCAAAGTCAAGGTCAACAAAGGGTACAGATCGATCAAGCTGAGATCGATCGAGAAAATGGTTTGATCGATCGAACAGGTAAAAACCTGCAGAGAAGCTCGAACGATGCACAGAGAGGCCTTTTTCATGGATCTCAAAATTTTTTCTAAGTGTGTAGTGAAGATCGATCCATGAAAAAGTTGGATCGATCTAGGAACTTTCAGATCGATCCAAAGAAATTTTCGAACGATACACAGAGGGCTGATTTATGCAGGAAATTTCAGATCGATGGAACAGAGCAATGATTGGATGTAGGGATAGGTGTTCGATCGATCGAACATCATTTGAGATCAATCGAACAAGGACAAAATGCCTATTTTCAGAATGAAAGTGCATGCATATTCAATCAAAATTCCTAGCCATGTGTATGAATTCCAAAACATATCTAAACGACGCAAGAAATGAAAGATAAAATAGAAATGAGGGAGCAATAGGGTTGTAAACCCTACAAAGCATTTACTGGTCTTTAACGTCTCTAGCAAGACATTGGGCTCTTTTAGTCAGGATCAAACATCTTGTAATGCATCCCTTCCTTGCCGGGGTGATAGGTACTTTGAATTCCACTCAACAAACGGTTCCCTAAAGAACTTGTTGGATTAGGTTCAAAGGAATTTGTTGGTCTTTTGTCAATGTGAGCTTTGGGCTTCCATGCCCTTTCAAAGCAAGTTTTTGAAACATCATTCTTTAGTTTCAAGGTTAAAGATGAACTTTTTGAAGTTTTGGTTTCAAGCAAAGACTCCATTCTTTCACATTCATTGTCTAGACATTTTTCTACAACATTTACTTCTTTATGCTTGTCAAATGAATTTGGGGTCAGATTGAAAATATTCACCTTCACTTTCATATACCCAAATGAGATTTTCATTACCCCCGTCCTACAATTGATATTAGCATTTGCGGTTGCCAAGAAAAGATGGCCAAGGATAACAGGAATTTGGCTCTTGGGATTTGGAACCGGTTCCGTGTCAATGACAACGAAATCGACCGGAAAGAAGAATTTATCAATTTTAATCAAGACATCCTCAATGATACCCCGAGGCTTTTTGATGAATCGGTCGGCAAGTTGTAAAACCACCGACGTCGGTTTCAAGTCTCCTAAGCCTAATTTGACATATGCTGAGTATGGAAGAAGATTAACACTTGTTCCTAAGTCTAGAAGAGCCCGATTAATGACATGGTCACCAATGATGTAAGAAGTAGTAGATGAACCGGGGTCCTTAAACTTTGGAAGGGTGTTATGTTGCAAGACTGAGCTCACTTGCTCGGTCAAGACCACTTTCCTAGGAGCTTAGCTCTTGTTCTTCCTTTTTTGGGTGCAAAGATCTTTCAAGAACTTTGCATAAGCCGAAATTTGCTTAATTGCATCCAAAAGTGGAAGATTAATCTTCACTTGCCTAAACATTTCAATGATTTAATTGGTCTTGGTCTTTTGTTTATCAAGATAAATGGATCCTTTTAAAGCATCCGGAAATGGAGCTCTTGGCTTAAAAGTTTTTCAAAACTTTTCTTTAAAGAATCTTCAACACAAGAAATTTTAAAATCATTTTTCAAAGCTTTGTTCAATTCATCCTTCAAATCAATTTTGGACTCACTTTTCAAATCACTTTCTAACACTTTCTCATTTAAATGATCATGTATATGCAATGAAGGAAGAATATGATGTGAAACGGGATGAGTGTTAACTTTTGGTTGCACCGGTTCACTTTCTTCATTGGGAATACCTACTTGGTTGTCAATAACCTTCCCACTTCTTAAGGTTGTCACCGCATTGACATGTTCAATTGTGTGCCCTTCCGATGAGCAATGAGTCTCCACAACACATTGTTGCTTTGGTAGGACATTCAAAGGCATTTTCCCTTTCTCTCTAGCATTTAAAGTACTAGCTATTTGCCCTACTTGGGTTTCTAGCTTAGCAATGGATTGAGAATGAGAATGAAGCAATTAAGTGTTTGCCTCTAAAGTGCCTAAAGCGGTCAAAATTTTCTCTTCAAAGGCGGGACTCCTAAAGTTTCCTTGGGATTAAGATGGTTGATTAGGAAAATGAGAATTAGAAAATTGATTGCCATGTGATTGAAATGATGATGCTTTGAAACCTTAGGAACATTGGCCTTGCATTGGTGGCGGAACATACTTCCCTTGAAAACCACCTTAGGGAGGGTTTGAGCCTTCCCCTTGGCTTTTCCAAGAAAAGTTTGGATGGTTCCTCCAACTTAAATTGTAATGAGTGTCATAGGGATTATTCACTTGATTAACAAATGTAGCATTGACTTGCTCATGGGGCTCATTTTGCATATGTCCATGTAGACAATTGGAAGTAGAATGCAAGACACTTGAACAAGTCATGCAAGATTCATTAGATGCACGATGATGAATATAAGTAGGGGAGAAAGATATTTGATTCGCCAAATTTTGGTTGATAAAAAATTGATTACACCTTTGAGATAAGGATTTCATCTCGGCGGCTATGTCATTGGAATTGTCAACTTGATATAAGCTAATATTCTTCCTTCCACCTAGGTTTCTACCATTTTTAGAAGATAAGGACCTATGCATTGAATTCTCACTCATGCTTTCATACAATTGCCACACATCATTTTCATGCTTGTCAAGATAAGAACCACCCATAGATGCATCAACCATACCCTTGTGATTATCCGGTAAACTTTCAAAGAAATATTGAACTAGTTGCCACTTAGGTATGTCAAGATGAGGGTACTTCCTAAGCAAATCATTAAACCTTTCCCATGCCTCATGAAACACTTCCCCATCACCTTGAGAAAATTCTCTAATTGAAGTTCTCATGACATTGGTCTTAGAAACCGGATAGTACTTTTTCAAAAACTCTTGTTGCATTTCTGCCCAAGAGGTTATCGAAAAAGGCCTAAGATTGTTGAACCAATATTTTGCCTTGTCTTTAAGGGTGAAAGAAAAAATTTTAAGTCTTAAAATTTCTTCTAGCATGTCTATGTATTTCACGGTGGAACACACTTCAAGAAACTCATCCAAATGTTTTTAAAGTTCTTCACTAGGAAGTCCATGATAGTTAGGAAGCATTTGAATGGTTTGTGGTTTGATTTCATAGTGATGTGCTCTAAATGGAGGCAATTGAATGCAAGTGGGTGCATTATATTCATTAGGCAAATAATCGTCTCTTAATGCAATGGGAGGATTCACAATTGGTGGTGCTACACGAACACATTGATTAGCTTGAACCATGAGAGGTTGTGGAGCAAAGATTGGTTGAGGCATTCCCAATGGAATTTGGCCTTGTTGTTGTGGTGGAATGAATGGTCTAGGTATGCCTAATGGTACTTAAACATTTTTATGATGCACGTTAGGGTGGAGGATGCCTTGTTGGTGTATGTGACCAAGGTCCTCCACATGGTCGTCATTCAAATTCTCCATTGGTGAAATGGAATGATGAGAACTACCCATTCCCCTAGGATTACGAACAAACGATTCAAGATGAAAATTAAGAGGGACAAGACTAGGATTTAATGACCTACGACCATGCATGCACTAGCAAAGACAAATAACAAGAAATAAGCAAGTAACAAACACTTCACCCCCACAACAAATCAATCAACAAATGTCCACATACAATGATCCCATGCTCCCATGCTTGACTAATGTGCAAAGAAAAGTAAATAGCCTCCACGCGAGCTCACGATTTAACTAAGAAATGAAAAACAAGCCTCCATGCGAGCCGACGGTTTAACTAGTGCTTGAGTTAGAAAGATCTCACAAAGGGTCCTTCAGTAACTTCAATTCATTTTCAACTTCCAAGCTTTGCTATGCTTTGCAATTTTTTTAGATTTGTAGTCCTTTTTGTGCTTAGCTTAGCTCCTTGCTTTGAATTCTTCTTTACTCAACTTCCTTCACTCAATTCACCTAGCCAAATAAGAACAAACACAATAAGTAACCAAAAATAAAAATAAAGTAAAGACACGATCAAAAGAGTACTAATTCCTAAATGTTTCCAAAACACGACGTTGCCAATTCAATCCCCGGCAACGGCGCCAAAAACTTAGCGTTCGTCGTACCTATGCACCAAAATTTTGCAAAATGAAATGAACTAAGAGTGTGAGTGTGCAATGTAGCCAAGTTTTAAATTTCTAAAAGCCACTACTACCTCTAACTAAAAATATAGCTAAGGTGAGTAGGGATCGTCCCAAAAGATTGTGGGTACTGTTGCAATGGAAATAATATATAGGGTTAGTAGGTCGAGTGATCAAAGGTCGATTGTTTGGTTGATTAAACTACAATTAAGATTAAGCAAGCTCAATATAAAACAAGTAATTAAAGGATAGAGAAAACAAGAGAGAAAGGTCTTGGGACTTAGAGATCACCACTAAGTATCACCTTTCTATACACTCAATTCACAATTAATGAGGGGGAAAACATATGTTACAATAATAGTGAGTGTGTGTGGTTGTTTTAACAAGCATGGATGACCAATTAAGTATATATTGTCTAAACAACATAATAAATAGCACAATACATCAAACTAAGCCATTAATCCTTCTTTAAGCTCACAATCCCAAACACATCACAAAATTAGAGAAATATACTACTTGCATTCATAAGTATGGGACATCAAACAACAAGCATGGATTGTCCTCCTATTTAACAACTAAGGTAACTACACTATATCTAAGCTAATGACATGAAAATTAAACTAATTAAACTAAGGGAGAGGCACAATCCATCAAGAAATGAGTATGAACCATCAAATAAACTACAAGAGCATTCTATTAAGCACTATGTCTTGACAATCTCTAAATCTATAGCATCAACACGCATAGACATGCATCAACAACACAAGAGATAGAGATAAACACATGAACATCTATTCTAGCATACATAGACATATGGATAGAATGAAATGATCAATTAAAAGAATTAAACCATACAAATTATTGAATAAACAAGATCTATGTATATAAATATGTCAAAACATGTATTATAACACAAATCCCGTCAAAAATACATAAATCAAGGTAAAGAAAGCATGCTTAAGGTTAACTTTAGCCCCAAGAGGATGTCTAGTCACTCATGAATGGTATCCTCCAACCCTCAAGGGCTATCTCCATGGTAGAAATGCTCTTCTTCTTGAAGTAGATGGAAAACCTCCCAAGAATGTGTCTCTAGCCTCCTCTTCTCTTTTCTTCCTCTCTAAGAAAATATCAAAAATTGTATCTATCAACTCCTAAAAGCATATATGTAAAAGTGGCTCATAATCCTTATATAAGTAGCTCAAATGTCACACCCAATGGTCTAGGCTCGTACACAAGGGCTCCTCCAATGATTGCACAATGAGACAACTTTTAATGAGCTGGAAATTAATTTAATTCGCACTTGAGAAGGTTCGATCGATCGAACCTATGCTGAGATCGATCGAACTTGGCTGAGATCTATCAAACTTTGGCTGGATCGATCCTCCCATGGCGGCGCCTTTTTGGATTAGGAAAGATCTGAGATATTTTGGAGAAATAGACAAAAGTGGTAAGTAGGGTGGTACAACAGGATAAGATGGAATCTTTTCGATCGATCTGAGAATTGTTGGATCGATCGAACTTTGTGGGATCTTTGGATAAGAAACAAAAGAGCTTGGATCCATCTTGAAGAGTCTAGATCGATGAACTTTCGATCGATCGAAGTATTCTTGATATCGATCGAACATGCTGATTTCCACACTTTGCTTCATTCTGCTTCCACTTTGCTCCTTTCTTCCATCCAGCTTGAGTTAGCTTCTTTTAAGCTCTTATTTAGCTGAATTAGCTTATTTTGGGGATAAGCACCTAAAAAGAACAATAACACGAAATTAGTCTAAAACGGGAAAGTAAGATAGATAAAGGTCCTAAAATACTTAAGTTTAATGAGTTTAAATGCGCACTTTTCAGCGCTCATCATAACCCAACCTTTTGATTGGCGATTTAATCACATGACGAAAAGTTCAATGGGTAGAAACAATCTGCACTGCGTGACTCATTGACAACACTTTTTTTTAGGAGATTTCTCGAGGAGATTTTTCATGTTCATCCCTGTGGCATCAGTATTGTGATGTGACGTTAAGGAAGAGCTTTGCCCTGAATGAATTCAAAGCGAGCATACTCTCGTAGGGTATAAGTCACATATACCCTTGGAGGATTCACCTAAGTGAAAGTTGTCGTGAGGCCGTGACCGTGGGAGTCGGGTTGTTTCCTAGAGCTTTCATGAGAATCAAGATATCAACGCATAGCCATTAATTGCCCTAACCCGCCAAACCAAGTCTATCATCAATACTATGTGTGTGGTATGTTAAAGTTTGGGTCAAGGAACCGAATTCAAGATTTAGTTCATTCAGGTTCCTCAAATGGAGACTATCACATGGAATGTAGGTTCAAGCCCAAAAAACACCTACCCCAATTGCATAGTATAAAGTTGTTCAACTATTTATATTTTACTTTTTTTTTTTTATTAAAATAGGTGGGGACTGTTATGAATATTTTAATAAAAATAAAAATAATAATTAATATAATAATTTATTATATTTGTTAAGATGATTATAATTACATGAGTTACATAATATTTATAGGGGTTATTATTTCTATCATTATATTAGTCTAAACGTTACATCTTTATCCTCTCTATAGATACTTCTATATAAAGTATCATAGGGGGAGATTTGAGGAAGATGGTAATTTATTAGAGAAGAGTGAGACTTTTGTGTATAAGGTTGTGAGCCTCTTTCCTTGAGAGTAATTTTATATATTGAGTTTATGAGCAACTAGACTTGTATAGACTTGGACCTAGTTTTCTTGTGGTCGTACACATGGAGAAGGCATCGCTACGAGTTGATTGGGTTGTATCTCGGAATTGACTAGTCTCACCTATACCCGCACGAAGGGGAGGACTATCAGCTTTAAGTCAACGTGTTTATCACGTGCCTCTCTATATGAGGCCAGCACTTTCTTACCTATTTTAATATTGTTTTCATTTCATAATTTCTATTATTATACTAATTTTTTATTGCAGAATTATTATATTGTTAAATCATTATTCATCTTTATATCCATGTTGTTCATTTTGTTATATTCATTTTATAGAAGAATTACAAAGTATTATTAATGTATTATTCAGTAATGAATTATTTATTATTTTATTTCATACGGTAATGTTCAATTGATTTATTGTACTTGTGTTATTTTATAAATTATGTAAAATTTCCACAACACAAATTTGACGATAATCAAATGAATATCATTGGAGCGCCCAAAATAAAATACCATAAACTAAGGAGAGAGAGGAAGACGAAATGAGCACAGAGCAAGCTTCTTCAATGGTTCGACCTAGAACACATAATTAAGAATTAAATCATGTTAAACTAGACCCACCTTGTCTATTAAAACAATTTATATAGTACTTCGGAAATAATGTTTAAAGTTTGTGTATATATGGAATACAACTTAAGGGGCAATAAAAATTTACTCATCTTTTTTAATTGACGTGTCATTTTCATGGCCACTTATTTGACACCGAATCAAATCAGTCACTTTTTAGCCAGTTATTTAACACCGGAGGGACCAATCACTGTAAGACAACGGAAGATTTTGCACCGTCATAAATAGCCCTCCAAATAAATAAGCTCAAATGGTACGTTCCATACTCAGATTGTCTGTCAAATCTACATTTGCTCTCAAATTCAATTTCACAAAATGTGAATTTATTTTTTATTCATTTATCATCAGGGGTTGATGGGGTCCATGCCAGTGGGAATTTATGCTA
Organism: Cornus florida; assembly: GCF_030987335.1. NCBI lineage: Eukaryota > Viridiplantae > Streptophyta > Magnoliopsida > Cornales > Cornaceae > Cornus > Cornus florida. Next base: position 14,196,860 of record NW_026775571.1, on the reverse strand, counting down.
TATATAGCGGTCAGCTGTAGTTGTAGTGTGAAACTAGCAAGGCTGCTCATAAATTCCTCTACTCATGATTGTTTTTTTGGTTGGAATAAAATAAAGAGTACTGACATGAATAGTGATCATTTTAACGGAATGAAAAAAATGGAACAATTTCTCCTAATTCATTAGATAATCATACGCGAGACTCAAACATGAATCCTCCTTATTTTGATTCTCCATTCGTTTGAAACTTTCACCATTTTAAATTAAACATTTGAATCTTTATTTTGATTCTCCATTCGTTTGAAACTTTCACCATTTTAAATTAAACATTTGAATTTCCTTACAATAAATTTTAAAAAAGTAAGACACAAGTATAGCGTAAACACGGATCTATTCAGTAATAGTATTATGGAGTATAAAACTTTAATTCATTTATAATTTTTATACCAAGAGTTGCTCTTAAATGAATCAGAAAATAATATTATGTCATTATTGTAATGATTTTTATATCATATATATCAATATTTCACTCTTCGTCGGGATAATGTTCATATTGTTTTTAAAATTAGTGGGTAGATTTGTGTTAGAATTCTCCAAGAAGTGTTGTTGAATTGTCCAAAAAGTATTGGCGAAGTGTTTGGAAAGTATCAAAGTGTCCGAAATAATAAAATTAATTTTTATTTATGAACACGTATATAAAAGGGTAAAGTGCAATAAACCACCTTCAATTATACCCCAAGTGCAACTAACCCCCCTCAACTACAAATAACCTCCCTCAACTATGGTCTTGGTGTAGTCTTAGAATAGAGAAGGTTTTTCCGGTCATCTCCTATCACCGAAAATTTAAAAAGTCTATTTTACCCCTCTCATATAACCTTGGGAAGCCTAAAGACCATATTGCCATTTTTATTACTGTAGACCCAAACCCGCACAAACGTTGCCCTATTTCTCTTTCCAAAAAAAATCCCAACTCCCTTTCAGGCATCTTTCAAGCCATCTTGTTTGATCTCTCACTGAACTTACAGGATTCCCTTTCAATCCTTTATATCTCTCTGTTTATATATATATATATATATATATATATATATATATATTATTGTTTAGTCTTTTAATTTTGCGAAGGGTGTGGGACTGTATCTGTATGTATACACATATATACATGAGGGATGAGGTTGACGAAAGAAGTGGGAATTACGGCGGAGATTTGTTTGTCGGAGAAGTTGACTATAGTGTAACTTAATTTGCTGATGTTGGAGGGAATTGCACCGGTCAATCAGTTTCCGAAGAGGTCTAAAATTCTGAGATTAGCAAGGAGGTGATGCACCATCTCTCTCTCTCCACCTCCAACGCCTCCCCTCCAGCACTCTTCTCTCTCTCTGAAAAGTTCTCTCTTGGCCTTAAATACAACCATCTGCCATGCCAATGACCAAATCATCCCACTCCAATCCATTGATGGCATCCATGCTTCGATGGTGAGAACAAATCAAGAAATTGCAGGTGAGTACTTGGTTCTTTGCGTTTCGACAACCAATATATGAATATATTGGTGTTGATTGGATTTGGTGCAAGATGTGGGTTATTCATGGTGTAGACGTCGCTCTCGGTTTGGTGTAGAGATGAAGCTCTGGCTTTTGGTCTTCAATGGAGATAGGAAGAGTGAGAAAATTGGGTGAAGATGATAGAAATATCCATAAACTGATTTAAGGAATTAGGAATTTTGGATTAAGTGGGTAACAATCTGTATCATATAAGGGTAGTATGATATTTTTGTATGATAAGGGTTGAATGGTCATATAATTTAAATATGGTACTCAAGAACTCAATTTAACGGCCAAAAAATTTGCCGATTCGAGGAGTGTCGGTATTAGACAGGAATACAATTCCTTCGTAAAAGTGTCTGTACTTTCTTAAAATAAGACCCACTACAAAAATTCATGATCCTGCGACTTTCTGTGTCCCGAACACCATACCCAAAATATTTAATATATTCTCATAATGAACAACCAAAAACTTCATTCAAGCAACAAATGTAATTGATTGAGTGAATTATCAACCACAAGTTCAACAATTGTTAAAAAAAAACAGTGCTAAGCTGATTGGGCGTGGACCAACAAAGAGCCGAAGTTTACGGGCCTCTCACTACATACTGATTATAAAAATGGGCCTACTACAAACTTACAAAATTTTCAGAAGAGACCCACAATATTCTAAAATAAACACTTATTAACTTTTCTTTTAATATTATCAATCTATAATTTAATTTTGCATTTATTGTTTTGGTTCAAAAAAAAATTAATCATCATTATTTACAAAAGTTTCACCCCTCATTTATTCGGCTTGAGCCGAATTGGCCCAAATAACAAAACTTTAATATTATAGATTATCCCATTGTATTAAATTAATGACTTTGACATTAACTGAGATATTTACAAACCAAACAAGGCCTTAAAATTCATAAGAATGAGAAATGAGCTTGATTTTTGGAACAATAAGGCTACAAATAAGCCAAATCGAGTCCAAATGACTTGCCATAATCATTTTCAAGCAGTGCTCTAATTTGAAGCTGACTTTGTGACAAGTTTAGAAGATTAAGTTCCATCTTTCTTGGAGGGTTTGTTAGCTGACTTGACTTACTCATTTACATGTGATATATATAATTTGTGTATTATATATATATATATATATATATGACTTAGCAACACATTGCAGCCGATAGCAAGAATTATTAATATGTACATAGTTTCGTACTTGTGAATGATCTTGGTTATCTTGCTGTTACACAGAAGATTTCAATTCGTGAAATATATAACTTTTACGATTGCGTTGTTTTTGTAAGTTAACTCAAATGCCACGTATCAAAATATTTTAGTTTATAATAATATTTTTTATATATTTTATTGCTCTATTTTAGCAATTAATAAATATAATTTTTTTTAAATAATAATAATAATAATAAAAAAAATTAAAAAAGATGAAAAGAAAAAAGAAAGAGAAAGACAATATTAAATTATTTTGCGGTTATGTTGTTTTTGTAAGTTGACTCAAATGTAACAAATTAGAGTATTTTAGCTAATAATATTATTTTTCATATAATTTTATTACTTTATTCTATCAATTGAAAAATATTAAAATTTGTAAAATTATAAAATAATAATAAAATAAAGAAGAAGAAAAAAAAGAAAGAAAAAGAGGACAAGTTAAGTTGAGGCGTCAAGTTTGGCTCCTGTAATAAAACATAGCTTATGTCAACCACTGTTGGCTTATTAAATGAAGGAATAATTTAAGTCAACATAAATTAATTCATATTATTTTGTAATTTTTTTTTTTTTTAAAAGTTCAATATCATTAGGCATCTTTAAAAATCGGTGAATTTGACTAATTTATACTAATATTTGCTTGAATAATAGATGTGGTACAAAAAAAAAAAAAAGCTCTATTTACGATTGTTGAATGATACAAATCTCAATTTAGGACATCATGATGGGTGTTACCTAATTCAGATCTGAAGTATCTTGGAATAATATAAAATAATATATACGTATAAATGTTATACATATATAACACTAGTCCAAAGGGCAGACTCTTGACTTTGGTCAACCATGGAGTGCTAAACAAAATTATATTTTATATAGAGCTAGACTGCAAGTGTGAATTAAAATGATTGAATATAACGTGAAAAACAATTGCTTGGCGTAGAAAAAAAGGTAGAACAATTTAAAAATACAAAAATGAAAGTCTTTTACTCACTAAGAACACCTTGGACAAAGAAAATAATGTAGTATTTGTTAACTGACTCCACTTGTGTGTGAGTGTGTGTGTGTGTGAGAGAGAGAGAGAGAGAGAGCATAAATAAAAAATGCTATAGCTAGAGCATATTTTTGTGTGTCTCTGTGTGTGTGTGTGTGTGACCGTGTGAGAGAGAGCATACTTAGATTTTTTTTTTTTTCCTAAATGGGAGAGCATACTTAGATTGATTAAGTCAACAAGAGCATACTTCCTTTTTTTTTTTTTTTTTTTTTTTTTTTAAATATAAACCTAGACCCATGTTTCTGTTACGAGTTATCAAACATTAATTTTGTACATTCTTACTTATATAGGTTGTCTTTTTTTTTATTTTTTTATTTTATATTATTTTTTTGAACTTTTAAAACATTTAGAGGGTACTTTTAAAACACTTCTTGTTAAATTAAATAAATTGAGACAGTTTTTTTTTTTTTTTTTTTTTTTCACTTGGTGATCACAAGATGGTTTTGAAATAAAAATTATTATTTTAATAAATTTATTTTTGATATATTACATATATATATTATACAAGGCATTTGAATTTCTTTTTCCACACTTCACTGGCAGTATGGATTTGACTATGCTAGTCTTTGACATTGAAGTGAAAAAGGACCAATGGTGAGTGTCATGTGAAAACAAATTAATTCTAAGGATCTCATTTAGAAGTCAACCAAATGGATATTAGAATTTTAGCTAACTATCTCACCAAAATTTTCATTTGTTGATTAAAAACTCTTGATAGTAAAAAGTCCAACAATTTAGGCCATCTTTCCTTGAGTGTTTTTTTATAACAATTTTCTGTATTTTGAGAATTAAAAATTAAAAAATTGTACAAAGACTTTCTTAATTGATAATTTTTAAGAACTACAAACTCAGTTAAAAAAAAAAAAAAAAAACTTGTAGAGAATTCTATTTATTATACTCCTTCCGTCCTAAAATAAGTGTCATTGTTTTCTTTTTTGTCTGTCCCAAAATAAATGTCCATTTTCTTTTTTCAAATAATATATTTCATATTTTTCTCATTTGAGTTTAAAATTTCAAACTTGAATATTTAAAATTTAAAAGGGTAAGTTAATAATTTTTTAAATAGACATGCATGTCCCTTTAAAAATTACTACTCCCCATAAACAATACTTAAATTAAAACGGAGAGAGTATTTATCTAAAAATAAATTTTAATTTTTTAATTTCTTAAAAAATGTTATTTGAGTGACAAAGCAAACTGTTCGTTAGCCTAATGATAGAAAGTTAGATTGTCAAGAATTTGGACTCAATTATAAGAATACGCGCTTTGTACAAATAATTAACATCCAATGTTAGTCTTGTCTTTGGTAGAAAAATGCAAGTTGAAAATTGATACCCATAAATAATTAGCGTTGGATTTTAGCATTTTGAAAGCCCCCTCTTTTTTCCACTTTTTTTTTTTCTGTTTTTTTTTTCTTGAGAATCCAAGGACCTATTTGACTGCATCTACAAAAGTACTTGAGTAGATCCTAAGTCACATAGCGGGAGCAAGAGCGTGAGAGCTACAAAATTATGTAAAAAATAATGAGAATTTGAATAAAAAAGCGTGCGTAGTATAAAAGTGAGAGCGCGCATAGAATGTAAGAGCAAGTCATATTGAGAAAAATTATATAACTTAGAGCACACCACTATATAATATATATTAAATAAAACAGTACTATTTATAACTACAGCCAAGAGAGCCTTGAAGAGATCAAATGGACCAATGCCTAACAATTTTCTTTTCTAATCTATTTGGTATTGATATTTTGACCAATGCATTGATAAGCCACTTTTTTTGAATTTAAGAACTATGTACTAATATTTTACAATTAAAATGAAATTTAACAATAACATTATTCAATGACTTAGTTAATAGAGCACCTAGTTGGCCGAGGGAATGTTCTTTATGTCCGAGCGAAAAATATATATATATATATATATTAGTATGCAAGAGAAGTTCAACTGGTCACGTCTTTGAAGATAATTTCATTAGCTTTTTTTATTCCAATCTCAGAGACAAAAACAAGTATTTGATTGATGAATGTTTTTTTGTGAACGATTATGAACGGTATGAGTTTGTAAATTTATTTATATATTTATTTATTTTCACGTTTGTAAATTATTTGAGTGTCTTTGAGAATGGGTTAATTTTTCGTTATGAAAGAAATATATATGAAAAAAAGAGAGGGGTGTAGTGTACATATTGGTGGCTGATACCGTCTGCAGAATGATTCAACAATGACATGTATACAAGTATGCAGATCGTCTATCAAGCATATGAATGAAGGCCTTTGTCCTCTGACCAAATTGAGTTTCAAACAAAAATATTCCCACAAATTTCCTATAAGATGGCCATAAGAAAAAGACATTTTTGTCACTATGGAAGACAATTTTACTTTGAACTTTTACACCTACTTTTAATTTGTTTTTCTAGCCGACTTTGAAAATAATTGATCATTTTTTTTATAAATAAAATGCACAATAAAAGCATGTATATAGAGGGGGGGATTTTATATTGAAGTACAGATGAATTGCTATACATAAATGTATACCATATATATATATATACACACATTTAAATAAACTCGATAGGAAAAAGTATACTACTGTATATAAAAGTGATATATTTATATATATAATATATATGTATACATGTTTCTTGTTTGGATATATTATATTTCAAGTTACTTTCATTTTTCACTAAATTTTTATAAAGCATGGATAAAAAGTTTCGAAAAGGCTTAAAATCATTTTCATAAAATTAAGGAACATAATAATTATTTTAAATATTTTTCATAACATACATTACAAATTTGAAAAAAATTGAACTTTCTGCCTTGTGTGATGTCTCACATAAAAACTTATATATATGAATACTTTTCAATTGTGTAGCCGTTATTTGAGAAAACTTATTGAGCACAAACGAAGGGTGCCTAAACAGCGCACCGTATTTACAAGAGTTAAAATCTAAATATATTGTATTACACTCTTTATTTCAAAATAAATATCTTCTTTAGAAAAGTGTGACTCAGGTTGAAATTTTTATTTTGAGACAGAGGAAATGTTATCTTTTGGTCAAATTTAACTAATTAAATAATGCATTCATTCACAATGCGTACACATTTTTTCAATAAATAAATTTGTTGGATTATATAATTATATTTCAATTTAAGGAGTTTTGTATTATGAAGACTTTTGACTGGTGTGATTGTGTGTGTGAATAACATTTTGATTTTGGTCAAGCCAACCTTGCCAGATCCACCACCACCTACCCTGGCTGGCACTCCATTTCTCTCTATCTATATCTCTCTCTCCTCTCTTTCTCTCTCTAAACTGGTAAAATTGCTTCTTCTACTCTATATACTAAAAGTCTAAAACCAGTCGTGAACTAACCACCCTACGCCACGTGATCACCTCTCTTTCTCTCTCTCTCTCTCTCTCGGTAGTTGTTCTCTCATTTCTCTCTCTATATAAGCCCCCACCCTCTACCCTTCCTATATTATTGCATTTGTGTCTCACTCCATAGTCCATACACACTTTAATACATACATATATATATTCACAGAGTTCCAATTCCGATCAAGGGTCTGTGGAGGAACGAACTGGGTACAGAGAATTAGCTGTACTCAGGCTCACCTCTCATTTTTCCACTTCAGATTGTAAGTTTTTTCATTCAACCAAACACAATCATCCTTTTAAATCTCTGTATTCAAACGTATACACACATATATGTATGTATGTAAATGTGTATATATATATATATATACTTATTTATATGAACGAATCTCGTAATTGTTGACTCTTATGTCTCTTCTCTTCGTCGTTTATTGTGGTTAATTATTCGGATTAATGTCTGCATCGTGAATTCTTGAAATGTTGGATCTCTGTTCGGTTATCCATTTTATGATGTTTTCGAGGCGATATGCTTTGATTTGTTGTTTTCTGAGGGACTTGAAGGTTTTAAATTTGAATTGGATTAGGATCAGATCTATTCGTAATGATTAGAAGATGATGTTTGCATTTGGGGATTGAGATTGAATTTCTGTTCAGCACATTATATGGATTTGGCCTGAAATTGATATTGTTTTCTGTGAATCTGTTTATACACAGTGAGATCTGGTGGGTTATTGTTTTGATTTCAGCTTATTTTGCTTATACAATATTTGAACAGTCATTCTTAATTCTTCTTCTGTATTTAATTGAATTGATTAAGATCATTAATGCTGTAGATCTATTTCGTCGAATTTTGAAAGATTTAAGTTAAATTTTAGTTGATACATACTCTTTTATTGGTATTGGTTCTAAATTTATGAATTGTGACATCGAAGCTCGAGTAATTGCGATGCATTATTTGAAGAAAAGAGGGTCTGGTTATAAATGAATTTGGTGGTCAATGCCCCATTTTTCTTCTTATTAAGTTACTCAACCTTCAAAGATTTGCATATAAACCCGAAAAGCATAACAATTTTTTTCCCAGCTTCTCATTGATGTGCAGTGGTCTTATGCTGGGATCTTATAATAAGTTCATGTGCTTGTTTTGATATATTTTTTCCCCCCTTCAATGATACATCACCTACCAATTAGATGCAATCAAACCAACAAATCTTGTGCTGGGAAATGTGGGATTTTAAAAAGTTTACTAGCACTTTGAATATTTATTATGGGACATTATGCACAATTGCACAAACTTCTTTTATAATTCCATTGAAGTATGCTGCACTCACTAAGCTTATGTGTGCTATACATGGTCCTTCGGTAGTAACTTTAATTTCACTCTGTTTTCTTGCGATATGCGAAAGTAATGTGCTAATATTGTACCGACAGGTCTCTTTAGGCTTACACCATGGCTACTGGACAACTTTTCTCCAAGACTACACAAGCACTATTCTATAATTACAAACAGCTACCTATCCAACGGATGCTTGATTTTGATTTTCTTTGTGGTATGTATAACTTTTCTTACTGTTGTTCATGAGAATAGTATTTGCACCCTAATATTAGTGCTTAATATGCATTTTTGTCAGGAGGAAATTGGCATCCCAAATTGTTTTTAATTGCTAACATAGACTTGTGTACTCTATTTCCAGGAAGAGAAACTCCTTCAGTTGCTGGAATCATAAATCCTGGTGCTGAAGGATTTCAGAAGCTCTTTTTTGGTCAGGAGGAAATTGCCATCCCAGTTCATTCAACGTGCGTTTACTCTCTCTCTCTCTCTCTCTCTCTCTCTCTTTCTTCTATCTGTCTCATAAATTACACCTTTCCATCCAGAAATTTTACTTTGAAAAGGGTACTAAAAATAAAAAATGCTTCTAGACAAGAGATTTACTTTTTCTTCATTGAGGTTTTGTCTGTAATTCAGAATGATCATAATCAAGTTAATAATTTTTTTAAACATTTTCTTTTAAAAAACAAATTCAGTATGTCTAATGATAAATTGGTATTGCTGAAATTATTAAATTTTGTAAATAGTTTACTAGATGTTTGCATGTGGGAAAAATCAGTTTAGTTAAAGATCGTCTCATTAAAACTAGGAAAAAAAAAAATCCTCTCATTAATGAGGTTTACTTGGTTTTAGTTAATTATTCTAGAAAGCTGCGAACTGGGCTATGTTCACAAATGCTTACATGGTGCAAACTGGACATTTTGTTCAATAAAAAAGAATTGCAAAATTAATGATGTACCTAGTTAAGTACCATTGATTACATATGAAACTGCTAAGTAGTACCATTATGTGGATTCAAAACATAAAAATTCTGTACTTTTATGTTCTAGTGCTAAGCTGCTAATATAATCTCATGTTCACTAAGTTGCTTTGGAATTGTGCTTTTCTGAGCTTAATTTCTTACCTTCCTTCGGATGCCTTTTTGTTTTGCAGCATTGAAGCTGCTTGTGCTGCACATCCAACTGCTGATGTTTTCATAAACTTTGCATCATACAGAAGGTCCGTCCTTGTTAGGTTTATTATATATATTCTGGAGTCCTGAAGTACTTTATCATACTCCATATTCAATACATTATTAATATTTTTGCAGTGCTGCTGCTTCATCCAAGACTGCTCTCAAACAGCCGACCATTAGAGTCGTGGCTATAATAGCTGAAGGTGTTCCCGAATCGGACACCAAGGAGTTGATTGGTTTTGCAAGGGCAAATAATAAGGTAAAAGAAATGATGTGAAGTGCTTTGAGATTATTTTACTTTAATTTATAGATGCAATTCATTTTTGAGTCATGATGGATAACTTAGGTAGGGGGCCATTGCTTGGGCTGACAATTGTGAGAATTAAGTTTGAGTCTATGAGTAGTCATTTTCTGCAAATAATGTTAAATGTTAGGTTAGTCTCCAGTCAGCTCCTCCAAGCATACCACATTAGTGGGACCAACATTGGGTGATGATTTATTTAATGGATTAATTAGTTGATGAGAATGACCATGCAGTCAATTTATATATATAGCATACAGCCATCACTTGAGCTTTTGTTTGTGCAATTGTTCTTCCTTCAGGATTTTGTATTTTGTCTGGTTTAACATTTTATCTAATATAGATTTCGATGTTGTTTGCAGGTTGTTATTGGCCCAGCTACTGTTGGAGGTATTCAAGCTGGAGCTTTTAAGATTGGTGATACTGCTGGAACAATAGACAATATAATTCAATGCAAGCTTTACAGGCCTGGATCTGTTGGATTTGTCTCCAAATCTGTACGTTATTATTCCAGAGCATCCCTCTTATATATATACAGATTACAGACACACACATGCATACATACACATATATATGTGTATATATATTTGTTAATATGTAATATGCTCCACAGACTAGTCATACCCTACATTTCAAAGATTTTTCTACAAGATTTTTTATTAGATATTTTAGATTTGCCCTTGGTAGGAGTGTCGTGGCAGACTAGCAATCTAAGATACTTGTTTATGGTTGCAAGACATAACAATTTTTCTTTTCAATTACAGGGTGGCATGTCTAATGAACTATATAATACAATTGCTCGTGTAACAGATGGAATCTATGAAGGTATCCATCCATACATGCTGGTGCCATTTTTTAATTTTTTCTCTCTTTTTTAATAGCTATTTTTGTGCACTTGCATCAATGTCACAAACAAGTAGGTCTAAATGAAATTTTGGTGTTATTTTGTGACCTTTAGGTATTGCGATTGGAGGAGATGTGTTCCCAGGCTCCACCCTTTCTGATCATGTTTTGCGGTTTAACAACATTCCACAGGTATATTACTGTTTATACTTACTTCCTTTCGGGTTCCTGTGACAGAGTTACATTTTTCTTGTATAGTTCTTCTTTTCACTAGGAAAGCTATCTACATAATATGCATCAATTTGTTGAATAGTTATTCCTGCATTCTCCCCTCAACCATGCATCCTTAAAATGGTCTCATTCTGCTTCTTCCCAAAGGTGTCTATTACATAGAAGGTTCGTTTTTATCATAATAGGTGAGATGGCATGTAGTAAAAAAATTGAAAAAAGAGAATTCATGTGGCTGACACCATTCATATAGGATTAAGGCAAGGATGATGATGGTGAAGCCATCATAAGGTGCCACCTTAACATTTGAGAGTTGAAACATTCAATTAGTGCCATTCCATATTTTCTTGTGAATTTTCTATGTCTTATAATTGCCACGTGGAGTACTAGAGTGCAATTAACTGGAGATATGTATAGGCATCTTGATTTCCATACCAATTTCTTAATTCCCTATTGTTTACCTCAAACTTGAACGTTACCTGAAATTGAGACCTAATTTCCTAATTTGGAGCTCAGTTTAGTGAGTTCACTGTTGGATGTAACATTGCATTTCATTTAAATGCTTTTGTATATTCATCAAAGTTTTCAAACCTTGACTTCAAATGCGGTGAGTCATCATCATCTTTGTCTTAATATCATATGAAAGCCATATATGGATTCTATTTTTTCATTCTTTTCTATCGCAAGTCTTTTCTCCTATTGTAGATAACTTTTTAAAATCATTTCTAATAATTTCATCCTATGTTCAGCCTAACTTTATATTCAAACTAATCTTCGTCTTCTTACTGATACATCTATAGGTATTCGTTGTATGTGCCATACCACCAAAATCTACTCTCTTATTATCAATTTTTTTTTTTGGTTAAGTAACTTTCTCTTATTATCATTAATAGGCATCACTCATAATTTCCCCTCCACACTCTGATTAGTAAACCAATCAGTCACTTCTACCATTTATCTTTACAACATTCTTATTTCAGTTACATAAATGCTTTGTTGTTTCTCCAAATGTTGTGAATCATTCATGAGAAATTTTGACATTGTGATCGGTTTCTCCTAATCCTATTCAACTTTCCCTTGCATTGTAGCTTCTTTATTTAACCTGTTTTTTTGGTCTAATCTAACCCAGGTGAAAATGATTGTTGTACTTGGGGAACTTGGTGGGCGAGATGAGTATTCCCTAGTTGAAGCCCTGAAACAGGGGAAAATTAATAAGCCAGTGGTTGCTTGGGTCAGTGGAACCTGTGCACGGCTCTTCAAGTCAGAAGTACAATTTGGTCATGCGGTGAGCTACTACCTGGATTTTCTTGGATTGATTTTTTTCTTTTTCTTCTTTATCTTTTACTTTTCCTTCTTTTTGTGCGTGTGTATGTGTGCGTGTGGGTGTTGTGGGTAGTATCCGTGATTACCATAATACAACCAGTATCCATAATTTTGCTTAATGCATTCTACATCAGGGAGCCAAGAGTGGTGGTGAGATGGAGTCTGCGCAAGCAAAGAATCAAGCACTTAGGGAAGCTGGAGCTGTTGTTCCCACATCATTTGAAGCATTTGAAGCTGTAATTAAGGAAACATTTGAGAAACTGGTATGTTATTGCATTTCTCAACCCTCATGCACTACCTATATGGAACTCATCCAATCTGACGCAAGGCTCTACGAGCCTTTTAATTACCATCCAAGATTAGCAAGTTTCTCTTTTTCGTTAAGACAGACGGATGGGTTTCTTGTACTCCACTACTGGTTAATATAAGCATGTTTGATCATGTTCCCCACAGGCTGAAGATGGCAAGATTACTCCTGTGAAGGAAGTTAAGCCTCCACAAATACCAGAAGATCTTAACACTGCCATTAAGAGTGGGAAAGTTCGGGCTCCAACTCATATTATTTCCACCATCTCCGACGACAGAGGTATAAGTTGGACCTGTCAATATATATATATATATATTTCAATTAGAATTGAGGTGTTTGGTGGCTTGACAAGGAATTAAGTTAGTCTTGTCAAGCCTGGTTGCTTCAAGAGTAAACTGGGTGCAGACCAGACATTCTGCTTTAAACAGGATTTCAACTGTGCTAAATTTGTCTTTGGTCTGAATTTGCAGGTGAAGAGCCATGCTATGGCGGCGTCCCCATGTCCTCCATTGTTGAACAGGGTTTTGGCGTGGGTGATGTTATCTCCCTATTGTGGTTCAAACGCAGCCTTCCCCGTTACTGCACACATTTTATTGAGGTTGGTTACTTATAACTGATCCCTGGTTTTCCATTAATAAATTTATTAATAATTTTGTTCAGTGTAAAAAAAAAAAATTATGAAATAGAAACTCTTGCTCTGTTTAGATTTCTTTTTCTGGTTTGCTTTTGCATTTTTTAAAATTATTATAATGGTTCCTTCAGAAAGCAAATTATCTTTTCTAGCTGTTTTCTAACTAAAGCTCTTGACTTGATCAGATTTGCATTATGCTATGTGCCGACCATGGTCCCTGCGTATCTGGTGCCCACAACACCATAGTAACTGCAAGAGCTGGAAAGGACCTTGTGTCCAGCCTTGTTTCAGGTAAGCCATCTGATGGCTTCTTTAATTGAATGATAAGATTTTCTCTTCACTTAAATTTCCCAAATGAACGGGAATCCCCACTGGGTCGCGTTGTGGGATAAATTTGTAAGGGACAAGTGTAGTAAATGATCTTCTGGATCAGGTTTGCTGACAATTGGTCCCCGATTTGGTGGGGCTATTGATGATGCTGCTCGATACTTCAAGGATGCTTACGACAGGGTGAGTTCTCATGAGAATTACCTGGTTAAATAAGACTTCTTGTCTGGCCATTCGGATCATTTGTAGATTCTAATATGTCACCATGCTGTGTGTTGGCAGGGTCTTACTCCTTACGAATTTGTAGAAAGTATGAAAAAGAAAGGCATTCGTGTGCCAGGAATTGGACACAGGTATGGGGCTTCTTTAACTTGTCAGTGTTGTTTTCAAGTTGTGCGCTTAAAGAGAAAACCTGCATTTTGTAATTTGAAGTTCACAACTCAATATGTTTTTTCATGTTTTCAATTGCATCCACCCAATCTGAGCTTTAGAAACTATTTTGCTTCTTGTGGAATAGGATCAAGAGAGGTGACAACAGAGATAAAAGGGTTGAGCTGCTACAACTTTTTGGACGCACTAACTTCCCTGCTGTGAAGTACATGGAATATGCTGTTCAAGTTGAAACTTACACTCTCTCCAAATCAAATAATCTGGTCCTTAATGTCGATGGTGCAATCGGGTCCTTATTCTTGGATCTCCTTGCTGGCAGTGGTATGTTCACCAAGCCAGAGATTGATGAGATTGTTGAGATCGGTTATCTGAATGGGCTCTTTGTGTTGGCTCGCTCCATTGGTCTGATCGGGTGAGTTGGGTTACTCTTCAGAATTTCCATATCTTTACACCGTTTTGGCTATGATTTACCTGGCTTAATAACGCATAGTTGAACCCTTGACATTGACAACTTTACCACCCGAGTTTTTGAACATAAATTTCCTCATCCTCTGTTAAGGTGTTGAAAATGAAAACTTCACGTTCATCATTGATTTAATGTCTATGGTACGAATCCCCAAGGGGAAGGGAGAGAAGAGGCCTGCAATTATGGGCTTGTTTCTTATTGATTTGTTCTTTTATTGAAATTTTCAGGCATACCTTCGACCAAAAGAGATTGAAGCAGCCACTATACCGTCACCCATGGGAAGACGTTCTCTACACCAAGTGATGAGTGTCCAGATAACAGCAGGCACAAATTTTTCCTGCTCCCGACAAGCATTTCCTTTCGAAGTTTACAGTACTGCAATTTGTTGTGTGATAATCTAGTTGTTAGATTAGTGTTTGTGCTGCTAATGACAGGCTGAGTGCCTTCGTTGTAAGTTTAAACGGGAGTTACGAAATCAGAGCTCTTGATCATCATTCATAGGAAAGAATTAGTTGTGACCATAAGATCCCTTTGTGTCCCATTTCGGGGGAGAATAACAGATGCATTGTATTAGTTATAGCTGTCTATATTGGGTGTCTTGTCATTACACTGAATAAAGCTTTTGTTCAATGCAGTCTATTGTGTGTGTGTGTGTTTTAACCTGGCAAACCTATTAACACAATCAAATTAACCACCTGCATGAGCATCCAACTGAGCAAGAGAAATGATATGATCTGGAACATGCACGAGCTCCACATCACAATTAATATGGCCTTTTGAGAATTTTGTCACAGCATTGGCGACCTCGTTGCCATGTTTTCGGACATGACTAACATACGACGACACTTCTAATGTCAAAGACAATGGTATGAATATCCACGCACACATTGCCTCAGCTGATGTAAGACGACATAACTGGAAATTTCCCAAATACAACCAAAACTAGAAAAACCGTGGGCGCAATCCTATGAAGTGGATTCCCATGCGGTCCCTTACCGTGAGTTCCTAATGGTCTATATTTGGCCACGTCCTTCTTCATTTAACAGTTTTTGAGACCTCGTTTGGCAATTACAAAAAGAAACACGATATTTTTACCCATCATTTATAAGTAACATCATAGGAGTTTAAAAAGTAAATCACTATTTGTAAGAGAGTAACATCACTACTTAAAAAGTGAAGGTTGTTGACACCAAATACTTCATAACCTCCTTCAAAATCCTCTTTAAATTAATATGTGACTATTTTTTTTGGATGTTCTGATAAAATTTAACTTAAAAAATATATAAATAATACGTTGAATTGAGTTAGATTTACGTGTGACTATTAATTTTTGAACACTATGTGAATACTTTTTTTTTTGATTTTTTTTTGATTTTTTTATTTTATGGTGAAGGTGGTGAGTGTAGCAATTAATATTAAATTTTGCAAAAAAAATTTCAAAGATATGTTAAATAATTTATACCAAAGTGTATGTTTTTTTAGTATTTGAAAGAAAAAAAAAAGATGTGGCTTTTTTCTTTATTTTTGGAAGTATCAAGTGTTTTGTTTGTAATCTAAAGTTAATCCAACAATTCTTTAAATTAACATGTTAAAGTGTTTTTAAAGTACATTAATTTCAAATAATAACATAAATAATATGTTGAATTGAGTTACGTTTATATGTGACATTATTTAGTCTGCATTATATACATACCTTATTTTGAGAGTGAAAATAGTTTTTACTTTTTTGTAATTGGTACATCCAAACGCTGTGTCAGTATTTGTTAAATGAAAAAGGACGTGACCAAATATGGACCACTTAAAACTCCCCGCATGGAACAGCATGAGAAGCTCACTTCAGAAGATTGGCGCCGAAAAACTGCACCCCCACCACCCACATTCATGGATGGATCAAAACCCGCATCTACATTATTACACTTGACCATCCCAACCGTCGGAGGCAGCCACACACTTAGATTTACGGAATCCATTTATCATTTCAAATATCAATTGCATCCCCAATCCCCACCACCCATCCAGATCCTTTCGCAACAAGAATTAGATCCCAATTTAGCTTCCATAAATGAACAATTATTAAAATATTTCGCCCTAGACAACCTAAATGTTAAACGTTGTTTGAGCACAGTAAAGCATTATTAAACTCCTCCAATCGACGAAAACCCAGCCCCTCCTCCAACTTGAGACACAGCATGTCCCATTCCCAAGCAATATTAATCTTATTTTCTCCGTCCTCGGAAACCCCACCAAAACTAACTAGTCATTTCCAACGACACATGACAGTAGTGAATAACACAACCAACTACCGCTTTAATATGAATATTCAGACATAATAATGTCTGTTTTTAAGTTATTATGATAAGAGACTTCTCAAGAGTCACTTATTTTGATACTATTTTAAGTTAAATACGAAGTTCAAATAAATTCATGGCTATTATATCTAAAAAAATGTGTTGAGTCATAGAAGGGTGTTAAATTTACTTATAACACTTGTCTCATCCACACCCAAGCGGTGTGAACCTAATGCCAACTGTACACGCTCGCTCACATTTGCTCAATTATACTATATTTAACCTTTTATTTTATTTCATTCATTTTTTAAAATTTTTTTATTTTATTTTATTATTATTATTATTTTTTTTTAACTCTTATATATGGTCAATATCTCGTGGTTGGCTTGATGTAGACAGCAAAGGGAGATGAATAAGTAAATAACGAGTGAAAGGGACGACTGATTGGCAATTAATTCATCATGCTTTCTCCTTCTTTCCTATCCTCATCTTCATTGTCAACTGTCATTAAATCTACCAGAGCCAATATGGTTTGAAAATGCAGCCACATACCGTACACAACAAAGAAAAGTTGGTTAAAATTGTTTCCAGGAGCAAAGTTCCTTTAAGAGCCATTTTTTTTTCCCTTGTAACTAATAAAAGTCTTCTTTTCTTTTCTTTTCACCAAACGAAGCTCTGAATTCGGACAATGATATTTATAAATATCTATGCATGTATAAATATCTAACAAAGAAAAGATATATATCAAGGCCCTTAGTCTTTGCTGAATTTGGACAATGATCTTGTCCTATTGAAAAGACCAATTTGTCCTTTTGACCGACTGTTTAGTTGTTAGTGAGTTGCGCAGTTTGGAAGATGGAGTTAGACTTGCTTTATTTTTGAAGTGTGATTCTGATGAGTAGGTCCTCTTTACTCAATTGATTACTTTTAAAATTTTAATTTAATCCTTATTATATTTCAAGCACACAAGTAGACAAATACAAAAATTGCAGTTAAGAGTAAGATAAAGAGAGACGTCACAATATGGAATCTCAAAATTTTATAATCAATTTTTATTTTTATTTTTTTATAAGACTTAATTTGGAGCATACACTTGTTACTCATCTAAGCATCTATTGTAGACTTAATCATGAGCTTACACTTGTCAACCATCCAAGTCAACAAATGCACCTATCCTAGGTTAACAAGTGGTTGAATCTCCACCCTCCACATGTCAGCATCCAAGGTATCAAAGCGTCCCCACACAAATGCCAACAAGTGGACCAATGAGAGTGTGACACTTGTCACACTTTTCGAAAATTGCAAAAAGGTCATTTTTGAAAATATTTTCCAAATTAAATTACAAAATGGTCCCTCAGACGAAAAATAATTACTTTACAGTAATTACACAAATGACCCCAAAAGAAAGAAAAATTTCAAAGAAATGTGCATCCATACCCCTAAGGAAGAAAGTACACAACTAGTATATTTTTCTACAAAAGTAAAAATACACATAGTATGGAATTTAAATATCATGAATGCATGCAAAATCAGAATCAAATCTGAACACGAAAAGTGAGGTTATGCCAACAAATGACAAACAGGAAAAAGACAAAAAGTGAATAGTGTCACAAAAGTGAAAATGTAAAAATGACTCGGTACTTAAAGAAAATCGTCAATCCAAGGAAAAGAGACTCGGAAACCATCCCCGAGCACTCAAGATGACACTAAGTGACGAGAAGCCAAACTCATAAAAGAAAAGATCAACGGGAAAAAAAAAAATATATTTGTGAAAATCTGAGAAAAGGAAAGGAAGGAAAATGACCGGGTTATTACATAAGGCTCGAGCTCTGCAAGAAAACAAGATAATCAACTAAGGCATTAAAGCTCGAGCTTTAACCTCTAGAGCTCAAGCCCTACATAAGGGCGCTCGAGCCTTACCTTAGGGTACTCGAGCCTTACCTCAGGGTGCTCGAGCCTAAGGCAACGAAATTTAAAGAGTTAATTTAAGAGAAAGCTAAGCTCCCAAGGCCTCGTACAAAACCTCAAGGGATCAAGCACTCTCACTCACTGCTCTAGCCCTAAGCCAAAAGCTTGAGCTTTGCACCTAAAGCTCAAGCACTATGAAGAAAAGATCGAGCACTGTTAAAAGGAAGAAAACCCAAAAATATTCTTAATGTTGATGGAAAGATGCTTCGGAAAATAGTTGAAGAAATTTGACGAAGTACAAAAGTGAAGATCAAGCACCATTCTCTAAAGCTCGAGCCACATTCAAGAAAGCTCGAGCTTCACTTGTAAAGCTCGAGCCTGTGCCAAATAGCTCGAGCTCTGCTTCTAAAGCTCGAGCTATCCATGACAAATTGGAATTATAAGTTACTCAAGATGGGTTAGAAGACCTAAAAGCCCGCCAGAACCTTAATTCTTCTATAAAAGAAGGCACAAGGCCACAGAAGAATTGTCCTTTTTCTCTCGTATTATTTTAGAGTTCCCATATTGTAGTGGCGGCTTTTAGGGTTTCTATAACCTTAGAAGGTGAAGATCCTGAGAAGAGAAGTGTCGTCCATGACGATGAAAACCACAACAACACAAATGATATTTTGCGTCGTCATGAGTAGCTAATTCCTCTTTTAGGGCACTGATGTAACCCGATCAGAGTACTATAGTTTGATTGTTTTAACTTTGGGAATTTCAATAAATTATATATTTTTGATTGCATGATTCTAAGCAATTGAGTCAACTCAATTGGATTTTAATATTTTAAATAATTCTTGAATATTTAATACCTTGTCTTAGGTTTAGGTATTCATTAATTATTCTCAACCCATTCTTATTAGACGATATCTGGTAGAGGCCTATCGAATATAAGAATGGAGATCATGCAATGGTGTTCCAATGTTTTTTATAAATGAATATTTTCATAGTCTATGCTTAGGAAAGATGGATTATACTGCAAAATTAGTTAAAGTAGTTAGAAGTATGTAGGTGGGTAGTCCATGCTAATCGTAGATAGGTTATAGTTAATTAAAATTTATAAAACATCTTTCTTTAAAACCGAATTAAACGAAAGTTATTGAGTTTAATTTATTTAAAAGATAAATTGTTGAAACCCCAAAGTTGAACGATTGACCATAGTATAAGCTTTGTGGTGAAGTCAAAGCCCTAAGACTTCTTCTCTCTCTGATCTCTTTAATTTAAATTCAATTTAATTTTACTTTATGTTCGTGACAACCAATCAATCAAATTCAATCAGTTACCTGTAAACCAAAAAGAATTGGATTAGTTAGAAACAAAACAAAGAACACTCATTTCCCTATGGGATCGACACCCTCTATATAGTCCTATCCTACAAAGATTCGTACTATTGCGAGTGGTAACATTGAGCACACATCACTTGCCTTGCCAAAAGTGGGTATCAAAGTGTGATACCCCTCGGATCCGAGACACGGGTTGATCAGGCTCAGGCCCAAACCCGAGGGATATCGAACAATTAAAGTATTTTAAATCGAACACGGAATACAAAGTGAAATACGAAATAATATAATAAGCTGAAAGAAACTAAAAGAAAATCATTGTATCATAATTATTTAAATCTGATAATCCAAAACTCCATAAGTTTACAACTCGGGAATCCATCCATTGGACCCCTTATTAAAACTCTCAAACAAAAACTGAATTAACAGAAATAAAATCCAAAGCTAACATAGAGAAGATTCCTACATAATCGGAGGAATGAATATCTGTATCTGCTCTGCATGTTCAAGCTCTAACCCTGGAACTGACGAACACTTGAAAAATAAAGGAGTGGGTCAGGCCCACATGCAAGTCCTGATCTACTACAATCCAAATAGTAATCTGATACGCAGATACATCCTAGGAAGACTCAACAATATCTAAAGTAGTCCATATATGTATATAGTACACACTATAGGACGCTCGCTAGTCCAGTAGGTTTGTCTCAGCCTGAATAGAAGGTAACATGCAAATAGGCACCCTAAGGTGGGCATGAGTACCTAGACCTACCAGGGAACAACACCTATGTCCAGTTATCCATCCTAGGCGATATACGCGCCCTAACCATGGTCATGAGACTCAAGCTCATACCACGACACCATATAATATATATATATAAAGTCCATACTCCTCCTAATACAAAATACCATCCATCTGTGTAGTGGTCTGATATGTATATAACAAATCCATCCTGAAACCATAATAGGTCACTCAATTTATTTGATTGACATGACACAAGTAGGTGATGGACTTAACCTTTATGGTTAATCCATACCTTAATCCAAACTAGGTAGGACTTAGTGTTTTGAACTAATCTATTCCCAATATAGGTAGGTCTTAGTGTTTTGAACTAAGCCATCCCTGATATGACACCGTCCCATATCGGTTCATATATATCCATATAAGTAGGACTTAACCTTGTTATGGTTAATCCAACTCATTCCAAATTAGGTAGGATTTAGTGCTTGAACTAATTCATACCTAGTATGTCACCGTCCCATACCGGTACATACAATCCTCCAGTTAACATAGTTGACAATACAATATTAAATAGTTATCAACCATACTCCAAGTTATGCCCAAGATATATGAATCCATATACATAAATATTAAGCATTCAATACAAGGCCTAAAAACCATATCCAATGTTGTAAACTGTTATAATATATGCAAACATTTACATCCTCCAACAAGATCCATGAATTGATACAATTTAATACAATTGAAGTACCAATTAAATCCACACTAAGTATAGTTGATTTTAATTAATTCACTATACCAATAACACTGGAAAATATACGATTATATATAATTAGATTATATATAAAAACTCTTGCCAAATTTCAGTAAATAAAATTAACATAATAATGTGCAAGCTACAAATTTCCTCTTGGGTTTTACTTGCTCTGTTCCTCAATCCAATTGTAAATTTATATTTTTTCCATCACAATTCCAGCCTTATACAGTCCCACACATCATTTATACAATTTAAATTAATTGCAGAAACCCAGAAAGCCCAAACAGTTTTAAAAATCCACGCTACAGTGCATTTCAAGAGAGAGCAGGCTCTTAAAATGGGAGCCTGCTTTATTTTTCCACCTAGAGCCGGCTCCATGACACCTAGAGCCGGCTCTCCCCTTTGGGAGCTGGCTCTAGGAGGTTTGGAGCCTTCTCTCTTTCCTCTTAGCAGCCCTCGTCCGTTTTAGCTTCATCTGCTTCAATTCCGGTGATTTACAGAATCCTCTGTGATGTTTTTAATCCTTGTTCTAGGGTCCAACGTAGTCCTAGGTTCATCTTAAATCTCTTAGATCCAATCCCAACATGTATAGCCACGAACACAGAACCTTTGCTAGAAATTTTTAAGCAAGCTTTTACAGATTTAATTCCAATTAATTTTGTGCAATTAAATACTGTTCTTTGGACTTGTTTTAGAGTTCAAACTTAGTCCCGGATTAATTACGAGGCATCCAGTTATAATACTAAGCTCAATTAGAACAATGCTTAATTGTAAACACAGAAGGAACAGATTACAGAATTTCAATGATTATGAAAAACAGTTAATACAATGAGATCAAATAAATTCATATATGCATGGAAGCCATGTAATTATGTTTGTTTCAATCCGTTTTAGCCTTTA
The DNA here is from genome assembly GCF_030987335.1 of Cornus florida. Taxonomy (NCBI): domain Eukaryota; kingdom Viridiplantae; phylum Streptophyta; class Magnoliopsida; order Cornales; family Cornaceae; genus Cornus; species Cornus florida. The sequence continues at coordinate 14,174,466 of NW_026775571.1, read as the reverse complement.
ATAAAACCCTAGAGTCTAACTAGGCATGCACAGAACACGAATTAAAGGGAAAGAGAAGAACAGAGACTTGCCTCGCAGTTTTAGATTTTGAAACTGTAAACCAACGTCTCTGGATTTTCCGTCAACTCCTAGGCTACCGTTCAACTCCTCCAGTGCTCTTGGTTCAACCTATAAGCACTCCACTCCTCCCACCTTAAGCCTCTCTGTAAATTACTTAAGCTCCCTCTCTGTTTCTTTGGCCTCACAACTCTCTGTATGCCTCTGTTAAGTGAATAGGGTTAACAAAACCCTTGGCAGACCTATACTTATGTATTTATAGGTTTTAATTGAAACCCTAATTTAAATCCTAAACCAACTATATGTCGGCTCCAATCCTAGACACGATTTAATTAAAAGCAGAAAGAAACCCTAATGAAACCACATAACACCGAAACACGAAATATCATATAAACACAATCTTGAAATAGTCCCATAATTTCAATTAAAAACATTTCAGTTAATAAAATAAATAAAATACATAAGTAATAAACAAATAATACAAGAAACTAAACAATTAAACACAATTTAACTAAATAAACAATTAAAATAAATAATCAATTAAATAATTAAAATGCATTTAAAATAAATAAATTCCAAAATTCCAGGACAGTCCTTTTTAAATTAGGGGTATTACATTTTTCCCCCCTAACAAAAGGAATTCCGTCCTCGGAATTCGCTCTTACCTTCATCCCATAATTCAGGAAACTGTGAGCGAATGACATCCTCCCGCTCCCAAGTAGACTTAGCCTCATTGTGATGAGTCCATTGCACACGAACTAAAGGGATAATCGTGTTACGAATGATTTGATCCCGATGGTCGATAACACGACACGCTGTCTCCAAATAAGTTGCATCTGGCTGCAACTCAATCCCCCCAATATCAATATGGTGATACCGCTCTTCATCTCGCAGAAATTTCGTAACATGAAAACATGGAACACATTTGTGAACGCGATCCAAAGTATCCGGAAGTGCAAATCCAAAAGCAACAGCTCCCACGCGTTCTGTGATCATAAATGGTTAGACAAACCGCGGTGACAACCTCCCTTTCTTCCCAAAGCGCATGACACCTTATAATGCCTCAAATGGTGCCATACCAATAGTCTTTTGGAAACTATTGTTACACGCAAATTCCACAAGTGGCCAGTAATCTTCCCAGTGGCTCTTAAAGTCAAGAACACAGGACAGAAGCATATCCTCCATGATCTGATTCACCCTCTCAGTCTATCCATCAGTCTGAGTATGGTAAGCAGTGCTAAGATATAACTCTATACCCAAAGCTTGCTGAAAACTCGTCCAAAATCTAGACACAAAGCTCGAATCCCTGTCCGATATGATAGACAATGGAATGCCATATAGCTTCACAATCTCTGCAATGTAAAGCCTCGCCAACTGCTCCGAAGTGAAGTCAGTACGAATAGGTAAAAAGTGAGCTGATTTCGTCAGTCTGTCAACGATAACCCAAATAGAGTTGTGATCCTTGAAAGAGTTTGGCAATCCTTCCACAAAATCCATAGAAATACTCTCCCATTTCCACTCCAGTATTGGTAGTGGCTGTAGAGCTCATGGAGGCCTCTGATGATCAATCTTGACCATCTGACAAGTACTACATCGTGAGACAAAAGGAGTAATGTCCCTCTTTATACCTGCCTACCAAAACTGCCGCTTCATATCCTGATACATCTTGTCGCCTCCTGAATGCACAGAAAACTCAGAGGTGAGTCTCAGTCATCACATCCTTCCTTAAATCATTAGCAGAAGGTACCACTAATCATCCTTTGTACCTCAAACCTTCATCAGTCCCAACATGATAAAATGGAACCTCCCCAGAACTTATCTCTATAACTTTGTCGATACACTGCTGATCGGTGAGTTGCGCTTGCAAAACCTTGCGAATGATGGAAGATGTAACTACCATGCAAGCCATGAAAGCATCCAATAACTTATCCACATTCTTCAGAGCATTCCACTCAGTGGTGAATAAAACAGAAAGACTACTAATAGGTCGGCGACTGAGTGCATCCGCCACTACATTCGCTTTCCCTGGATGATACTGTATAGAAAAGTAATAGTCTTTTACAAACTCCAACCATCTATGCTGTCTCATATTCAGCTCCCGCTGAGTGAACAAGTACTGCAAACTCTTGTGATCGCTAAATAACCTGAAGGACTCAGCCAACAGATAATGCCTCAAAATAAGTAAGGCAAAGACCACAGTTGCTAACTCCAAATCATGTGTTGGATAATTAATCTCGTGAGGCTTAAGCTTCCGAGATCCATACGAAATCGGTTGCTTCTCCTACACCAAAACACATCCAAGACCTTGTAACGAAGCATCCGTGTAGACCAGATACTCTATCCCGCTCTGTGGGGTAAACAAAACTGGTGCAGAAGTCAACTTAGTCTTCAGCTCATCAAAAGATTTCTAACAATGCTCATCCCACACGAACCGTACACCCTTCTTAGTCAAATGAGTAGGTGGTCCCGCTATCTTAGAGAACCCCTGAATGAAACTCCGATAGTATCTTGCCAATCCGAGAAAACTCCGAATCTCGGTAAGTAAAGTAAGCTGTCCCCACTCAACCACAGCTGAAACCTTGACTAGATCCACCGTTATTCCTTTTTCTGACACCACGTGACCCAGAAACTTCACTTCCCGCTGCCAAAATTCACATTTCTCGAACTTGGCATACAACTGGTGCTCACGAAACGTCTGCAACACCATCCGAAGATGTCTCGCATGATCATCCTTAGACCTAGAATAGATCAAGATATCACCAATGAAAACAGTAACAAACTGATCCAAATAAGCCCTGAAGACCATGAACACTGCTGGTGCATTAGTCAACCCAAACGGCATCACCCGAAACTCATAGGATCCATATCTAGTGAGAAACGCTGTCCCCGGAACATCCTACTCCTGAACTCGAAGTTGATGATACCCTGACCGCAGATCAATCTTAGAGAAATAGGTAGCTCCCTTCAACTAATCAAACAGATCATCGATCCTGGGCAAAGGATACTTATTACGAGTCGTAACCTTGTTTAACTCCATGTAATCTATACACAGGCGGAGTGAACCATCATTCTTTTCCACAAATAACACTGGCGTTCCCCAGGGTGAAGTATTCCGGTGAATGAAACCTTGGCTAAGTAGCCGCTGAATCTGATCCCTCAGCTCGCGCATCTCCACTGGTGCCATCCTATAAGGTACCCTAGCAATAGGCACAGTGCCCGGAGCTAAGTCATCACAAAATCGATCTCGCGACTAGGTGGCAATCCTGGAATCTCCTGAAATACATCTGGGAAATCCTGTACAATCGGTATGCTATCCAATGATACAGTAGTCCCCTCCTCTGTCTCCTACTCTATCCGAAACAAATAGGTGCTAGTGTCCCAATCCAAACTATCCAAACCAAAATTCTAAAAAAAAACTCCGTAGAGCAAAACACAGAAGGTACGCGAAATACTCCGTAAAGTAAAACATGTAAAGTAAACAAAATAATCAGAAAACGACCCACATTTAGATTATTATTCTATCCTAGGAATTCCGCCTTTGAAACCATACCTACCATATTGATTACACAAGATCTTTTATAAACTCCTCGGTAATTATTCCGTTTTAACACAACGAACCTATAAGCAAAGCTTTGTGTGCTTGCTCCATATAATCACTCTACTGTGAAACTCTTTAATCATCACCTCACATACAATCCAACACAGTTTAAATAAACCATATGTGTATAAATCCAACAATACCATCATAAACCACAAAAGAGATAGCCAAAACCACTGGTTTACTTTATTAAGAACTTTCCCAAACCATAATTGTCAAACGAACAACCATAAAATATTGTTTAACAAAAACACTAGTGTACGTGATTAAATCCGTACCATGCTTTTAGTAATACCTCCACTACTATTAGTAATTAAAATGACTCCTAAAAGAACCATACTCCTTGTGATTCGGTACTCTCCTGCTTGGACAGCCCGGTATTCCTTCGTTTAGGACACTGCCTGGAAGTGTGACCAAACTCGCCGCAGGTATAGCAAGTACCTCTAAAAGTACCAAATGCCCTCCTCTGCTGGTTTGACTGTGGCCGATCCCGGACTGCCTGTGGTCCCCCATTTGGCTGTCTCTGAGCTGGCCCGGTACACTGGTTGAATGTATGCCCAAACTCTCCACAGGCAAAACATTGACTTTGTAACACATTCTGCACCACTGGTATTGCTTCGGGTGTCTGCTGAACGTGTGACTGACTCTGAAATGCAGTTGCTACGCCTTCAGCTACAGCCTGAGCAATGAAAAAAACTAACTGAGGAGAATACACTGAATTCCTATTCAGATTGTAAGCCCGTTCCGGAGACTCCTGAGTATGCTGAACTTCCTCATGCTCGTCACGAAACTGTTCACCCTCTTCTTGAAACCCAGGCATTTGCTGCTCTTCCTCCATTTGCCGACGTTGTAGGCATTCCTGATGCCTACGTGCCGCTCTCCTCTGTCGACTGTTCATGTTCTGTCCTCTCCCAGTGTTAACCATGTTGTTAACATAGAAAGACAAACATCAGTACGAGTTTAAATGAACCGTAAAGGAATTCAACGAATCCTAAACTTAAGCTCTAATTAAGAGAAAATGCTACGCGGAAGTCTTAATACGAAACATCCTAGAGACACTTGAACCTGGAGTGCTCTGATACCAATTGTGATACCCTTCGGATCCGAGACACGAGTTGATCAGGCCCAGGCCCAAACCCGAGGGATATCGAACAATTAAAGTATTTTAAATCGAACACGAAATACAAAGTGAAATACGAAATAATATAATAAAATAAAATAAACTAAAAGAAAATCCTTGTATCTTAATTATTCAAATCCGATAATCCAAAACTCCATAAGTTTATAACTCGGGAATCCATCCATTGGACCCCTTATTAAAACTCTTAAACCAAAACTGAATTAACAGAAATAAAATCCAAAGCTAACATAGAGAAGATTCCTACATAATCGGAGGAATGAATATCTGCATCTACTCTGCACGTTCAAGCTCTAACCCTGGAACTGACGAACACCTGAAAAATAAAGGAGTGGGTCAGGCCCACATGCAAGTCCTGATCTACTACAATCCAAACAGTAATTATAATACCCCTAATTTTAAAAGGATAGTCCTGGTATTTAAATTATTGTTTAAAATTGCTTTTGTTTATTTCTTTGGTTTGATTTAATTATTTTAATTATTTTAAGTTGCATTTGTTTACTTCTTTGTTTTAATTATTGTAATTGTTTTAAATTAATTTGGTTACTTGTTTAATTTACTTGAATTTAATTGAGTTAATTTTTTTAATTGATTTGTTTTAATTAATTGTCTTATTTAAGGATTTAATTGTTTTAAGTGAAATTAAATTTAATTGTTTTAAGTGAAATTAAATTTAATTGAATTAGTTAAATTATATTTAATTGGTTTCAGTAGGTTGCAACGTGACTATAGTTTATGGGGTTTATAGTTTTCATAGACAGCCGACAGTGTATAACTTAGGTTTGCCTATGGGCCGTATTATACATGGATTAGGGTTTAAAGTTTAAGGTTATAAATAGGCTTATACGGTGGTTTAGGGTTGAAGGAAAAATAAAATAAAACCAAAACACGTCTGTGGAGATAGCAGAGAGAGAAACAGATGAAGTTTTACAATATTTGAGTTCGCTGGAGATCTTAGAAGACGGCGTAGAGATTTTGAACAAAAGTCTCAAAGGCAAGTTCTATCCGTACTCTCTACCTTAGGCTTCGTGTTCTTTGCATTCTTAAATAGTTTTAGGATTAATGAAATCAATTAAAAACATTCTCTGTTCGTGCTTAAACTGAAACTTGTCAGTATGTTTTTATGCTTTGTAAAACTGTTAAAAACATAATGGTTGTTTGCGTAAATCCCTGTTTAAAGCTATGTATGTAATGTTAACTGGACTTAAGCATGGATTGGGAGTGTACTGGGATTGGGTTGCAGCCTCTGGAAGTCATGGCATGAGGTAGCAGAGGTATAAAATGGAGACAGAAGGCGAAGAGACGAGGCAGAGAAGGGGAGAGCCGGCTCTCCCTTGGAGAGAGCCGGCTCCCATTGATGGGAGGCGGCTCCCAAGGGTGTGGGAGACGGCTCCACACTTTTCTAGAGCAGGCTCTTGCTCTAGTTTTCTTGTTTTTTTTTTTTCATTTTCTACTAGTTGTTGCATGCAGTGATGATTTCTGGAGTTTTCAGATATGTTTAGGACTAGATGTGGAAGGTCTAATTGGAGCATATGGTTGAATTAAGGCTCCAGATGTAGTGTTAATTAATCTAATTACCTGGAATTGCTTGGACAGAGAGGAATTAATCAGATAATTACACTGTGTTTAGATTTGGAAAACTAGTAAAGTTTAACTCTCTGCACTAGTAATCTTTTGAGACTGATAATATAATTGTAACATGTTTAACTGTGTACCATGATCATGTATTTGAATTATACATGGGTGGGATGTGTTAGTGTTGAATGGAATTAAGTTTTAAATTTAACACTAATGGAATTTTGTAGAACAACCTAAACTAAGCACGTATATATACATACTGTGATTCTGTCTTGATACTTGCATTAATACTTTTAGTATCAACTGTTGGGGGAATGGACTTTGTTGATGTTTACTCTAAATGTTTGTAATATCAACAGTTAAGTGTTGAATGATAATTTGAAATACTTCTATCATTATATCGTATTTAATGAAATAACCTAAACTGAGTAGGTTTGCATATATATGGTGACTATATTTCTTGATGCTTACATTATAACTGTTGGTATCAGTGTTGGATATACAACTGAATATGTTTATGTACATAGTTGATTCTGTTTATTGATGCTTACACTATGCTTGTTAGTATCAGTGATGGAGATATGGATTTGGTTGATGATTACTGTAATTGTTGATATTATCAACTGCTGGATAATTGGATAGTATACACCGGTATGGGACGGTGGTATACTAGGGATGGTTTGGTTTTAAAATACCAAAACCTACCTACTCTGGATTAAGAATTGGATTAACTAAAAGTTAAGTCCTATTGGTTGTAGTGTCATGGCAATGACTAGTTGAGCGGCACTACTAGGATTTAGGATGGATTTTAAGTATATTGTTATGGTACCTCGATATGAGTTTGAGTCTCAGGAACGACGGTTAGGGAGCGTATACGCATTGGGATGCATAGCTGGATACGATGGTTAGAGGTGTACCCTGTTTAGGCTTAGGTACACATGCCCACTTCGTGTGCGTTTTAGCATGTTACCTCTATTCAGGTTGAGACCGGCCTGTAGTCCAGTGAGAGTCCTTTAGTGTGACTATATATATATTTACGGACTATTAGCTATTGTTGAATTGTTTAGAGTGTACATGCGTATCGGGCCTCTGTTTGGGTTGTAGTAGTATAGAATTTGCGCGTGGGCCTGACCTACTTCTATTTTTCAGGTACATAATAGTTCCAGACTTAGACGTGTTCGTGCTGAGCAGAGGTTTCTATTCACTCTACCAACGATGTAGGACTTCTCTTCGTAGCTTACTTCTGAATGTTTTATCGGTTATTTTTTTTTTTATTACTGTTTGGATTATTATTAGGGGTCCACTAGAGATGGATTTCCGAGTTGTACCCTTGGAGGTTTTGGAGTTGGATTATTTAATCTTTATTATTTGAGGATTTTATTTTAGTTTCTTTCAGCTTAAACTTTATCTCTTATATTCATTTTGTCATCTGTGTTCGTTTTAACATATTAATTATTTGATATCCTCGGGTTTGGGCCTGGGCCTGATTAACCCGTGTCTCGGATCTGAGGGGTATCACAGTAATCCAATACGCAGATACATCCTACGAAGACTCAACAATATCTAGAGTAGTCTATATATGTATATAGTACACACTATAGGACGCTCGCTAGTCCAGTAGGTTTGTCTCAGCCTGAATAGAAGGCAACATGTAAATACGCACCCTAAAGTGGGTATGAGTACCTAAACTTACCAGAAAACAACACCTATGTCCAGTTATCCATCCTAGGCGATATACGCGCCCTAACTATGGTTATGAGACTCAAGCTCATACCACGGTACCATATAATATATATATAAAGTCCGTACTCCTCCTAATACAAAATACCATCCATCTGTGTAGTGGTCTGATATATGTATAACAAATCCATCCTGAAACCATAATAGGTCATTCAATTTATTTGATTGATATGACACAAGTAGGTGATGGACTTAACCTTTTTGGTTAATCCATACCTTAATCCAAATTAGGTAGGACTTAGTATTTTGAACTAATCCATTCCCAATATAGGTAGGTCTTAGTGTTTTGAACTAAGCCATCCCTAATATGACACCGTCCCATACCTGTCCTGTGATGAACCGTAAGGATGATCCGATAACGGATCCGAATGCGGAAGCGAAAATAGAAAACAAGACTCTAAGAAGTCAAAGTGACCTTCCATGAGGTCGCGGAACTCAACAAGAACTGATGCGGAAGCAAAAGATCGAAAATATGACAAATAAGGCCCCGGGGCAAAATAGTCATTTCTGAAAACTGTAGATTCGGGTGCCATCGAGCACACCGCTGGAAGGACAACGAAAAACTAATCAAGATAGACTCAAGAATCACATGATTCAGAGTCCGGACGAAGGAGAAACGGCATGACGAAGAAAAACGAGCACTTAAAGCAAAAAGGGTAAACTGGTAATTATCCAGGAAGAACCGGGTGCAACCGAGCGTACCGTTGGAAAGACAGCGAAAAATTAGTCAAGTTAAAAAAAAAATTCACTTGAATCAGAGTCCGGACGAAGGAGAAAAGCCCAAAAAAAGAATTGACGTCGCGGCGGCCCGACGAGGGGCCATGGCGCATATGGCGCCCATACGCGAGCCCACCGGCGTGCATGCCAGCGCCCAAAGACATGGCTGGTGGCAGCCCTTGGCTGCTGCTACATTTTTTTTTTGATCTGCCCAGAACTGAGGCTTGAAACGGAGGTCAAGACGAGTTTTTCTGGAAAAACACGAAGAAGAAATCCCCCTAAAATCGAGTTTTCTACCCGAGAACGTGAACGGAATCGAAAAAAACTCACTGTGAAATCCCCAAAATGCCCCTAGATCAGAACTGAACAAGAGGGTCATAAAGCTGCTAAATCAAAACTGAAAGCTGAAACTTCATGAGGGATTTCCGGTACCAAGACGACATTTTATGGAAAAACACGAAAAAGAAACCCCCCCTAAAATCACGTTTTCTAAGCGACCATATCGAAAGAAGAAAATAAAATTGAGGTAAAAGGTCCATAATGCCCCTAGATCAGAATATGCAAAAAAAATGCGAAATGAATTCACAAGAGGCTCAAAACACAAACGATGAGGTTTTGCCCAGAAACGACTATGCACGCAAACGTAACTTACCTATTTAGACGTACTACAATGGTCAATGGCTTAAAAATATAGCCGATGCAAAATCCGACCCCCCAATGGGCAAAAAGGCAAAAATGGACTTGGAATGGAAAACATGGAATCCAAAAATGCAAAACGGGATCAAATGACCGTTTGGAATGAAAATGGAATTCCCACACCCGATGCAACCGTGGTGAAGCAATGACTTGCGATTTTTCAAGTTTTTCATAACATTTCATGAAGTTAAAAAGTTACATAGAATACAATATACATGTCATTGGTCTCCGGCCTCATCTCATACATATCAAATATATTGAAAGGAGTGTACTTAAGTACACATTACATACATGGAATCAAATACACATATTTTGACATATAAGTCTACAAAATGACATTTCATGCTAACATTTGCATGAAATGGAAACTTGAAAGTTACACGACATCCAAGGAATGCTAGGCTTCACGAACCAAGTCTTCGTACCTGAAATATGCCCCAGTATCGTAGGGGTGAGTAACATAAAGCTACTTGTAGGAGATGAGCATGCATCGACCTAGCATTTTACCAATTTATCACCTTAAGGTGAAACATGTTAAAGGGGCTCATGCCACCTAACGTCTATGTCCAAGTGAAACTCAGGGAGCATCCTAAGCTACCTTAGAGTCTAAGCAACAAGAATCATGATATACATACGTGTATGAAACGAATCATGGTTGGGATAATCCAAAGAACACGACAAGAAGAATACTTGAGCATAGATTAACATGAATTGCATTTTCAATACAATTGAACTAGGTCTAGAGTAATCCATACAACATGACAAAAGCATATTTGAATACAAGTTAACAAGAATCACATTATCCATGCAATTCAACAACAAAAGAGCATGTTATACAATGCAACAAGGTTTAAGTTCTCAAAGCCATCAACTTAGAATCTAAAGCACAAAATAACAGTAGGGGTTCATGCCACCTAACGTCTATGTTATAAATGAATCAATAGGATCATTCCTAAGCTTTATTAGAACGTCAAAACACGATTTTCAATATCGATGCAATTTAACCAACATTGGAACTTCCAATACAACGCATAAAGCACAATTTCGCAAAGTTAACATTCTGTAACTTAAAATGGAACGACAAATAAGAAACAACAAGTTACAACATCATCTAGTTATCAACTTGAAAATGAAATGCGAAATCAAACAAAGTGGATACTCGGACGTCACGCCGGATCAGACCGACAACATAGTTACTTTAGGGTTACTAGCCCATGGGTAACCTCCCTATGTACGCACTAGACTATATATAGAGGGACTATCCCCCGTACTAGAACCACGTCCTAGCCATAGTTAAACAACGACATCCCCAAGTTTCCAAAATCAACAAGTTGTGCAACAACGCATATATCAACATGAATATGCAAGATAATCAACTATCTACCAAGCACAACCAAATTTGGAAACCTATACAATCCATGCTCTAAGTCCACAACTAATATGATGTGATGAATGTTGAATCTTCAGTGTGCGATTCGTTACACGCTATGTATAAATGATGTTAAATACGAAGTGTGTAAATCATTACACAAGGCAACAATATATTTAGTAAGGAAAACATATACTCATGAATACAAACATGGCAATTATGTTATCCAATGTTCAAAACATAACCAAATGAATATACAACAAGTCTAAGTCCATGATTTGAATATAGAAACCACTTCTAAAACACAACTAGATCATGGAGCAAATTGATAGAATTTAAATAGATAAACACAATTAAATTCTCTAGATTTCTGATTCAATTTCAATTAACCTCAATTTAATACATGTTAAAGGGCATGGCAAGGTCATCACCTATATTCATTCTAAAACTCAATTAGGTTGTTAGAACAACAAAGTAGAACTTTAATTAAATCATGCTAACTTAAATCCCAAGGTTCTAAAACAACTTCTAATAGTCCCAAATTAATATATACTAGTGAACAAGTCATGGCCAATACAAATATCAAGTTAAAACCTTAATTAAGCTAATAGGACCACGAAATAGATTTTAATTAATTCTTTTAATTAAAATCTCTAAATTTTTCAAACTTAACCAAATGCTCTCAATTTAACATATCTTAGAGAACATGCCAAGGACTAATATAATATCATATTTCAAGCTTATTTCATGCAAGTTACACATATGTAAATTAAACTTTCACTAAAGTTAAATATAAAATAAAGGTTACAATTCTCATGCAATTAATCCCAATTTAATACATGTGAACAACCACACCAAAGCTTAATTTTTTAGCATGTCACAATTCAATTCCAAGTTATATATCACCATGAGGATTAAATCTTAAACAAGGAAATTAATTAAATGAAAGGTTTCAAAACCTCACCGAATATTCTAAATCAAATATATGTGAAGCTATATGGCATGTAGATCAAGAATATCAAGTCGGAATTCGAATGGAGTGAATAGTGCACTCGGGGCAAATTAATTAATCAAATTAATTAATAATTACTAATTTTCAAAACACCTCCAATTACTTTCAAATTCAACTATGGTGAAGAGCATGCTAAGGCCTAATGTAATATGCTAACACATATTAATTTCAAGTTAGTTAAGGCCATGTGAATTAATCTTTCACCTACGATAAATATTAAATAAAATCTTTAATACTTATTCAAATGGTCCAATTTTAATACATGACAATGAGCATATCAAGGGGCAATATAAAATCATGCTACATGTTTAAACCAAGTCATGAGCAACCGGGAAAATTAGATCCCGTACAAGAAAAATAAATAATAAAATCTCTAGATTTATATTTAATCATGTAAACAAGTAGTATAAGCATCACAAGCATGCTATATAACAAGAATTCAAACCTAGAACATCTCCTACCTCAATTTGAGATGAAAATCTCAAAAGCCATCAAAATGGAACGGCTCCGAATCCGACGAAACTACTACGTTTTGTCGGGGACAACGCCGTGAACATAACCCCCATGAAAGCCCCATCAAAATCATAACTTGACCTCAAAACCAAACTCAAGAAATGGTCAAAACTGAATTCTAATAAGGGGGAAAGGTAGAGCATGGCGAGGGGAACAACAAACGTTAAGGCCGAAGACTTTCCATCAAGGAAAAGTGAACCAAAAGAGGAGAGAGAAGATGGCAGCACCCCTTGGGCTTCCATGGAAGCTCCAGGTCGTGCATGAAGAGGGGAGAAGATGAAAAATGAAATATCTCACCCCCTTTTATAGAAATCTCAAAAAGTGCCCCGAACGGGCCCTGCCGGGTCCGAAAAAATAAAATTTGAGCAGACGCGCTCAAATGGCAAAACTTTGTGAACAAAAAAGATTTAAAAAGATAAAATATGAACAACGAAAGAAACGGTGTCAAAAACTGAGTCCCGAACAGAAAGTTATGCCCAAAACAAGTTTGGTGAAAACCGGGGCCAGAAACCCTGAAACTGGAAAACATCGACCAGGAGGAAATTCCAAGAGTACACAACTTGACGAAATGTGAAAATGAATCCCGTATGAGGATTCAGGCTCAAAACAAGACATTTTGCAATAACTTTCATTAATTGCACAATGGCCCCTCCAAAAAGTGAAAACTGCACTTATGACCCAGAATGAAAATATCTTCCAAAAATATTTTCTTAAAAACCGCTGAAATAAAATATCTTCAAAAGATATTTACGAAAAATACCCCAAGAAAAGAAAATAATTTCAAAGAACTTTGCATCTATGCCCCTATGGACACCGGGAGTAACCAGAGTACTTTCTTGCAAAAGTAAAGATACGTATTTCGTGGAAACCACTCAAGATGAAGGCACGTGAAGTCAAAAACCAACTCTGAGTATGAGAAGTGAGGTTGTGCCAAAAACTGACAAACGGAGATAAGACAGAATAGGGAAAAGGACGAAATAGTGCATAGTGTCAAAAAACGAAAAATGTGAAAATGACTCGGTACTCAAAGGAAGTTGTCAATCCACGGAAAGGAGTCTCAAGAACCAACTTTGAGCACTCGAGATGACACTAAGCGACACGAAACAGAGCTCAGAAAAGAAAATTAAACGAAAAAAATTCATTCGTAAAATTTCAGGAAAAAGGAAAGGAAGGCAAATGACCGGGTCGTTACAATACCGGTTCATATATATCCATATAAGTAGGACTTAATGTTGTTATGGTTAATCCAACTCATTCCAAATTAGATAGGATTTAGTGTTTGAACTAATCCATACCTAGTATGTCACTGTCCCATACCGGTGCATACAATCCTCCAGTTAACATAGTTGACAATACAATATTATATAGTTATCAACCATACTCCAAGTTATGCACAAGATATATGAATCCATATACATAAATATTAAGCATTCAATACAAGGCCTAAAAACCATATCCAATGTTGTAAACTGTTATAATATATGCAAACATTTACATCCTCCAACAAGATCCATGAATTGATACAATTTAATACAATTGAAGTACCAATTAAATCCACACTAAGTATAGTTGATTTTAATTAATTCACTATATCTATAACACTGGAAAATATACGATTATATATAATTAGATTATATATAAAAACTCTTGCCAAATTCCAGTAAATAAAATTAACATAATAGTGTGCAAGCTACAAATTTCCTCTTGGGTTTTACTTGCTCTGTTCCTCAATCCAATTGTAAATTTATATTTTTTCCATCACAATTCCAGCCTTATACAGTCCCACACATCATTTATACAATTTAAATTAATTGCAGAAACCCAGAAAGCCCAAACAGTTTTAAAAATCCACGCTACAGTGCATTTCAAGAGAGAACAGGCTCTTAAAATGGGAGCCTGCTCTATTTTTCCACATAGAGCCGGCTCTAGGATCTTAGAGCCGGCTCCATGACACCTAGAGCCGGCTTTCCCCTTTGGGAGCCGGCTTTAAGGGGTTTGGAGCCTTCTCTCCTTCCTCTTAGCAGCCCTCGTCCATTTTAGCTTTATCTGCTTCAATTCCGGTGATTTACAGAACCCTCTGTGATGTTTTTAATCCTTGTTCTAGGCTCCAACGTAGTCCTAGGTTCATATTAAATCTCTTAGATCCAATCCCAACATGTATAGGATCTAATTTTTAAAGCCACGAACACAGAACCTCTCCTAGAAATTTTTAAGCAAGTTTTTACAGATTTAATTCCAATTAATTTTTTGCAATTAAATACTATTCGATGGACTTGTTTTAGAGTTCAAACTTAGTCCCGGATTAATTACGAGGCATCCAATTATAATACTAAGCTCAATTAGAACAATGCTTAATTGTAAACACAGAAGGAACAGATTATAGAATTTCAATGATTATGAAAAACAGTTAATACAATGAGATCAAATAAATTCATATATGCATGGAAGCCATGTAATTATGTTTGTTTCAATCCATTTTAGCCTTCAATAAAACCCTGGAGTCTAACTAGGCATGCACAGAACACGAATTAAAGGGAAAGAGAAGAACAGAGACTTGCCTTGCAGTTTTAGATTTTGAAACTGTAAACCAACGTCTCTGGATTTTTCGTCAACTCCTAGGCTACCGTTCAACACCTCTGGTGCTCTTGGTTCAACCCAGAAGCACTCCACTCCTTCCACCTTAAGCCTCTCTGTAAATTACTCAAGCTCCCTTTCTGTTTCTCTACCCTCACAACTTTCTGTATGCCTCTGTTACATGAATAGGGTTAACAAAACCCTTGGCAAACCTATACTTATGTATTTATAGGTTTTAATTGAAACCCTAATTTAAATCCTAAACCAACTATATATCGGCTCCAATCCTAGACACGATTTAATTTAAAGCAGAAAGAAACCCTAATGAAACCACATAACACCGAAACACGAAATATCATATAAACACAATCTTGAAATAGTCCCATAATTTGAATTAAAAACATGTCAGTTAATAAAATAAATAAAATACGTAAGTAATAAACAAATAATACAAGAAGCTAAACAATTAAACACAATTTAACTAAATAAACAATTAAAATAAATAATCAATTAAATAATTAAAATGCTTTTAAAATAATTAAATTCCAAAATTCTAGGACTATCCTTTTTACATTAGGGGTATTACACAAAGTATCGTCCATTGGTGGTGGACTTGCTATAACGGCAATCCTCCTTAGAGCCTCTTCAGATAAGAAAGTGAGGGCAGAAGGAATGTTGTTCCAAACAAACGACTGCAGAATCCTAAGCCTCGCTCTATAAATCTTGAAATAATAAATGTTAGAAGAAAACCCCAAATGATGGGCAAGGAAACCAAAAAAATGTAGAAGGCAATTTTGACACGTGCACTAATAAGAATGTGTCTTGTAAGAAGAGAAAGTTGAAAGGGTGCTCATCTCGAACTCCCTAGGAATGGCAAGTAAGGGGGTCTGAGGAGACTTCCAGTTACCCCTTATAACAATGGGATTTTTCTTCCAATTTTTATCCGAGTCAGAAATATCATTATAGATCTCCCGATCAGTGATGGGATGGAGATGGTACTAGACTCCAGTTTTACTAGTCATTATTACTTTATAGTAGAACAGAAGGTCAAACGCATCTAACTGCAGATCCCGATCTAGATTTAGAAGTATCAAAGTGGATATTATCCTATAGAATTTAGGATTGACCTGAAGCGTGGCCAACCCTAGGACATTGAGGACCGAATGGAACAAGGAGTGAAGGGGGAATCTGACCACACACAATTGGGACGCAGTGAACAAAATCTCATTGTTTTCAAGGCCCCTTCCAGTGTTAGCACATTCTTCATCCAAATAAAGACGAGTGGTGACATTGTTAGGGATATTACAACGAACGTGAGGGGCATTGATATCAAAACCCATAGTAATGGAAATAAGAGTGAAAAAGATAAGAAGATTGCAAAACTAACCTTGAAAATGAAGGAACAAAAAGGCAGAGGAGATTGCCCGAAAATACAGACTCTTATCGGAGGGAAGCTTGAAGATTAGAACACGAGAATGATAAAAACAGACAGTGCTTGATAGTGACAAGAGAGGATAATGACCAAAGTCATTTCAAATTTATAAATACAGAAGACAATCACGTGGGGAGATCAAAAGTTAAAGCAATCATGATGATTCAGGAACTGAAGCGCATTAATAAGGCTCGGTCGTACATATTCTCCTATGCTATCACATCCAATCACAATCTGTCGCCATCATTACATATTAATCTTGCCCTAATCATTATGGCGAGATTAAAAGGGTAGATGAAAGGTTAGGAAATATAGGTGGGCCTGAGCCAGACCGGATGTGGCCCAACATGCTCGGTCGACTGGGTTGCTCACTATCCAAAAGGTCCAAAAGTCAGCCCAATGCATGTAGAGTCTAAAATAGCAAAAGGGGTTTCCATTTGGATTAATTTGTATAAGCAAACCACCCCAAAAAGGAGGTAGGTTCATCAACCTTCAATTTAGAAAAAATATATATTTATATAAGAAATTAGGGCAAATGTAAACTTTTATAAATAGAAGTGAGAAACGAAGAAAGAGAAGATAGTTTGGAGTGTAAGAAATTTTTTTTTTTTCTTTTTAATATAGATGTGACGGCCTTGGTTTTTCAAGCCAGTGCGTCCTGTGATGAACCGTAGTTTGACCCGATAACGAATCCGAAATGCGGAAGCGAAAATAGAAAACAAGTCTCTAGGAATATACAACATCCCTATGATACCAAAGTAACCTTTCATAAGGCCATGGAACTCCACGAGAACCAACGCGGAAGAAAAGATCAGAAAAAGACCAAATAAGCCCCTAAGGGCAAAATAGTCTTTTACATAGAAGTAATGTCTCTGGAAATGTACATCATTCCCAAGACACATCCGTGACTTCCCATGAAGTCACGAAACTCATAAGAAAGTATAGCGGAAGAAATTTTTTTTAAAAAAAAAAGAAAACCGAACAAGTTTAGCCCCAAGGGCAAAATAATAATTTTTAGCAAGATCTAGGTGCTACCGAGCACACCATTGGAAAGATAGTGAAAAATTAATCAAGTTAGACTCAAGAATCACTTGATTCGGAGTCCGGATGGAAGAGAAAAGTGAAAACAAAGTTTTGACGTCGCCGTAAATAGTGTTTTGACAGTAATGAATAGTAATCTGGGCAAAATGCTGAAATTCGTGCGCCGTTTTGAGGTACTAAACGATATTTTCTGGAAAAACACAAAGAAAAAACCCCCTTTAAAATAATTTTTCCAAGCTGACTATGTTAAAAGAAAATTTTATTTTTGACGTTAAATCCCCAAAATGCCCTTACAATAGACTTTTTCAAATAGTGTAGGTGCGCATAGGAAATCAAATTTGACTCGGAGTTTTCGGATCCAAGATGACATTTTTTGGAAAAATGTTGTGAAGAAACCCCTCCTAAAATCACATTTTCTATGTGACCATATCAAGACCAGAATTTAGTTTTCAAAATAAATTCTCAAAATGTCCCTAGATCAGTTTAGGCCAAGAGGGTTAAAAAGCTGCTACATGCATAGCAGAAAACTAAACTTTGCAAGGGATTTCTGGTACCAAGACAACATTTTTCTGGAAAAATACAAAGAAGAAACCCCCCCTAAAATTATGTTTTCTACCCCACCATAAGAAGAAAAAAAAATGCGCTGTGAAATACCTAGAACACCCCTAATCAGTCTAGGCCAAAAATAAGGAAAATGCAACTTTGCACCAAGTGTTCATTTGACCCTAAATGCATTTTTAGGCTAAAATGATTATGCACGCAAACGTATTTAGTGTTTTTACGCACGCGGGAATGGTCCGTGGCTCTAAAAAATGGACGATGCAAATTACGACCCCCCGACGGCCAAAAATGGCGAAAATAAAGTCAAAATGGAAAATTTGAAATCCAAAAATATGAAATGGTTTCAAATTACCATTTTGGCCCTTGGCCACACTTTATACATGATTAATGAGACCCTATGAAAGAATAAAAATGTAATTCCCACACCCAATGCAAACATGGTGAAGCAATGACTTGTCATTTTCCAATATTTCTATAATATTTCTTGAAGTTAAAAGTTACATAGGATACAAAATAATAGTCATTGGCCTCCGGCCTCATCTCATACATATCAAATATATCGTAAAATGTGTACTTATGTACACGTTACATATATGGTATCAAGGATACAAATTTTGACATACAAAGCTACAAATAGGATTTCATGCCAACATTTTCATGAAAATGATACTTCAAGTCTACAAAACTTCCATGGCTTAGTGTGCATCCCAAATCAAGGTCCTTGTACTTGAAAAATGTCCCCACTAAGTGGGTGAGTAGCATAAAGCTACTCGTAGGAGATGAGTATGCATCGACCTAACATTATACAATTATATACCTTAAGGTGAAACATGTTAAAGGGGCTCATGCCACCTAACGTCTATGTCAAAGTGGGACTCAGGGATCATCTTAAGCTACTCATGCAATTGACATGAATAACGACATACAAGTATACATGCTTAAGTACACTAAACCGTATTAAAACATGACACACGACATACAAGCATACATGTTTAAGTACCCTAAATCATGTTAAACAAGAAAAGAAAAATCTAACATACATACACAAGTATTCGATATATATATATAGAGTACTCATAAATCAAGTATACAAACACAAGTATACTAAGCTAAACAAAATACGCATAAGACAAGTATACATGGCACAAGTATACCAAATGAAATTTAAACTCATGGAGCAAGTATACAAGTTCAAGCATACTAAATAGGATTCAAATACCCAAAGTAAGCATCAATTCTCAAGTTACAAGTAATCCACGATTAACAACTTGAAATTAAATGCGAAATCAAATAGTGGAAAACTAGGACATGCGGTCGCTAAACCAAGTAAGTATTTTCCGGTAATTACGACCCACAAGGTACCACCTAGTGCTCACTTATGACTTAGAGGACACTTGTTTACGTACTAGAGCCAAACCTTAGCCATTACATAAATTATGTCCTCATAAGCTTTCCAAAATCAATAAGTTCAAAACTTATACAAAATCAAATGCAAGTTATCACATTCCATGCACAAGTAAGGTTGAGTCCACACAAACCATGTCCTAGACTTCAAGTCTATATAGCATATGACATGTCATGTCCTCAATATACAATTTATACCCAAAGCAAGAATATTTTACAACAATTAAACCAAATTACCATCCTAAGCCACAAGTACTAAATATGCTACAATTTAGTAACTAGCTTTCAAGGTAAACAATTATAATATTCTAACAAGTTATATACCTACACAAGATATATTTAAACAAGTCATGCAAGACAATGATATCCTATATCATGCTAAGTCCAATTCTTTGATTTAAACATAGAATTAATTTCAAAGACATAGTTAAATCCATAGAACAAGTGGATAGACTTTAATTAACTAAAATAATTAAATTCTCTAGATTTCAAATCAATCCCAAATAATCTCAAATTAATATATGTTAAGGGACATAGCATAGTCTTCATATATATCACATTAAATATTGAATCAAGGGATTAAGATACTTAAAATAAAATTAATAAAACTCATTAATTAATTTTTTCTAGATTTCCAAATAACTCCAAATGTCCTCAATTTTACATAAGTTGAAAAACATACCAAGGCCTATTTTAATATCACATTACAAGTTGATTTCATGCTTGTTACAATTATGTGAATTAATCTTTCACAAAAGATAAATATTAAATAAAATTTGCATTTCTTATTCAAATGCTCCCAATTTAATATATGTTGATATACATACCAAGGCCTAATTTATTAGCATGCCATAATTTAATTTTAAGGTACACACCTTCATAAGAATTAAATCTTAAACATAGAAAATAATTAAATTAAATTCTAAAACTTGAACAAAGGCATGCTTACAAGTTGTATATGCTTATATAACAATCAATACAACATTAATATAAACCTAAAACATCCTCTACCTCAATTTGAGATGAAAATCTCAAAAGCCACCAAAATGAAACCGCTCCGAATCCGACGATACTTTGGGGTTTTGTCGGGGACAACACGGTGAACATTAAACTCTAAAGAGGACCTACCAAAATCCTAACTTGACCTCAAACGCGAACTCAAAATTTAGCAAAAAACAGGTTCTAATAAGGGGGAAAGATGTGCGTCATCAAGACAAACACAAAACGCAAAGGCACTATGACTTTTTAACAAAGGGAAAGAGGGTTAATTGAGAGAAGAAGGGTGGCAGCCCTCCTTAGGCTGCCATGGCAGCTGTTGGTCATGCATGAAGAGAGAAGAAAGTCAAAAATGAAATGTCTCACCCCCCTTTTATAGGAAAACCCTAAAAGTGCCCAGAAAGGGTCCCGCTAGGTCCGGAAAAGTGGAATTTGAGCAGACGCGCTCAAATGACAAAACTTCGTGAACGAAAAAGAACCAAAATGAGAAAATATAAACAACAGAAGAAATGGCATAAAAAAATTAAGTCCCAAGCAGAGAGATATACCCCGAACAAGTTCGGCAACAACCGGGGCCAGAAATCCTGAAATTGGAGAAAAACGACCAAAAGGCAATTCTAAGAGTACACGACTCGACGAAAAGTGAAAATGAATCTAGTACGAGGATTCAGGCTCAAAACGAGGTATTTTTGCAATAACTTTCATTAATTGCACAATGGCCCCTCAAAAAAGTGAAAACTACACTAATAACCTAGAATGAAAATATCTTCCAAAAATATTTTCTTAAAAACACCTGAAATAAAATAGCTCCAAAAGATATTTTCGAAAAACACCCCAAGAAACAAAAATGTTTCTGAAGAATTTTGCATCCATACCCCTATGGATACGGGGAGCAACCAGAGTACTTTCCTACAAAAGTAAAGATACGTATTTCGTGGAAAGCACTTAGAATGAAGATACATGAAGTCAAAAACCAACTCCGAACACAAAAAAGTGAGGTTATGCCAACAAAGTGACAAATGGGAAAAAGACAAAATATGGAAAAGGACGAAAAGTGAATAGTGTCGAAAAACGAAAAATGTGGAAATGACTCGGTCCTTAAATGAAATTGTCAATCCAAATGAAAGAGTCTCAGAAATCATTTTTGAGCACTCGAGACGACACTAAATGACGAGAAACTGAACTAAGAAAAGAAATTTCAACGAAAAAAATTCATCTGTGAAATTCTAAGGAAAAAATAAATGAAGGAAATGACCGGGTCATTACAATACAGTAGTTCTCTTAGGGCATCTGCAGTGGGCTTAGGGAAGCTGTTTTCCCCGAGCCAAATGGCCCAAACTTACTCCATTAGCCTAGCGGCATTAGGCGGGGCCCACATGAGCTTGCTGGCTGGCTCATGGAATACCACGAGCCCGAGCCCGAGCCCGATCGAGTTTCAATTTTTTTTTTTTTTTTTTTTTTTCCTTTGCCAAAACGACAACGTATTGCGTGAACCTTTTTTTAATTTGTTTTTAAACTTTAGGTTGCAATGTTCAGGAACAATGCCTTAAGGCACTATTTGGCAGCTGGGTTTTTTTGGAAAAAAAACCCATAAATAGGTTATTTTGGGCTAATTTTTTTTTTTAAAAAATAATAATAAAATTCATTAAATAAAAAATATATTGTTTAGGCACTATTTGTCAAAAAAATAATAATAATAAAATAAAATAAAATTGATTTGGGCCAAAAATAAATTAAAAACCTTTTTTATTTTATTTTATTTTTCCTTAAAAATTGATTTTTTAAAACTTTTTTTACTTTAAATTTTTAATTTCTGCCACAAATAGTGCATTTGGCCGTTAAGGCACTGTTTAGGTCAACCAAATAGTGCCTTAATGGCTATAATTTTTAAAAAAATATTTTAAAATTCAAATTTTTTATACTTTAAAAAAAAAAAAAATTTAATTTAAAAATTTAAAAATAATTTCTCTTCTATAAATGCCCCAACTTTTACCATCATTTATCACATCTAACCCATCTCTATTATCTACCATTCAAGTTATTTCTTCTTCTATTTTCTCAATCTTAGCTATTATTTTCAAACTCATTTCGATTCCATGGATCCTCAACATACATTTTATTACAACACCCAATTCAACTCATTTCCCAAAAACAATATCAAATTTTCTTCACAGTCAGAACTACATTATAATTATTATAGTGGAGAATCTCAATTTCTTTCTCTTCAACCATCCCAATCTTCTCATCAATATTGTGGTACTTGTGTTTCACAATCAAGTAACTCATAACTTTTGCCAAAGCAACCAATTATCTGAAATACAAATTGGACCAAGGCTAAAAATGAGGCTTTATATTGGGCATGGATGTCCATTACCTCTGATGCGATTACAGGGATAAATCAAAGTAAGAAGTTATGGGAGCGAATCTTGGAATGTTATATACAACATATTAGTGTGTAAACTTTAATAATTCGTGTCAAACATTAATCACAAATAAACATTAATTCCAAGATATTAGAAGTTCATTATTTTCACATACCTATAATGCATAAATATATAGTTAGATATATATACCTCGATCCATGATAGCAAACCTTGTTGAGATTAAGTTGAATGTCGAGATCCTTTAATAACAAACTAAGCTGCAACTCCAAACAATAGGTAAAACGTAGGAACTGATTTCTCTCTCTTGGTCTTTTGCACACATAAACATTATACGTACGTATTGTTTTTATTAGCGTACATTACTGATGGGAATATGCATTTTTATAAAGGTAGAGAGAGGATCAGTTTTCCTTTTAGTAACCTTAACTTCACTTTCCATCAAAGTAAGGAACAAATATGAAAACACTTCCCCAATAATTAATTATCAAAAAGGTAATATATAAGTTGACCAAATAATATAATATTAATCTAATATATATTTACTTAACCACCAAATAATATAATATATCACATGTCCAAATCATGTGGGACACAATTAATAAATAATCTTACATTCTCCCTCTTGGCTCATATGATAACTTCCATAGTGGTTTAGTAAAATAGTCATTAGTATGCACCAAAAATCAGATTGACTGATTAAGCAAGTCATTATAAATACCATGATAAATAAATTACCAATGCGAGTCATGGCGGTTATATGTCACTAAATGACACAGTCCCTTCCATGTACCACAACATCAGTAACCAATTTAACATAGTCTATAAATGAAAAGTATCGATAATAGTCTAACTATAATGTCTTTTCAAGACTAGTACAACTTATTTAAAGGAATACGTACATGTACATTAATTAATAGAAAATATCAGAAACACATTTAATGAGCGCATAATGTCAAATATATATAAACACTGTTAAGAAATCCACAATTAAAAATTAATCATCATTGGCTCCATTCAAGACGCATTCTTTCAACATGTTCCATAAATGTCTTGGGTGGTAGTCCATTCGTTAATGGATTGAAATCATAAGTTGTGTGCTTATATGTTCAATAGACACTCGTTGTTTCTAAACATCTTCTTTAATGACAAAATATTTCAACTTTAGAATACCTATCATTTTTCATACAAGAAGATCAACAATTACAACATAAATTTTCAATAATCTGAAAATGGTACCAATAACTCCAAATCCTGAAATAAATTCTGCAACCATAAATTTTAGCCTCAAAGTATGCTACAAATTAAAAATTCATAATAGAAATTACTTTGCACTTTTTCATAATATTGTTCCTTCAGCCAAAAGGAACAAATAACCAATTGTGAATTAATTATTATCCACATATTCATAAAAATATCTTCCTAAGTGTGAGCATATAATCTTTTATTCATTGCCAATTTGTATATACATCAAACTCCACAATACATATATAAGGAATGTTTTTCGTTTCTTTACCTTCTACGTAACTCATTCTTTGGGATTGCATTAGGCTGAATTTATCCCCTTTTATGTGTGGAACAATACTGGTTAAATAATGTTCCATACTAAACCTTTCTAGAACTCTTTCAATATATATACTTTTTGAGACAATCCTAAAAATCCACGTAATCTATCATGAAATATTTTTATTCCTATCACGTAAAATGTCTCATCCATATATTTCATTTCAAAGTTCTTAGACATAACTTTTAGTTTCATATAATAAATTAAGATCATTATTAGCAAACAAAATATCATCAATATATATAGAATCAGAAATATAAACTTACTCTAACTAGCCTTCTGGTAAATACACCAATAAATAATGTTTTCCTTAAAATCTAAAGAAATAATAGTATCATTGAACTTAATATACCATTGTCAGAAAGCTTGTTTAAGTCCATATATTGACATCTTAAATTTACAGACCATGGATTCTTTAATGTGAAGCCTTCAGGTTGTTCCATATAGACTTTTTTTTTTCTAAACTCCCACTCATAAAAGTTGTATTCACATCCATTTGATGTAACTCTAAATCATTAATGCTACTAATGCCATGATATTTTAAGAGAATCCTTCTTAGATACTGTAGAGAATGTTTCTTTATAATCTTTTCATTCATTGTACTAATCCATTTAGTAAAATTATTACTGTTAATGGCTTGTGAATATGTAACCGGATCCTTATATATGTCCCAGTATCAAAATCAGATTCTTGCAGATACACCACATAGTCATCCGAAATAGCAGATCTCCTTTCTTTTCGATATCGTCTTAATGTTATTTCTTGTGGTTCTTTTACAATCTATTCATTAGTGACAATCTCATCATGGAGTTGTTGATCATTCAATTATTCTTCGTTGTTATACGGTTTAACAACTGTAGGAATAATTATTTCCTTAGAAGTTATGGGTAAAGAAATTTATACCCTAACTTCTTGAATGATCACATTCTTATTTTTATCACTCCCATTGACTTCACCATTCTTAATGAATCTGACATTTCTAGTTTAAACAATTCTCGTACTATGTTTAGGATAGTAAAACTTGTACCCTTTAGATTATAGGTAACAAAAAATTACTTAACATACTCCTAACCATATCTATAAGAGTACGATTACGCATTTCAGTTACACGCTTCTATTGTGGCATGCATAGCATAGTGTATTGAACACAAATGCCATACATTTTAAGGAGTTCACCACCTCTATATAGCCTTATGATTTTCACTTTTCTATCTAGTTATTTTTGAACCTCATTTATGTATACTTCAAGAGTACCCACTGCTTGAGATTTTTCATGCAACAAATAGATATATCCATAACGTGAAAAATTAACTATAAAGGCGATAAAATACTTTTCTCCAGCAAAAGATGGAATATCAGAAGGTCTACAAATGTTTGTATGAATAATTTCAAGAATCTATATACTTTTTGTGGTTTATTTTTTTTTTGTGTTTGATTTGTTTACCCTTAATACAATCTACACACACACCAAAATCAATAAAGTTTAGTTTCAAAAGAATCACATCCTTTACTAATTTTCCTAACATTTCACTAAATATTGTCGTAGCCTTTTATACCACAAGATAAATGAATTTTCATTAATTGAGCTACGCTTAATTCTAACATTATGATAAAAGGTCAAAAGGGTTTTAATAAATAAACTATTAGTTTGAATTTACAGAAATCATCAATAAGAATACCATAACTCACAAATTAGAATTTCTTGAATTAAAATTATTATAAAATTTAAAGGAAAGATCATTAACATAAAGTTTTGAAATCAAATCAAATTATGAAAAATTGAAGAAATATAAAAAGTTTAAAACAATTTAAATAAAATCCATTATCTAAGACTAAACAAAATGTCTCAATGGTTTCAACAAAACTTTTTCCCAATTCTTGTAAATAATAAATTCTCATTTGGATTTGTGATTTAAGCCATAAGAAATCCTTTCATCTATTTGAAACATAAACATTAATACCTAAAGTCAACCCATCATGTATTAGAAAGAATTTCAATAAGTATTTCGAAATATACAAAAGCTAAAGGCTTACTATTCTTTTTCGAATCATCCTTTATGTTTTATGTAATCTTTCTAAAAGTGTTCATACATGGTACGTGTATCAACAAAAATGCATAGTAGTGATATCAATTAATTTAATACCTCTAGTTTTTATTGTATTTTAGTTGCTTACGTGATTATGTGTTTATATGGTTTCATGTTATATGTTTAAAGGAATTAATTGTTTAATTTTAAGTGTGTGCTTAAGTGGTTTATTTAAATTAATTGTTATACGAAATTATTTGTTAAACGATGATGTGTTTGTTTAAATGTAATTTTATTTGCTAGATTAAATGTGTGTTTTATTTTTAGTTTTAAAAGGATGGATTTGGATAGTAGTAATGGACCAACAGTTAGGTCTCATGGACTACTTGAATAGGGGTTGCTTATAGGTACGGGTAATTACCCATATATGGTTGGTAGTATATATATACTTGCTATATACGTTTAAGAGGATAGAGTATTATTATTAATTATTTATTTTAATGTTATTAATAGTAATATTATATTAGGAGATTATATATATATATATATATATATATATAATTATAATTATAAATTATATATATATTTGGTGATAACGTATATGACATTATATGTGTATGTAATTATATTTTTATTTTATTTTCTTTTCGTTTGTGTTAGCCAACTTAATAGGGTTGGGATTAGGGTTGTATAAACTTATATATATGTAAGGTTATGTCTACCAAGTGTTTTAGAACCCTATTCACGTAACAGTGGAGGTAGAGAGAAAGAACAGAGAGGTTTGAGAGAGAACTGAGAAAACGAATGAGGGTTTTGGCTAAAGACTTAGGCTGGACCAAGGAGGAAGGTTGAGGGCTATTCGAGGGTTAGAACCAGGGCAGAGGAGTCCTTGATGACAGTCGCGATCGCCGGAAAAACTAGGAAGAAGAAGTTAAGGTTTCAATTCGAAACCTAGAGGCAAGTTCTATATCTTACTCTTTCCCGTAGACTTGTGTTCTGTGCATGCCTAGATAGTCTCCAGGAATTAAACGGACATTAAAATTGATTTAGTATGCATGTGATACAGAGTTTAAACTATTGTTACATGTTGTTAATTGAGATTGAATTATGGTATCAATTGTTTCGTATTATGTACTTTAATTATTGTTAATAATGCATACTGTGTTTTAAAAGTTTCTGGGATAATTTTGGGACATAGACTGACCTCTGGGAACTTAAGCAAAACATTACAGAGGGTTTTTAACTTCATCGGAGGCAAGGAAGATGATAGGAAGCAGAGGTAGAGCCGGCTATTAAAGGGATGGGGCCGACTCCCTTTATTTTTCTGCATAAGGCTCTTTGGGAGAGAGAGAGAGCCGGCTCTCCAATGGAGGGAGCCAGGTCCATCAAGGGAGAGCCAGCTCCATCTTGTGGGGAGGCGGCTCCCCTTTTGTGAATACACCAGTTGGTGTATTTTGATAGGTTTTTGGGTTTCAGGGGCTCTAGTGTAATTTTGGAACTTATATGGATGGTTTTAAATAATTTAAATAAGCATAATAAAATCCCAAATGATTAATCTATGCTATGAACTTGAACATCATGAGATTTAAAATTAAATTTGTATGTTGTTAATGGTTTTGAAGGATTTAATTGCTTACTGTCATGTTAACAAGTTAAATGGATGGTTATAAATTTACTCTTGCATTTTACAGTATAATATGCTCAGTAGATATCTGATTTTTCATTATACTCATCTCTGGATTTTAATTGAAGGATTATTTTATTTTATTCTATTAATTATTGAATTTTGTGGATAATATGCACCGGTATGGGACGGTGGCATATTAGGGACGGATTAGCTCACAACGCTAAGTCCTACCTACTCTGGAATAAGGAAATGGATTAACTATAATGTTAAGTCCTACTTATAATTCATGTCAGGTCAATGAATAGTTGAATGACATTACCCTGGTTTGGATGGATATATATATATATATATATATATATATATATATATATATATATATATATATATATGTTTATGGTGTGATATGAGCTTGAGTCTCAGGATCATGGTTAGTGTCTGTATATCGTCTAGGATAGATAACTGGACATAGTAGACATCTGGGTACCCTGGTAGGTCTAGGTATACATGCCCATTTTATGTGTGATTTGTATGTTACCTTCTATTCAGGTTGCGATAGACCTATGGATTAGTGAGCATCCTATAGTGTGTGTGTGTATATATATATATGGACTATTTAGCAATTGTTAAGTTATCTAGGATGTATCTGCATATCGGGTCTCTGCTTGGACTGTAGTAGAGTAGAACTTGTTTGTCGGCCTGACCCACCATCATTTTTCAAGTATTCGTTAGGAGTAGGAATTGTTCGTGCTGAGCAGGGATCGTCTACTTCATTCTTCCGGATTGTCTACATAGGAGTTCTCTTTGCAATTTCAGTATTTCGTTATAAACTGTTGGTTGTTCAATTTTGGTTTTCCAGGGGTCCACATATTATGGATTCCCGAGTTGTATAAATTGAAGGATTTCTTGTATCCGAAGAATTTATTAATGGAAATTTATTATGAGGTATTATTTATCATTTTAGTTTCTGATCAACATTTTAGTTATTCTTATTTTCATATTTGTAATCTGTGTTCGATTATTGCCATTTGTTTTTTATATCCTCGGGTATTCGGGCGTGGGCCTGGCCAACCCGCATCCGGAAATCCGGGGCTATCACAATTAATAATTTTCATTTTAGATATTTATCTACAATACAAAAACATTTTTATAGTCAAATATTCCTTAGCACTATCATTATGAGGAACATTATTTGCATGACCATAATGCTTAATCAGTTCGATCTCTCCCAAGCTTTATGGAGAATCTTTTCTTTCTCGCTGTCTTTATCACTAATAAAAGCAGGTTTATCAATTTAAAATGCTAAATCAAGATTTAGCACACCTAAATTTTGAACTTAACTTACTCATTCCATTATAAGAAGTTAGTTCTATTGAGAATCGGAACAGATGTAGTATGCAAATTAAAAGATGTAATAAAACAAACATAATAAGATAAAATGTTCATAACAATAATGCTTTGAGTTAACAACACATATATATAACTTAAAATATAAATACAATGTATAACTATAGTAACCCTTTGGGTGACAACTATAAAATACTAATAATGATTGTACACACAAATTTTATAGTCTGCAATAAAAACAAAATTTGGAACAAATAGAATATTTTATTAATTTATAAGATAGAGTACAATCCTCTGTAATAATATTCCAAAGAATAAGGTCCTCTGATTCGATCTCCTTTTTGGTTGGTTGGATCCAAGGGCTGTACGAGCTTGATCTTGAATCACCGTGGAATTTTGATGAAGAACGGCACGTCTTTGGCTGTACTTGTTGTTGATCACAATGGAATGTGGATGAAGAACGACACGATTTGATGTGCTATTAGTTCTTCATCTTCAGAGAGGATTTGTTGAATTTGGTGAAGAACGACACGACTTTGGATGTGCTTGGTGTTCTTCGCCTTCAGGTTTGCCCTCTGGATTTCTGATTCCCTCAATTTCTGGACCTTCTGGATTTCTGAGTCTCTGGATTTTTGGACTTTAAATTTGTGTACCCCTTCCTTCTTCCTTCAGGCCTCTATTTATAGGCTTCTTGGATCCATAGGATGATGATACGTGTCATCTCCTGATAAGGATAAAATAATAACTGGGTCGGGCCGGTTTTATTATGATAATTATCCTTAAAAATAATTATTCCAAATATATTTTACTAGGAATAATTATCTTTTTATTTAACCATCTGGGTTGGGCTAATTAAATAATTTAAGTGGATCAAGCTTGGGCCAATTAAATAACTTAATTAAACATTAGGCCCATATTTAATGGGTCCATTTGTCAAAACCAAAGCCCACTAAAATTTAGTGTCTACAAATTGCTCCCACTTCGAGTCCCAAGTTTGACAGGACTTGTCTCCTTTTTCAAATAGGACTTGAAGTATCCAACTTTCTTTCTTTCTTTCTTTTCTTTTTTTTATTTTTTATTTATTTTTCAACTTTGGATTGTAAGATTTCCTTTTTTGCTTTTCTATCCAACTTTGAATTGGAATTTTACTTTCCTATTTGAACTGAATTACATAAATCCTAATACAAATAGGAAGTATTTTGTTGTCTATATATACCCCCAAAATTATATTGTTTGACATCAATTCTAATATTCTCTAAAGACTTGTCAGATTACAACATCTGAAGACTATGTTGGATTGCGGCTGCTTGAACAAATAATTAGTATGATTTCTTCTTCTTCTTTTTTTTTTTTTTTTTTTTTTTTTTTTTTTTTTTTTTTTTTTTTCTCTCTCTCTCTCTCTCTGTTTTTTTTTTTTTTCCACGCATTTTTTTCCCTTTTTTTTCACGCATTTTTTTTCCTTTCCTTCTTTTTTTTTTCTTTGTTTTTTTCACAAATTTTTTTTTTCTTTCCTTCTCTTTCCTTTTTTTTTCTTTCATTTTCACGCTATTTTTTTTTTTTCTTTTTCTTTTTTAAGGGCTTGATTGAGTATAGCAACTTGATTTTGCCATAATAGAAAATGAAATCCTCCTTCTAGACAACACCGATCGAGCTTCAAAATTTGTTTGTTGTTCCATCATGATGGTGTTCAAGTGTTTTACAAAGCAAAAAATGACTATCTTAGAGAGCAAAAATAGTCGAAGAAGCCAAGGAACCACATTAAGCTTATCTGACTCACTTCTCGGTCGCAATACCATTCATATGCCTGATCTTGACAATGAACATTATTCTTCTCATTGGACACGCATTCAAATGCCTGATCCCGACAAGGAACATTGTTCTTCTTATTGGACACGCAAGGCTATAGGCGACCTTACCAACTTTGGTCTTGATTAGATTAAATAAGAATCCATTGTCTCGGAAACCTTGATATTAAATTCTCCACTTCATGAGAGAATAGTTGAGGAAATCCAGTTTTCACTCTTGGGTCTCAACATTCAAGCAAAGAAAGTATCATGGAGTATTCCCTGCATACTTTCTGCTGAATTGCCACACACCGAACTATATTGGGAGTGGTTAGAAGATGTCTTGGCGCGTTTCCACGACTTTCTATCAAAACAACTATATGGTACTCTGTTCACCTCCCTATTTTCTTATGATCGCCATAAAGATGTATTCAAAGTATTCCTTGAATGTTGGTGCCCAGCCACTAATATTCTTCATGGTTCTATCGGCGAGTTATCTTTATATGATCACCATGGAGATGTATTCAAAATATTCCTCGAATGTTGGTGCCCAACCACTAATATTCTTCATAGTTCTATCGGCGAGCTGTCTTCATATGATCACCTTGGAGATGTATTCAAAATATTCCTCGAATGTTGGTGCCCAACCACTAATATTCTTCATAATTCTATCGGTGAGCTGTCTTCATATGATCACCATGGAGATGTATTCAAAGCATTCCTCGAATGTTGGTGCCCAGCCACTAATATTCTTCATGGTTTTATCAGCGAGCAAAATTTTTTCTTCGACACCTCAACAGAAAGCCAAAAAATCTTTTTCAGCAATACCTCAGCGGTAAACAGAATTTTTCTTCAACGAAACCTCAACGGAAAGCCAAATTTCTCTTTCAGCAATACCTCGGCGGCGAGCAGAATTATTTTTTTCTTCAACGACACCTTAACGGAAAGCCAAATTTCTCTTTCATACATCGTCGGTGAGCAAATATTTTTTAGCAATACCTCGACGGAAAGCCATAATTTTCTTTCAGCAACACCTTGGCAGTGAGCATAATTTTTTTCCTTCCAATGACATTTCAGTGGTGAGTCAAAATTT
Source organism: Cornus florida (assembly GCF_030987335.1). Lineage (NCBI taxonomy): Eukaryota > Viridiplantae > Streptophyta > Magnoliopsida > Cornales > Cornaceae > Cornus > Cornus florida. Next base: position 14,142,220 of record NW_026775571.1, on the reverse strand, counting down.
TGTTGCAGCAACGCTTTGGCGATTACCCGGATTCTTCAGCAACACCTTAGCGGCAAGTCAATTTTATTCATTTCTTCCAGCCACCGCTCGATGGCGAACAAATTTTTTTTTTTCCTCAATGATAGCTCAACGAAAATCTTTTCCAGCAATACCTCAGTGGCAAGCAGAATTTTTCTTGGCACCTACAGTCTGGCGATGAACCAATTTATTTCTTCGCAACTACACTTTACCGGATCAAAATTTCCTTTGTAGCTACAATTATGGCGATGGACCAAAATTCTTCTTTGTAGCTACATTTTGGCGGTGGGCAAATTTTTTCCTTGCAGCTACAATTTGGTGACAGACCAAAATTTTCTTTGCAACTATATTTTGGTGGCATGCCAAGTTGACAGGTGCAATGAGCACTTTTGATATTGCATGATGAGTGACAACATCTTGAGAGCAAGCCAAGTTGAAAATTTGTGACGAGCGACAACAATATCTTGACAGTAAGCGAAGTTGATTAATTGTGACTAGTCCTTTTGATATCTTGTGACAAACACACTTTGCCATTTTGTATACTCTGAGGATTTTTTTTTTGTTTTTTTTAGCGTTGTACTGAACTTAAAATAAAATTCTAAGCTGCCTACGTACCCTCAAAAGAGGGATCAAGTCATCACGTAGTTCAATAGAGACATGAGTTTTTTCAAAAAAGTTTATACTCGTGTCAAAGAGTTTTTTATTTTATTTTATTTTATTTTTTTTCAAATAGTTTATACTCGTATTAAAGAGTTTTTGATTTTTTTTTTTTTTTTCTTCAGGTAGATAGTTTAGGCTTGTATCTGGGAGCACTTTAACTTTAATAATTTTCTTCAACTTTGCAAGAATAAGACGACAATCCAAGCTTATACTGGAGTGCACAAACTATCTCGTCGTCACTTTGAGGATTTTCTTCTTGGTTTCCTTGACTTAATGCCCCCTGTGATTTTGCACTTTCGGTTGAAGTTATTGTTGTAGCATGGTGCGTTTCTTGATGCAAGTCTTTCGAGATGATGCTTATAATGAAAGATGAAGCTATTTTGTCATCCAAGTTAGGAAGTATATTGTCTTCTTCTTCGGACTCACTTCTCTCATCTTCTTGAAGGATGTCAGATATATCAGGAACATCTTCTCTAGCACCATGATTTTCTCTGCTAAGCTCCATGTTGTGGGCTCGAGTAACAAGCTCTTCAAATGTGCGAGGCTTAATCCCTTGTAGGATGTAAAGAAGCTCCCAGCGCATGCCTTACGTACATGCTTCAACTGTAGAAATTTCAGATAAACAATCTTTGCAGTTAAGACTTAGAGCTCGCCAATGGTTGATGTAGTTAACCATCGGTTCACTCTTCAGTTGTTTTGTATTTGTAAGCTCTAGCATACTAACAGTACGATAAGTGCTGTAGAAACGGTTAAGAAATTCTCGTTCCATCTGCTCCCAACTGTCAATACCTCTAGCTTTGAGATCTGTGTACCAATCAAATGCATTCTATTTGAGGGAACGAACGAATTGCTTGACAAGGAGATCTTTGTTTGTACCAGCATTGCCGCAAGTTTCTACAAAGTATGCGACATGTTGCTCGGGATTGCCTTTTCTGTCAAATTGTTGAAGCTTTGGAGGTTGATACCCAACCAGCATCTTTCTATGTAAGGCTTTGAGTATATGTGATCACTTTGAGGAACGCCCCTGTATTGTTCTCTTATGCAATTCACTATCATGTCTTGAAGTTGTTAGATAGAAAGTGAGGTGACGGAGGCAACATCAATTGTTAGATTGGCGGAAACGTCATTTTGATCATCAATTGAAGTGTTCTCTCGCATAGAATTAGAATGAGAAATTCGGCCTTTGCTTGACTCAGCATTGTCGTCGCGTAATTTTAATTTTTCTGTTAGCGAGGCAATTTTCAGATCTTGCTCCTTGAGAGAGTGTTGTAATCTTTCAATTTACACGGGCCATAGTCGTTAATTGCTCTTCATATGAGGTAGTACTCGTAATCATGACTGGCATAGTGATGGAGTCAGAAAAAATCTTTGGCCTTGGGTAGACCAGCCTTGAACTTGAACTTGTGACTAGAGCAACCTTTTAGGTTATAGGAACCTTCTTCCTTGCCCCCAGCGAGGTGGAACTTGAACTTGTGAATGGAGCAACCTTTGAGGTTGTAGAAACCTTCCTCCTTGCCCCTAGCGAGGTAAATGCAGTATGAGTTTGAGTTGTTACTTTGACAGATTTGGCGGAACTGACTCTCATTGTATCGTGCTATCTTTTGACAGGAACGGATCATTTGACCATGCTCCACATCATTGAACTTGCAGAGGTGTTTGTACCACTTGACGAAGTTGCAACCTTCTTGCCACCTTTTGTGGTGGTATTGATGTTGTCTGTTATGACCGCGATGTCTTTAGTGGTGTTCTTGCTCTTCATTTGAATCTTGTTGAAAGTCATAGAATTTGACGATGAATTTGTTGAGGATTTGATATAGGAGAAAGAGATGAGAGGCAAAGGATGTCCCACCGGGCGTGCCAGAAATTTGTACACACAAATTTTGTAATCTGCAATAAAAAATTGGGAGCAAATAGAATATTTTATTAATTTATAAAGATGGAGTATAATCCTCTGTAAGAATATTCCAAAGAATAAGGTCCTTTGATTCGATCTTCTTTTTAGTTGGTTGGATCCAAGGGCTGCACAAGCTTGATCTTGAATCACCGTGGAATTTGGATGAAGAACGGTACGTCTTTGGCTGTGCTTATTGTTGATTACCGTGGAATTTGGATGAAGAATGACACGATTTGATGTGCTCGTTGTTCTTCGTCTTCAGAGAGGATTTGTTGAATTTGGTGAAAAACGGCACGACTTTGGATGTGCTTGGTGTTCTTCGCCTTCAAGTTTGCCCTTTGAATTTCTGATTCCCTTAGTTTCTGGACCTTCTAGATTTCTGAGTCTTTGGATTTCGAGACTCCGAATTTTTGTACCCCTTCCTTCTTCCTTCAGGCTTCTATTTATAGGCTTCTTGGATCCATAGGATGATGACACGTGTCATCTCCTGATAAAGATAAAACAATAACTAGGCCTAGTCGGTTATATTATGATAATTATCCTTAAAAATAATTATTCCAAATATATTTTATTAGGAAGAAATATCTTTTTATTTAACCATCTGGGCTGGGCTAATTAAATAATTTAAGTGGACCAAGTTTGGGCTAATTAAATAACTTAATTAAACATTAGGCCCATATTTAATAGGTCCATTTGTCAAAACCAAAGCTCACTAAAATTTTAGTGTCTACAATGATACTTACATGTATTTATATGTATACCTTTATTAGTGATACATTATTTAATTAAATAGATAAGTTACCTTTGGATATCCTATGTCTACCTAATAAAAAATATACATACAACCCCTAAATTTTCATTTAATCACTTGAAAATCAATTTCCTTTGGGGAATTATTTCTCATAATTAAATAAACTTTATATTCATGAATATCACAAAAAATCATAAGTATCGTAATTCATGTAATATTGCAATTATGTCTACCACTAAAATTAATATCCATCAATCATTATGGTTGGGCCACTTTGGTAGCTACCAACCTTTACATAATATGAATATTAAATTAGTTAGTGACTAATTCATCATTAATTATGTTTACTTCTAAAATTAATATTCATCAATCATCATGGTTAGGCCACTTTTGTAGCTACCAACCCTCACATAATATGAATATTAATTTATCTAATGATATATTTGTTGCCCAAGAATTGACTCTAGAGGGGGGGTGAATAGAGTCAATGCCAAACAATGGATAATTTTCGCAATATATAGAAATACAATTTCTATTCAACAATTTAAGTAATTATGCAATAATCAAGATATGAGATCAAGATATGGAATAAGCAATTAAAACATAATTATAAGAGAGATAAGGGAAGAGAAATTGCAAACAACAACACGGCGATTTTTGCGAGGTTCGGAAACTCCTACTCCTCGGCTCAAGATCCCTCTTAAGACTTCCCAATCCAATATAGCTTCTCCTTGCGGGTGGAGAGCAAACCTTTACATGAAGTAAGACCTTACTTCTTTTCTTTGCTAGGAGAACACCCTTCTCCTAGGCTTCTTTTGGGTCACACCAACCCTTACAAGTTTGTAGAAAATATTGTAATTGAAATACAAGATTGAATCTCTCTCAAGATAGATATACAAGTGCAAGCTCACAAGAAATATCTCTCAAAGATTGATGTACAAACTTAAGCTCTCAACTAGAGTATATATGAATATAAGTGAAGCTCAAACTCTATAAATGATATGAATGAGAGAAGATGATATAAGTGAAGAATGTAAGCTTTTATAATCTCTCAAGTAAATAATAGAGCAAAAACTCTATGAAGATTAAAGCAAGAGCAAAAGCCCTTTTAATCTTTGCTAGAATCTCTCAAGATAGAATAAGAGTGAATGAGAGAGATGAGAAGATTAGAGAACAAAAGCTTTCTTGAAATGTAATATTATGTCTCTCAAAATGGTGGTCTTTTTGCTTCAGCAAAATGAGCCTTCCTTATATAAACAGCCGTAGCTTAATATGTCTGTTAGAAGTAGTTGGAAGACTTAAATGCAGAAAAGTGCCGTTGTAGATTCAAATATCTTAGAAGAGCCGGCTCTACAAAAAATTGGAGGAGGCTCCAATGAATGGGAGGCGGCTCCAATAACTGGGAGGCGGCTCCAATTCACAAAATGCATTCTACGACACACAATTTGGCTACTGGAGTGCAAAGAGGCGGCTCCTATAATTGAGAGGCGGCTCCAATAAAAATGAGAGGCGGCTCCAATAAAAATGGGAGGCGGCTCCAATTGATAAAATGTGCTTGCTTTAGTTTTCATGGAGGCAACACCTTGTTTTGGATTTTGACAGAAAATGGCATGACTTCAAATGGACATAACTCAGTCTATGAAACTCCAAATGACGTGAAATTTAAGTCTAAATTTATTGCCTTGAAGTCAGCTTTCTAAATCCACTGGCCTTGCTCAAAAATTCCAAACACAGAAGAAGTTATGGCTATTTAAGTGCAACCTGGTCAGAATTTTCGCAGAGCAGAATCATGTATTTTGTGAAGCTCATATCTCAGTCATTTTTAATCCAATTTAGGTGAAATTTGAGTCTAAACTCAAGGGCTCGAAGTCAGCTTTCCAATGCCACTGGCCTTGTGTAAAAATTCCAACTACACAAATAGTTATAGTAGTTTTAGTGCAAGCTGGTCTGAAATTTTCTAGGCTGAAAATAGCTTCTTTTGAGATATCCATCTTTCTAGCACCTAGGACTTTGATGAATGATTCAATTTTGTTCAAGACCTATTTCTAAGAGTCTAGGGACATATGGAGATGATAAATTTCAAGTGCATTGTGTCCTAGAGTCATTTACCAAATTATGGCAACAAAGGCTTTAAAGATGAAATATTAAGTTCAATGCCTTTTCCTTTTCTTTCTAGACACCAAAGTAAATCTTATGATTAATGTGCATGGTCCTAGCATTTCTAGCTTAAGTTGTGAGTTCTTTCAAAGCTTATACAAGCTTGAACTAACCCTTTCTTAGCAAAGACTTCATATGACAATATCTATCAATGAAGTGCAAAGTCTAGTACTAAGGATATAGGAATATGTGAATGATGATAATATGCATGATCCTATAGAGATGAGCTTCAAATGGATTCATAAATACTTTGACATTGAATCCGAAACACTCACCATCCTATCTACCCCTTTTCTTCATGCATTGTCCATGATCGTTTAGGCTTGAGGTAGTATTGCTTTCTTTCTTCCTTTGAGTTGTTTTCTTGCTCATTGAAGTCCAAGCTATCTTTGGACATTGCATTTTGTTCCTTGCAACTTCATGTCTTCATTGTATCCATTTCTTTCCTTGATGTGATCTTGAATAATGGAATAGTTTGAATGATCTTTAGTACTTCATTGAGGTCATTCTTTGAATGTGAATAATCTATATAACACTCAATGTAAACATTAGTCCTTAAACACCATTAATGGTTTGTTATCATCAAAACACCTTGATTGTCATTGGATGAAATCCTTAAGGTCAACAATATTAATCATTAAGTTATGTTTACTATTAAAATTAATATTCATCGACCATTATGGTTAGACCACTTTGGTAGCTATTAACCCTCGCATAATATGAATATTAAATTAGGTAGTAACTAATTAATCATTAATTTACCCATTTAGCATTATACATATATACTCATCTGATCGATCCAAGTTTAGGTAAGTTCGATCCCAGAAACTAAATAGTCCAAAAATTCAATAAAAGTATTAGTTTACTTTATGTACTTAATAAAACATATTATTTTTATTTTCGGACTTGAAGATTATAGTTGAATCAATTTAAAATTCATTCTCCAATATGTATGTGTGCTTGGATATAAAATAATAAGTTATTTGCATGTCCAATATGATTAAATTAAATATCAAGATTCATATATTATTCTAAAAATTTAAATTTCTTTAATAAAATAAATAAATACACATACTTTATTTATTTAATATTTTATTAATTTTTAGATAATTAATAAAATATAATAAGTAATCAACTATAATAATTGATATGCAAATTGATTTCATGAAAACAGTAACAAAAGGAATAGCTACTAACAGTTTTTAAATCAAATTGAGATTCCTATCATGCACAGAAATAAAAAGCCAAGCACATGAATTGGCATATTGTTTGTCTTATTATACATATGTGTATACTTGTATAAGTAATTATTTCAGTTGTATGATCATAAATACCAATTGAATGATTCTTGCTGCAGTTAACCTAAAGCAAGGGCAATTCCAATAGTTTGTTTTAAGATTCCATTAAAAGAATAACACTAATAACAATTATCTTAATTTGATTATAACACTTGCCACTGTGAGCATCCAAATAACATATACGAAAAACAATTCAACAAGGTTTGGAAATCAAAGCATACACACCAAAATTAACTGTTTGTTGCACACAAACTGATCAAAATCATACCCACCAGTTCCATGAGACCAAATAAAACGCATATGGTATGTATCTATCTCTGAGTCGAATCTAATAAATTAAATTATATAATTATATAATTTTAATTTATACTTACACATATAATTTATGTAACATTAATGAAAAATAATGAGTTCGTAAAGCATAAGCTCTGATACCACATGTAAACTTTAACAATTCATGTCAAACATTAATCCCAAATAAACATTAATCCCAAGATCTTAGAACTTTATTATTTTCACATACCTATAGTGCATAAATATATAGTTAGATATATATACGTCAATCCATGATAGTAAACCTTGTTGAAATTAAGTCCAACGTCGAGATCCTTTAACAACGCACTAAGTTACAACTCCAAACAATAGGTAAAACGTGGAAATTGATTTCTCTCTCTTGGTCTTTCGCACACATAAACATTATACGTGTTGTTTTTATTAGTGTATATAACTGATGGGAATACGCACTTTTATAAAGGTAGAAAGATAACCAGTTTTCCTTTTAGTAACCTTAATTCCACTTTCCATCAAAGTAAGGAACAAATATGAAAACACTTCCCTAATAATTAATTACCAAAAAGGTAATGTATAAGTTGACCAAATAATATAATATTAATCTGATATCTATTCACTTAACCATCAAATAATATAATATATCGCATGTCCAAATCATGTGCGCCACAATTAATAAATAATCTTACATGGTATTCCTTCAACTGACAGAAATCGAAGAGCTTTGATGAATCGTTGGTCCACCATCCAACAAAAAATCAGCAAATTTTTCTGGTGTATGACTAATATCGAAATGAATTGTCGCAGTAACTTCAGTACTGATGATATGGTGAGTTATTTATTGTTTAAATATAACTCATAAATATTTTAAACAGTTGGTTTTTAATTTTTTGTTAATTTTTTCGTGTAGATGATAGCAGCTAAAGACCTGTTTCGTAGCCAAACAGTTGGTAAATTTAAGTTAGAAAATTATTGGGAGATTTGAAGCATAATAATAAATGCCATTCACATTGTGCCAAACAAGTAGAAAAAAGAAAAAATAGCCGAAAAAGAGGAGTGGATTTGACTTTAACATTAATGAGTTTGTTGGGCACTCATTACCATCTCCGTCAAGTCATATAGCCATGACAGATGGAGCTTCAATTGAAGAATCACCACACATGGGGGAAAATGATTCACCCGGTGTGGAAGAATATCAACAACTACAATGACTAGCATGAAGAAAAGCGGTGAAGTAGCGCTGAACAAAAATTAATTCAGTATTTGAATTACAAAATTAATTCGTTACCAATTTTAATGATCTCAAATGACATCATGAGAGTCGTCAGGAGAAAATGAAGGATGCCCAAGTGGCACGAGAGGTAAGAAAATGGGAGAAAGAGAAGACGAGGCAGCTAAAGATTCTAGACAAACAAAGAGCTGAAAAGAAGGAGATCATATTAACAGATCTAAATTCGGCACCAATAGAAGCAGGGAAAACTTGGATTATTGCATGACAAAATGAGATATTGGAATCTTTGCATTCACGATCTGCCTCAAAGTTCCCATAGGATTTTGTAATCCTTAGTCTATGTATTTTCTTAATCCAATTTATGATATTGTATTGTTTAAGTTATTTTTAATTGTTTTGTTTAATTTGTTTTTTTTTTAATACATAATTGATAATGTATTGTTTTAAGTTATAATATCAATCCTAATTTTTTTAATAATTTGCAAAAATATTGTTTGATTGAAAAATATTGCCGTTGAGAAACAATTTCATTATTTTAAATATTAAAAAACCGTTACATAATAAAATTATATTATACGAAATATAGCTATTACAAATATAACCGTTAGGAATATAGTTGTTAGGAAAATTTAAATTTTATTTATTTATTTATATATTTACTTTTTTGGAGAGCAAAAATTCGAAGAGCCTGATGGAGTGTCTCTTTCTAGAGAGCGACTCTTGAAATTGCTAATGCGACTTTTAAAATGTTGACGTAGCTCTTGAAAAAGCTAAAGTGACATTTTAAAGAGCCAAAATTTAAAGAGGCTGGTGTATATGGCCTTAGGTAACATAGAAAGTCTTTTAAGATCGCTAAATTCATTGACCTCAACCATCTGCACGCACTATGACTTAATGAATTGTCAAATTAAGCTGGTTGTTCATGGTTGAAATTGTTGGAAATGGGGGCGTTAAAAACATAAACTTTGGAAGAAATTTTGAATAGATTCCGCTAAGAATTTTTTTGCGGATCTATAGATGAGCACGTTCCTCTCTGCTAGGAGATGAACGTGGTATATATACTTTCCCAAATCTGTTTCCGGGTGAATGAGAATTTAGCTCCAAAGTAAGGTGTTTGATAAGCCTAAATGGGTTTGTAAAATGTGGGAAGTATTTGTCCCACATTGGAAAAATATTAAAACCAAAAGGCACCATGAAGCCTATTTAAACCCCTCCTTGGGTTGATTCCAAAGCACTCCAATTCAGAATCATTTTCTCAAATTCTGAATTCTCTCATTTCTCTTTCTTCTTTTATAAGTGTCTATGGGTTCAAGCCCTTGTCTTTGGGTTTGAGCCTTAGTCAGTCACTCCGAGTCCGAGTTCGAGTCAGAGAGTATTACACCGAGTCGGTTCGCCTATTCCTTTGGTTTGCAGTGCTACTACCGAAGGAACTAAAAGTCGTTGTATCTTGGGAGATAGACGCCACTGAGTCCGTTAGTACCATAGCGGGGCGAATCTGTCTTAAGGACATAGAATCAAATTCTAACCTCGACTTATTTTCAGGTTCTTTTATTTTGTTTTATTTTATTTTATAAGATATTATATATATAGATTATTATTTTATAATAATAATTATATATATACACACAAATTATATTTATGCATAATATTTAAATAGTAATATTATAGTATATGTTATAATTAGACCATATTTTTTTATTACAAGCTTAAGACAGATTCGGCTTATACTATAGTTTAATTATTTAAATATTATTATTTTTTCTATAAATTTGACTGTAGTCTATATATTTAATATATATCAGACGAATGGCAAGTACAAGTACTACTATGTTTAATGTTCCAGTCAGTCATGGGGAGAAGCCCGAAAAATGGGGCGGAGTTTAAAAGGTGGCAACAGAAAATGATGTTCTACCATACAACTCTAAATCTGAGCAAGTACCTAGCTAAAACTGCCCTAGTGCTAGAAGAGGGAGAAATTGACATTACAAAGCTAGGAGCTGTTGATGCATGGAAGTATGGAGACTTCCTATGCAAAAACTACATCATCAATGGATTGGACAACACTTTATATAATGTGTACAATCTAATGAACACCGCTAAAGAGCTATGGGAGTCATTAGACAAGAAATATAAAACTGAGGATGTTGGCTTAAAGAAGTTCATGGTCGGACAATTTCTGGACTTTAAAATAATAGACTCCAAGACAGTCATGAGCCAAGTGCAGGAGCTCCAGCTGATTCTACATGAGATATATGATGAGAAGATGACTTTAAGTGAATCTTTTCAAGTAGCTTCAATCATTGAAAAGCTACCACCTACTTGGAAAGATTTCAAAAAGCATAAGCGCAAGGAAATAGGGCTCGAAGACCTGATTGTCAGGTTGAGAATTGAAGAAGATAACTGCACATCTGAAAAGAAAGCCAGGAATTCTTCAATGGTGTCAAAGGCGAATATAGTGGAAGCTAGACAGAAGAATAAGAAGATGAAGTAGAGGTTCACTGGAAAGTGCTTCATATGCGGCAAGCTAAGACACCGAGCTAAAGACTTTCATAATCGCAAAGCACAACATAACCCCAAGAAAACGACCACTGAGGTGCATATTGCTGAGGAAGATAAATTGATAGTTGATGTGTCAGAGCTAAATCTTTCAGCTGTGGTTTCTGAAATCAACCTTATGAGCAACAATAGAGAATGGTGGGTGGACATATAAGCTACTCGTCATATTTGCTCAGAAAAGAGGATGTTCACTACCTATGAAGTTATAGATAATGAAGAACAACTTTATATAGGGAACTCTTCTACTGCAAAGGTTGAAGGACAAGGAAAGATCAAGCTACTAATAACCTTAAGAAAAGAGCTCACTCTTAATAATGTGCTGCATATACCAGACATCAGGAAGAACTTGGTTTCTGGGTCACTCCTAAGCAAGAATGGGTTCAAGCTGGTCTTTGTATCTGACAAGTTTGTGTTGACTAAGAATGGGGTGTATGTGGGCAAAAGGTATCTAAGTAATGGACTATTTAAGTTCAATGTAATGGCTGCTGTACCCAAAGTTATTAATAATAATAATAATAAAGCTAATGTTTCTTCTGCTTATATTATTTAGTCATCTGATGTGTGGCATGGTAGGTTAGGACATGTTAATTATGATATGATTCGTAGATTAATTAACATGGATTCTATACCTAAATTTAGTATTGATTTAAATAAAAAAATGTCAAACATGTGTAGAAGCAAAATTGACTAAAAACCTTATTTCACTCTATAGAGCGAAGTACTGAACCTCTAGCATTAATTCACAGTGATATCTGTGACTTTAAATCTGTGCCAACCAGAGGTGGGAAAAAGTATTTCATTACTTTTATTGATGATTGCATAAGATACTGTTATGTATACTTGTTAAGAAGAAAAAGATGAAGCCTTGAACATGTTTAAACATTACAAGAATGAGGTTGAGAATCAACTTGGCAAAAAGATAAAGGTGTTTAGAAGTGATAGAGGTGGTGAATACAAAGCACCATTCGCTGACATTTGCTCAAAACATGGTATTATTCACCAAACTACCGCTCCTTATTCAACTCAATAGAACGGTGTTGCTGAATGCAAAAACCGTACCTTAAAAGAAATGAGGAATGGTATGTTGATAAGTTTTGGTTTAACCCAGAATTTATAGGGGGAAGCTTTGCTTTCTACTAATTATGTTCTCAACAAAATACCTCAAAAGAAAACAAATGTGATACCTTATGAATTATGGAAAGGTAAAAAACCTTCCTATAAATTCTTAAAAGTGTGGGGGTGTCTAGCTAAGGTTGCGATTCCTACTCCTAAGAAAGTTAAGATTGGAACAAAAATCTTTTACATTATTTTTATAGGTTATGTACAGAATAGTAGTGCATATCGTTTCCTTGTGCATAAATCAGACATTCCTGACATCCATGTCAATACAATTATTGAGTTAAGAAATGCTTGTTTCTTTGAGGATATATTTCCTTGTAAAAAATCCTCTTAAAAGAAATCATGATATTGCTAATAGCAATATACAAGAGAATATAGACCAAGAGTTTATAAATGATGAAAATAAGGAAGAACCTAGACGTAGCAAAGGAGCTAGAACGTCTAAGTCGTTTGGTCCTGATTTTCTAATATATATATTGGAAAATGAGCCACAAAGCTATAAGGAAGCTATGTCGTTTCTTGAAGCTCCTTTATATAAAGAAGCCATAAATAGTGAAGTTAAATCCATCATGCAAAATCATACTTGGGAGCTGGTGGATCTTCCTCCTGGTACAAAACCTTTAGGGTATAAGTGGATTTTCAAGAGGAAGATGAAGCCTGATGGTTCAATAGATAAATATAAAGCTAGGCTTGTTGCTAAGGGATACAGGAAAAGAAAAGAAGGTGTGCAAACTTGTCAAATCCTTATATGGATTAAAAGAAGCACCTAAACAATGGCATGAAAAATTTGACAAAGTGATGTTGTCAAATGGTTTTAGAATTAATGAGTGTAATAAATATGTTTATGTGAAAAACACTCAAAATAGATATGTCACTGTGTGCCTATATGTGGATGATATGCTAATAATGGGTAGTAATGATATTATAATCAAAAGTACTAAAAAGATGTTGACTAAAAATTTCGATATGCAAGATTTAGGCATAGCTGATGTCATACTAGGAATCAAGATTTCTAGAACATTAGATGGTCTAGTATTAAATCAATCTCACTATATTGAGAAAATATTAGATAAGTTTAATAAAGAAGATAGTAGTCTTGTAAAGACTCCTGTTGATGTAAGTCTTCATTTATTGAAAAATACTGGTCCTAACATATCACAACTTGAGTATTCTTGCATTATAGGAAGCTTAATGTATTTGATGAATTGCACATGACCAGACATAGCATACTCAGTTAATAAATTGAGTAGATATACAAGTAATCCAGGAAAGAACCATTGGATTGCAATAATCAGGTTTTAAGACATACCATAAGTTATGGATTACATTATTCTAGATATCCAGCAATACTTGAAGGATATAGTGATGCTAATTGGATATCAGATACAAATGATTCTAAATCCACCAATGGCTATGTCTTTACTATTAGAAGAGGTGCCATATCTTGGAAATCTTCAAAACAGACTTGTCTTGCCAGATCCACTATGGAATTTAAATTTATTGCTTTGGATAAAGTTGGTGAAGAAGCTGAGTGGCTTCGTAATTTCTTAGAAGATATTTCAAATTGGCCTAAACCTGTGCCCGCTATATGTATACATTGCGATAGTCAATCAACAATTGGAAGGGCACAAAGTGATATGTATAATGGTAAGTCTTGACATATACGTCGACGATATAATACCGTTAGACAATTGCTCTTAAGTGGGTTAATCTGAATAGATTATATCAGGTCAAAAGATAATTTAGCGGATTCGTTTACAAAAGGTTTGACAAGAGAGTAAGTGTATAGTTCATCGAGGGGAATGGGATTAAAGCCGAAAACTAACGAGTCATCTTAATGGAAACCTAACCTAGTTGACTGGAGATCCCAAGATCTAGGTTCAAAGGGACAACAAAAATTCTGAATGGTTCACCAGAAACACTGGGAAGATTTAATCTTTAACCCATTACTATGATGAGACAATGTTACCGACAGCAATGAGTAGGATAATCTATGTTCTTAATGACTCTTATACCTTGAAAATTCAAATGGGGTATAGTAGGATACTTTGAATAAGAAGTCACCTATATGAGTATGAAGTGTGGCCGCTTCTATGAGAACTTCTAAGGCTAAGTATTCTAGAGCACTCATGAAATATCAGGAGTTGTTTGGGGCCATATGAACACAACCATGAAAACCGACTTTGTGTGGGAAGGAACTGTGTGTTTGTTATTGTCTTGGTTTACATTAACGGTTGAACAGTTTAAGACATCATTGTGATACCTTTCGGATCCGAGACACGGGTTGATCAGGCCCAAGCCTAAACCCGAGGGAAATATCAAACAATTAAGATATAAACAAACACAGATTACAAAATGAATTAAGAAATAAATAAAAGCTGAATGAATTCTAAAATAAAAACCTTTCAAATTAAATACTTATAAAATCCAATAATCGAAAACCTCCAATAGTTTAAACAACTCGAGAATCCATCTCTAGTGGACCCCTAATAAAAATCCAAACTGAAATGAAGCTACTAGAAGAACATCCAAGGAAAACCATGGAGAGAAGTCCTACGTTGTTGGAAGAGTGAGTGATAGTCTCTGCTCAGCACGATCAAGCTTACGACTGGAACTGTCGAACACTTGAAAAATAGAAGTGGGTTAGGCCCACGAGCAAGTTCTATCCTACTACAATCTAAACAGAGACTCGATATGCATGTACATCCTGACCAACTCAATAATAACTATATAGTCCGTAAATATATATGTATTCACACTAAAGGACTCTCACTGGACTACAGGCCGGTCTCAACCTGAATAGAGGCAATACGCAAAATGCACTTAAAGTGGGCATGTATACCTAAGCCTAAAAGGGTACACCTCCAACCATCATAGCCAGCTATGCATCTTAATGCATATACGCGCCCTAACCATCGATCCTGAGACTCAAGCTCATATCGAGGTACCACAACAATATATTTAAAATCCATCTAGAATCCATAGTAGTGCCGCTCAACCATTCTATGCCTTGACATTACAAATCAAGAGGATTTAACTTTTATTTAATCCATTCCTTAATTCCATAATAGGTAGGACTTAGCGTTTTTGAGCTAATCCCCATAGTATGCCACCGTCCCATACCGGTACATACAATCCATCCATCCATCCAGCAGTTGATAATACAGACAATGAATGTAAATATCAACTAATCCATACATCTAATAATTGATAATTAAAATATCAAATATAAACATCAATTGTTCCATACTAAGCATGATAAAATTCTGTAATTTAACAAGCTTATTTGATACAACTCCGCACAGTCCAATAATTGATAATACAAATCCTATATGTAAACATCAATTAATTCCAAGTAAAACAATGATGAACAATTTTAATCATTTTCGAACATTGGAACATGATTTAAACTATAAAATCATTTTCGAAAAATTGTTAAAACAATGATGAACAATTTTAATCCTCCACATCTAAAACAGTATACCAATTTGTGTAAGAATTTTATACTGTTCAAACTATAATACAAGGTAATTAATTATGCATTAACAAGGCTCTTGGGAGTTTTAAATAAGCTCAGAACACCTCTGAGAACCTCCAGTATAGCTTCTAATTAAACTGGAACATCAAAATCCAAGTATAGGAGTAAAATCTATCGCTGAAATCAAAAACAAATTGAAAATCCACAAAGGAGCAGGCTCCAAAAACGTGTAGAGCAGGCTCCAATTAAAGGTAGAGGAGGCTCAACTTAGGTAGAGGAAGCTCAACTTTTAGGTAGAGGAGACTTAACTTAGGTAGAGGAGGCTTAACTTTTTGGGTAGAGGAAGCTCAACTTAGGTAGAGGAGGCTCAACTTTTTGGGTAGAAGAGGCTCAACTTTTTGGTTAAAGCAGGCTCAACTCTTTTGGAGCCCCCTCTACATCATGTGGAGCTGGCTCCACTTCAATGGAGCCGCCTCCATTGAAGGGTGCAGCCGCCTCCACTCTTCCCAGCCTTCGTCTTCCCCGACGCCGGCTGTTTTATGACTTTTTGATTATCCATGCTAAGGTTCCTAACCCTTTGTTCTGCATTCCAGATAGTCCCAACAATTTATTAAATTTATTATGCATCAATTAACATCAATTAAAACATGAATTATGTAAGGAAATTTACAAACAAGCAAACAGCAATTCATGTAAAGGCATACTGTTATAATTGAAATATTATGCGAACCTGATTAATCTTTAAAGTCTATTTACTCCTGGAGTTGTGTTAGCCATGTAAAGAACACAAGTCAAAGAGAAAGAGTTATGAATAAAACTTGCCTTTGAGATTTCGGTTCAAAATCTTAGCGTCATCTTCTTAAGGTTTCTGGCGAACGCTCTGTCTTCTCTCTCTGTCTTCTCCTTGGTTTAACCCTCGAACACACCCCTTTAATCTTTCCTTGGTTTAGCCTTAGTCCTAGCTAAACCCTAAACAAAGTATTCCGTTCCTCTCTGTTTCTCTCCGTCTCTGTGTGTACGTGAACAGGGTTTACAAACCCTTGGCATACAGTTCTATTTATAGGCTTCACTAAAAACCCTAATTCTAGTTTAATTTAGAGATGGGAAAAGAATCATTCATATTATATCTAAGTCAGCTAAACGTGAAGAACCTAAAACCCTAAAAAAAATAATAATAAAACAATTAAATCAAATTTGCACGTAAACATATATTTAAGACAGAAAATAATTAAAACAAATACTCAATTAAATAACAAATAAATAAAACAAATACTGTAATTAACTCAATTAATTAACCACAATTAAAACAAATAAGCAAACAGCCAAATAAACCCATAAAAATGCAAAAATTACAATAAAACCATAAAATAAACTACCGAGACTATCCTTTTAAAATTAGGGGTAATACATTCTTCCCCCTTAACAAAAGGAATTCCATTCTCAGAATTCGCTCTTACCTTCTTCTAATATTTCAGGAAACTACGAGTGAATGACATCCTCCCGTTCCTAAGTAGACTCAGCCTCATTGTGATGACTCCACTGAACACACACCAAAGGTATAACCTTGTTGCGAAGAATTTGATCTCGACGGTCGATAATACAACACGTGGCTCCAAATACATTGCATTCGGCTGCAACTCAATCTCCCCAACATCGATATGATGATACCGATCCTCATTGCACAGAAATTTCTGCAACATGGAAACATGGAACACATTGTGTACACGATCCAAATTATCCGAAAGTGCTAATCGATAAGCTACAGCGCTAACTTGATCCGTAATCATGAATGGACCGACAAACCGCGGTGACAACTTCCCTTTCTTCCCAAAGTGCATTACTCCTTTCATAGGAGACACTTTGAGCAGAACCTAATCCCTAACTTGAAACTCCAAGGCACGAGTATGACAATCGGCATAACTCTTTTGCCTACTCTGGGCAGTACGCATGCGAGAGCTATCTTCTCTAAAGTATCCTTAATGAACTTTGGACCCAATAATTTACTCTCACCAACCTTCATCTAACAAATAGGCAATCGACACAGTCGGCCATATATTGCCTCAAATGGTGCCATACCAATAGTCTTATAGAAACTATTGTTATATGCAAACTCCACAAGTGGCAAATAATCCTCCTAGTGGCCCTTGAAATCAAGAACACACGAACGAAGCATGTCCTTTATGATCTGATTAACACGCTCGGTCTGACCATCTGTCTGAGGATGACAAGCAGTACTAAGATGTGATTCTGTACCCAAAGCCTGCTGAAAACTCTTCCAAAATCATGACACAAAGCTCGAATCCCTGTCCGATAAAATAGACAACGGAATGCCATGTAACTTTATTATCTCTGTAATATAAAGTCTCGCCAACTGCTCCGAACTGAAATCCGTGTGAATAGACAAGAAATGAGCTGATTTAGTCAATCTGTCCACGATGACCCAAATGGAATTGTGATCCTTAAAAGAATTAGGCAATCCCTCTACAAAATCCATAGAAATGCTCTCCCATTTCCACTTCGGTATCGATAGTGGCTGTAGAGCTCCTGGCAGCCTCTGATGATCAATCTTGACCATCTGACAAGTACTACATTGTGAGACAAAAATAGCGATGTCTTTCTTCATACCTACTCACCAAAACTGCCGCTTCATATCCTGAGACATCTTGTCTCCTCCTGGATGAACATAAAACTCAGAGTGGCGAGTCTTAGTCATCACATCCTTCCTTAAATCATCAGCAGAAGGTACCACCGAACGGCACTTGTACCTCAAACCTCCATCAACCCCAACACAGTAAAATGGAACCTCCCCGGAAGCTATCTCTGCAACTCTGTCAATGCACTGCTGATCCGTGAGTAGTGCCTTCAAAACCTTGTGAATGATAGAAGGTGTAACTACCATGCAAGCCATGAAAGCATTCGATAATTCATCCACCGTCTTCAAAGCATTCCACTTAGTAGTGAATAGAGCGGAAAAACTACTAACAGGTCGGCGACTGAGTGCATCTGCCACCACATTCGCTTTCCCTGGATGGTACTGGATAGAGAATTAATAATCTTTTACGAACTCTAACCATCGGCGTTGTCTCATATTTAGCTCCCACTGAGTGAACAAATACTGCAAGCTCTTGTGATCGCTAAATAATCTGAAGGACTCGCCTAATAGATAATGCCTCCAAATACATAAGGCAAAGACCACAGCTGCCAACTCCAAATCATGTGTTGGATAATTAAGCTCTTGAGGCTTAAGCTTACGAGATTCATATGAAATCTATTGCGCCTCCTACATCAAAACACATCCAAGACCCTACAAAGAAGCATCTGTGTAGAAAAGATACTCTATCCCGCTTTGTGGGGTGGATAAAATCAGTATAGATGTCAACTAGTGTTTTAGCTCATCAAAAGCCTTCTGACAGTGTTCATCCCACACGAACCGTACACCCTTTTTAGTCAAATGAGTGAGTGGCCCCACTATCTTTGAGAACCCCTAGATGAACTTATGATAATATCCCGCCAATCTGAGAAAATTTCGAATCTCGGTAGGTGAAGTAGGCTGTCCCCACTTAACCACTATTGAAACCTTGGCTGGATTTACCGCTATTCCCTTTTTCTGACACCACGTGACCCAGAAACTTCACTTCCCGCTGCCAAAATTCACACTTCTCGAACTTGGCGAATAACTGGTGCTCACGAAGCGTTTGCAAAACAATCCGAAGATGTCTAGCATGATCGTCCTCCGACTTAGAATAGATCAAGATATCATTAATGAAGATAATGACAAACTGATCCAAATAAGCCCTGAAAACTCTGTTCATTAAGTCCATGAAAATCGCAGGTGCGTTAGTCAGTCCAAAAGGCATGACTCGAAACTCATAAGATCCATATTTAGTGAGAAATGCTGTCCTTGGAACATCTTGTTCCCTAACCCAAAGTTGATGATATCCAGACCGCAGATCAATCTTAGAGAAGTACATTACTCCTTTCAACTGATAAAAAAGATCTAGGTAACGGATACTTGTTACGAATAGTAACCTTATTCCACTCCCTATAATCTATACATAGGTGAAGTGAACCATCCTTCTTCTTCACAAATAGTACTGGTGCTCCCCAGGGTGACGTACTTCTACGAATAAAACCCTAGCTGAGTAATTGGTGAATCTAATCCCTCAGCTCTCTCATCTCCACTGGTGCCATCCTGTATGGTGCTCTAGCAATAGGCGTAGTACTTGGAGCTAAGTCAATCACAAAATTGATCTCTCGACTAGGTGGTAACCCTAGAATCTCCTGAAAAACATCTGAAAAGTCCTGTACAATTGGTATGCAATCCAATGATACAGTAACCTCTTCTTCCGTTTCCTCCTCCATATGAAACAAATAAGTGCTATTAACCTCGTTAGAATGTGGCATAGCGATGACGTACAGATCCTGACCAGGTATGGTAAACACAACAGACCGATCATAACAATTAACTTGGGTATGGTAGTGAGATAACCAATCCATCCCAAGTATCACATCATAAGTGTGCATATCCAGAACCACTAGATTGGCTAGAAATCTGAGCCTACAAATATCTAGTGTCACCAACTAAACTATCCAAACCAGAATGCTGAATACTCCGGAGAGCAAAACACATAAGGTAACCAAAATACTCCGAAGCTACTCCCTTTTAGATTGTCGGGCTATCCTGGGAATTCCTCCTTCAAAAACCAACCTACCATATCAACTTACATAAGTTTGTTTATAAACTCCTTCGTAATTGTCCTGTCTCAACACAATGTACCCCAAATAAATATTTGTTTACCTGTCCAAAAACTAAATCACTCCACTGTGATAATCATTTATTATCACAACATACACATTCCAATATAGTTTAATAAAACCATATGTGTACAAATCACAAAAATGCTATCACAAAACACAATAAAAATAGCCAAAACTGCTAGTTTACTTTATTTAGAACTTTTCCAAAATTGTAAGATATTCCTTAACAAAATACTAGTGTACGTAACTAAATCCATACTACGCTTTTAGTAATATCTCCACTACTACTAGTAATTAAAATTACTCCTAGAAGAGCATTCATCCTTGAATACCGGTGCCCTCCATCTTGGATACTCCGGTATTTCCTCCATCCTGATCTTCTTCGGGGTCTTCCTCTCTGCTTGGCTCAGCTTCGAGTACCACCAAAGTTGTGTTAGGTCCATAGTATGATGGCCAATCTCTCACACCAGAAACCTTCCTTGACTTATACTCCGAAGCAACACCTATTGGAACCAATTCTTTGGTCTCCAATTCTGCCTTCTTGGTCGACCTTCGTAGGGGAATCGTCGGAGTAACCTTCTTCTTCCTTGGGTCCTTCTTTGCTTTCATCGCGGATCACATCATTTTCCTAGTGCTAAACATTCTGAAATTACAAAATAAACTTGACATCAGCACTTTCTAAACAAACCGTAAAGGAATATGATGAATCCTAAACTTAAGCTCTAATCAAGAGAAAACGCTACGCGGAAGTCTTAATACGAAATACCCTAGAGACACTTGAACCTGGAGTCCTTTGATACCAACTGTGATACCCCTCAGATCCGAGACACGAGTTGATCAGGTCTAAGCCCAAAACCGAGGGAAATATCAAACAATTAAGCTATAAACGAACACAGATTACAAAATGAATTAAGAAATAAATAAAATCTGAATGAATTCTAAAATAAAAAACTTTCAAATTAAATACTTAGAAAATCCAATAATCCAAAACATCCAATAGTTTAAACAACTCGGGAATCCATCTCTAGTGGACCCCTAATAAAAATCCAAACTGAAATGAAACTACTAAAAGAACATCCAAGGTAAACCATGGAGAGAAGTCCTACGTCATCGGAAGAGTGAGTGATAGTCTCTGCTCAGCACGATCAAGCCTACGACTGGAACTGTCGAACACCTAAAAAATAGAAGTGGGTCAGGCCCACGAACAAGTTCTATCCTACTACAATCCAAGCAGAGACTCAATACGCATGTACATCCTAACCAACTCAACAATAACTATATAGTCCGTAAATATATATATGTTCACATTATAGGCCGGTCTCAACCTGAATAGAGGCAACATGCAAAACGCACTTGAAGTGGACATATATACCTAAGCCTAACAGGGTACACCTCCAACCATCATAGCTAGCTATGCATCCCAATGCATATACATGCCCTAACCATCGATCCTGAGACTCAAGCTCATATCGAGGTACCATAACAATATATTTAAAATCCATCCAGAATCCATAGTAGTATGGTTCAACCATTCGTTGCCTTAACACTACAAATCAATAGGATTTAACTTTTATTTAATCCATTCCTTAATTCCATAGTAGGTAGGACTTAGCGTTTTTGAGCTAATCCCCCTAGTATGCCACCGTCCCATACCGGTGCATACAATCCATCCATCTAGCAGTTGATAATACATAAAAGGAATGCAAATATCAATTAATCCATACATCCAATAATTGATAATTAAAATATCAAATATAAATATCAATTATTCCATACTAAGCATGATAAAATTCTGTAATTTAACATGCTTATTTGATACAACTCCGCACAGTCCAATAATTAATAATACAAATCCTACATGTAAACATCAATTAATTCCAAGTAAGCATAATAGAATATATAAATTCACATGCTTATTTATAACACTAGAACATGATTTAAACTATAAAATCATTTTCGAAAAATTGCTAAAACATTGATGAACAATTTTAATCATCTACATCTAAAACAGTATACCAATTTGTGTAAGGATTTTATACTGTTCAAACTATAATACAAGGTAATTAATTATGCATTAACAAGGTTCTTGGGAGTTTTAAATAAGCTAAAACACCTTCGAGAACCTCCAGTATAGCTTATAATTAAACTGGAACATCAAAATCTAAGTATAGGAATAAAATCCATCGCTGAAATTAAAAACAAATTGAAAATCCACAAAGGAGCAGGCTCCAAAAACGTGTAGAGCAGGCTCCAATTTAAGGTAAAGGAGGCTCAACTTTTAGGTAGAGGAGGCTTAACTTTTAGGTAGAGGAGGCTTAACTTAGGTAAAGGAGGCTCAACTTTTACGTAGAGGAGGCTCAACTTAGGTAGAGGAGGCTCAACTTTTTGGGTAAAGGAGGCTCAACTTAGGTAGAAGAGGCTTAACTTTTTGGGTAGAGGAGGCTCAACTTTTTGGGTAGAGTAGGCTCAACTCCCTTAGAGCCGCCTCTACATCATGTGGAGCCAGCTCCACTTCAATGGAGCCACTTCCTTTGAAGGGTGCAGCTGCCTCTACTCTTTCTAGCCTTCATCTTCCCCGACACCGACTGTTTTCTGACTTTGTGATTATCCTTGCTAAGGTTCCTAACCTTCTGTTTTAGATTCCAGACTGTCCCAACAATTTATTAAATTCATTATGCATCAATTAATATCAATTAAAACATGAATTATGCAAGGAAATTTACAAACAAGCATACACCAATTCATGTAAAGGCATACTGTTATAATTGAAATTAATATGCGAACCTGATTAATCTTTAATGTCTATTTACTCCTGGAGTTGTGTTAGGCATGTAAAGAACACGAGTCAAAGAGAGAGAGTTAGGAATAGAACTTGCCTTTGAGATTTCGGTTCAAAATCTCAGCGTCATCTTCCTAAGGTTTCCGGCGAACGCTCTGTCTTTTCCTTGGTTCTATCCTCGAACACACCCTTTAATCTTTCCTTGGTTTAGACTTAGCCCGAGCTAAACCCTAAACAAAGTATTCCGTTCCTCTCTGTTTCTCTCAGTCTCTGTGTGTACGTGAACAGGGTTTACAAACCCTTGGCATACAGTTTTATTTATAGGCTTCACTAAAAACCCTAATTCTAGTTTAATTTAGAGATAGGAAAAGAACCATTCATATTATATCTAACTCGGCTAAACGTGAAGAACCTAAAACCCTAAAAAAAAAATAATTAAATAATTAAATCAAATTTGCACATAAACATTTATTTAAGACAGAAAATAATTAAAACAAATACTCAATTAAATACAACAAATAAATAAAATAAATACTACAAATAAGCAAACAGCCAAATAAACCCATAAAAATGCAAAAATTACAATAAAACCATAAAATAAACTACCAAGATTATCCTTTTAAAATTAGAGGTATTACAATCATGTTCACTGGTTAGTTAGTAAATCCAATAATAATACAATAGGGAAGGTTCAAGGCCAAAAACTACATATCCCGATGCAGTTACTTTCTAATAGTACTCTCTATAGTGTTTGTGTCTTCTTCATTTGTAATTTACGCAAATTTCCATTAATGTGGGGGATGTTGGAAACGGGAGTGTTAAAAATATAAACTTTGGATGAGATTTTGAATAGATTCCGCTAATAATTTTTTTGCGGATCCTTAGATGAGCGCATTCCTTTTCGCAAGGAGATGAATGTAGTATATTTATTTTCTCAAATCTGTTTCCGGGTGAATGAGAAATTAGCTCCAAAATAAGGTATTTGATAAGCCTAAATGGGTTTGCAAAATGTGGGAAGTGTTTGTCCCACATCGGAAAAATTTTAAAACCAAAAGGCACCATGAGGCCTATATAAACCCCCCTTGGGTTTATTCAAAAGCACTCCAATTCAGAATTCTTTTCTCTAATTCTGAATTCTCTCCTTCCTCTTTCTTCTTCTATAAGTGTCTAAGAGTTCAAGCCCTTGTCTTTGGGTTTGAGCCTCAGTCAGTTACTTCGAGTCCGAGTTCGAGTTAGAGAATACTACACCAAGTCGGTTCGCCTATTCCTTTGGTTTGCAGTGCTACTACCGAAGGAAGTAAAAGTCGTTGTATCATGAGAGATAGACGCCACTGAGTCCGTTAGCACTATAGTGGGGTGAATCTGTCTTATGGACATAGAATCAAATTCTAGCCTCGACTTAGTTTCAGGTTCTTTTATTTTGTTTTATTTTATTTTATAAGATATTATATATATAGATTATTATTTTATAATAATAATTATATATATATACACACATTATATTTATGCATAATATTTAAATAGTAATACTATAGTATATGGTATAATTAGACCATATTTTTGGACTACAAAAATGGGTTGACATGCCAAACAACTCAATGACCTAGTGATGTTAATAAGAGTTATAAAAATGTCTAGATACTATCATAATACATACTTGAATAAAAAGAATATATATATATTTGATTCAAGTATATTTCATTATAAGATACATAATTAATATTTTTTTTGTGCTAATAATTAGTGTTAGAACCAAATGATGACCTTAGCAATTTAATGAGTTTTGTAAATCTGAGTCTAGATGCAGAGCTTCTACACCCCTACATGAATTCTTGTAGATAAGGATGTATTTTATCTTACAATATCTTATTAAGTTATATGACATGCACAATGAATCCTTATAATTTAAAATGCACACAAACACACAATTAAAGAAAAAAATATTTTAATTAACAAAATGGTAAGATGCACAGGAGCATTAAGTGCATGCATGTCTTAGAAAACATGAAAGAAAATCATGAAAAGGGAAGAAAACAAAACATGCAAAATAAATGGACTCAACATACCTTATTTGATGGAGGGAAATGGACGAAATAAAATTTGTAAAGAGATAGGGAACATGTTTATTGGTTGTTTGAGAGTTTTAAGAGAAAATAAGAGAAATGGAGTGATAGAAAGGGGTGTAATTGCTCCATTGTTGTTTTTCTTCTCAAAAATGAAAAGAAATGGAGGAAAAAAAAGAGAGTTATATAGAGCTTGTCCCATATTTCAATAAGAAGAAAATACAGAATAAAGGGAGTAGAAGTGAAAGGAAAAGGACAGGAAACTTAAAATATTAGATTTTATCCATTTGGAGAAGAATCATAGAGAAAATGAGACAATAAAAGGATATATATATATATATATATATAGGACACACCTATTTTTTGTTTTTCAACTGATTACACATTTTTTCTTGCTATAAAAAAGAAAGAAGGATATAGTAAACCAAAGAATTGATGAATTAATATATGGAAAGGAAAGAGGAACCAATGGGCCAATCACCCAGCGATATCAATTCCTTATTTTTTAAAGGGAGGTCAAAAATTCAAATCTCAGTAAAAGTGTAATGACCCGGTCATTTTCCTTCCTTTCCTTTTTCTCAAATTTTGCGGATAAAATTTTTCCGTTTAATTTTCTTTTCCAAGTTCTGTTTCTCGTCACTGGGTGTCGTCTTTCAAGACTCTTTCATTTGGGTTGACAACTTCCTTTAAGGACCTAATCATTTTCATATTTTCACTTTTGTGACACTATTCACCTTTCGTCTTTTCCCCGTTTGTCACTTTGTTGGCATAACCTCACTTTTCGTGTTCGGTTTTGCTTCCACTTTTGTATGCACTCATGATATATGATTTCTTAGAAATGTGTATTTTTACTTTCCTAGAAATTCATGCCATTTGTGCACTTTCTTCCTTAGGGGTATGGATGCACACTTTCTTTGGAAACTTCTTATTTTTGGGGTTTTAGTATAATTATGTAAGGTAGTTATTTTTCGTCTTGGGGACCATTTTGCAATTTAATTTGGAAGATATTTTCAAAAAGGTCCTTTTTGCAATTTTTGGAAAGTGTGACAAGTGTCACACTCTCTTGGAGCCACTTGTTGGCATTGGGGTGAAGAGACTTGGATGCATCATCTTATGACATGTGGAGGGTGGAGATTCACCCACTTGGTGGCCTAGGATAGGTGCACTTGTTGTCTTGGATGGTTGACAAGTGTAGGCTTAGGATTAAGCCTACAATGGATGCTTGGATGAGTGACAAATGTAGGCTCCAAATGTAGTCTTGCATGTGTATATGTGTGTTGACCATGGTGTTAGTTTACCTAGTAAGTGGAGGACTTCTAAATCCTCCACTCACATTTCATCTCTCTCACATTTTACATTGTCCCTCTCTTGAAAGAACCCTAGCCTCCATGGATAAAGCTTAAAGCCTTAAGCTCTGACATTGATTTTTAAGAGCCTTCTATTGATCTCTAAGCTTAACTTTAGGAATAATTTTTGTTCCTCTCACTTTCCTCTTCATAACTCTTGAAGGGTTTGCCATTTTGTGTTGATTTGCCTTGGATTCAAGAGGAACAATCCTCTTGTGAGGTAGGGGGTGTTATAGTTTATTTTCTAAGTGGTTTTAATTGCTTTTGTAGTGAAATACAAGTTGTATGCATGTTTTATATCAATTTGAGAAATTAATGATTAATTATGGCTTATTTGTAACTCACTTTAGACTTGATATATGGCATGACCATGACTTGATCTTTGTTGTATATTAATTTGGGGTGATTTAAAGGAGTTTTCAAATCTAGAGATTTAATGGATTTTAAATTGATTTAAATTCTATTTAATTGTACCTTACTTGTATTCCATTTTAGACTTGATATATGGCATGACCATGACTTAATCCTTGTTATATATTTATTTGGGATCATTTGAATAACTTTTGAAATCTAGAGATTTAATTAATTTAAATTAATTAAATTCCATATGATAATATCTTGCACACTTTGTAAAATTGATGTGATATTTGCAATCATCATGGAATGGACATTCACATATATTATTTTGAGAATTTTAGGACAACTTTGATTTCTAGAGAAATTAGTTAATTAGGTTAATTAATTTCTACTTAGTATTCTAATGATTTGGACATATATTTCATGGGTTTTTTTATTACCTTTTTATCATGTATCATGACATGTTGCAACTTAGCTTCATTAATGTAGTTGATGAACTTGCACCCTTACATTGAAATGATTTAATTGTTCAAGTGTTGTTAAACAAATAACTAAATCATTAATCTTATACTAGTGGTATGTTTACAACAATGGTTCCATGGACTTGATTAAGTTTATAATTTGGTATTCATGATTTCCTTGACAAGTTCTTTCACGTGTATCAAATAGAGAACAATCGGATAAGTTTTGAGACTTATATTTAATCATCTCCTTTGTATGGAATTTGATTCACATGGTTGTATCTTGTATGGAATGAACTTGTAACTTGGTATTAAACTGTACTTGACATGATCCTTGGTATATCTTGTTCGTAGAATATTCAGAGTTGCCTCGTAGTCTTGAGAATTTAATCCCTTAAGTTGATTAAATTTTCCTTTTATGCATCCATCGAGTTAATTATGCTTTGATATTGAACTCTCGTCAAATTTATGATTTGGGACTTACTATATGATCACATGGTAGTATTCTACGAGTTGAAGTTATGAATTAACTTGTTGGCATATACATATACTTATATGACATTTAATGTGCCATCGTAGCTTGAATGCCTAGGGCATACATTGTGTGACCTATATGACTAGTTGTGCATGGTACTTGGCTAAGTGCATTGAATATATATATTGTATCTTGATTTTCACGACTTGTTGATTTTGGGACTTGGGAGATCAATCAAGAATTGACATGGCTAGGACTTGGTTCTAGTACGGGAAATAGAGACTTCTCTACACTATAGTGCGCACTAGGGGAAGATACCTATGGGTTAGTAGCCCTAAAGTGATCCCAAGAGTACGGTTTTAATCCAGGCAATATCCGAGTATCCACATTGATTGATTTCACTCTTTAAATTTCAAGTTGCTATTCCTTGAAGATTTAAAACTTTTCGTGTTGTATGGAATATTCCAACCTTATTTCATTGCATAGATTTTATGCTTCATCCATGATTTCACTCCTTAAATTTCAAGTGTTGTATTCCTTGAAGATTTAAGACTTTTTCGTGTTGTATGAAATAGTATAAATATTATGCATTATCCTTAAATTCACATATAATTCTTTTCGTGTTATTGATTTCATCCTTAAGTTTCAAGTGTTATCCATTAAAGACTTAAGACCCTTTTTATGTCATTGATTTCACTCCTTAAATTTCAAGTGTTGCATTCCTTAAAGATTTAAAACCTTTTCGTGTTATATGGAATGATCCAATTTGTTTAAATTACATAGACATCATGCTTTATCATTTATTTCACTATTTAAATTTCAAGTAATATCCCTTGAAGATTTAATCCTTGTCGTATTATATGGAGTATTTCATACCTTGTTGAATTGCATAGACATTATGTTTGTTTCGTGTATTTAGATCCTATTCAGTATACTTGAAACTGTGCACTTGCTTCTTGTATCTATATTCCATTTAGTATACTCATGTCTCGTATACTTGCCTTGTGTGTTTCTAATTCCGTTTAGTATACTTGTGTTTTGTATACTTGCCTTGCATGTTTTCATCTTCGTTTAGTACACTTGTAACCGATATGCTTGTATGTCGTGTATCTCATTTCAATTGCATGAGTAGCTTAGGATGATCCCTGAGTCTCACTTTGACATAGACGTTAGGTGGCATGTCCCTTTTGAATTGTTTCATGTTAATGTAAAAATCTGTAAAAAGTTAAGTCTATATATGCTCATTCCCTACGAATAAACTTGTTTACTCACCCCAAAGTGCCTTGGTTTGGGATGTACAATATCTTGGGATCGTTTCGATGAGTTGGAGTTCTTTAAGTGTATTCTTGTTCATGACTCTTGTAAAGGTTGGCTTGAAATGTCACTTGTAACCTTTTATGTCAAAAATGTGTATATTTGATTCCATATATGTAATGTGTACATAAGTACACCTTTTGTATTGTATTTGACATGTATAAGATGAGGCCGGAGGCCAATGACTTGTATTTTGTATCCAATGTAAATTTTGACTTCATGAAATTTTATGAAAATATTGAAAAATATTAAGTTATTACTTCACCATGCTTGCATTGGGTGTGGGAATTTCATTTTCATTCTTTCATAGGGTCTCATTAATCATGTATGAAGTATGGCCAAAGGCCAAATGGTTATTTGAACCCATTTCATAATTTTGGTTTTCATTTTTCCCATTTTAAGTTCATTTTTGCCTTTTTAGCCTTTGGGGGGTCGGATTTTGACTCGGCCATTTCTGGGAGCCACGAATCATTCCCGTGCGCTTAAAATCACTATTTACGTTTGCGTGCATGATCGTTTTCATGAAAAACTCTTTCGTTGGTGAAATGAGCCTCATATGGACTCATTTTACATTTTTCTTGCAAATTTCGGCTTAAAGGCATTTTGGGGATTTCCTTTGGGAAATAAGTTCCAGTCTCGACTCTGTCACATAGAAAATGTGATTTCAGGAGAGTTTCTTCAAGACATTTTTTCAAAAAATGTCATCTTGGTCTCGAAAATCGCGTTCTAAACTCATTTTTCTACAATTTCACTGTTTCTGCTGTTTGGGTTCAATTCTGCCTGAGTTGAACCGGTTCAAGATGTGATTTTGGTCTAGCATGGACGTTCTATCCATGTTGAACCGGTTCAAGGGGGGCTGAACAGGTTCAAGTTCTCCAGAAACTTTTTGCAGGTTCAGCTTTAGTTTTCCAACTTTGAACTGTCGTAACTTCTTCGTTTCAACTCTGAATTGGTCCGTTTTTGAGTCTAAATTGACCGCGTTGAAGTAAGATTTCCAATGGTATAAATTTTAGTCTCAGATTCTTCTCCTAACTCGAGATATTCTTATTTTAGTGAGAGGGTGTCAGTTTTGGTTCAAACTGGGATAAGGTTTATTTGGGATTTCTCTTCCTTTGGCTTTGGGACTTCATGTGAAGTTATCAAATGATGTTTTTGGATGTTTTTGATCTCATTTGACTTTTTAGAATTCAAATTCCTTCCTCTTAGGGTAAAATGACCATTTTACCAATAGTCCTTCTTTTGGTAGAGTTTTGATACCCTTATCGTCATTTTGCTTTTGTTGAGTCTTGAAACTCCTTGAAGGGCCATTCTTGTGTCTTAGGGATGACGTACATCTCTAAAGACTTGTTTAGGTTTTGCTTCCGCATTCTTGGACCTGTTTCGGGTCATCACAGGACACACTGGGTTGAAAAATCCAGGGTTGTCACAAAAAGTATGAGCGTTTAAATACCAACTAAAAAAAATGAAAGGAAAGAGGATAAAAACACTCCCCTTTCAATCAATTGACTTGTTTATTTTTTTTTTTGGTTTTCTGTTTTGTTTCTTGGTTTTCTTCTTGTAAATGATAGACAAACATAAGACAACATCTTGGAGTACTAAACCTAAATGGAC
The DNA here is from genome assembly GCF_030987335.1 of Cornus florida. Classification (NCBI taxonomy): domain Eukaryota; kingdom Viridiplantae; phylum Streptophyta; class Magnoliopsida; order Cornales; family Cornaceae; genus Cornus; species Cornus florida. Next base: position 14,111,606 of record NW_026775571.1, on the reverse strand, counting down.
CTACCAAGTTATGGTGTTTGAGTTGTAACTTTCTACCATTAAGATTGTGAGTAGCGTGGTGCGAAAGCTGTTACTTGATTAAGTTGTGATTAACATTCTAAATGATTAGGGAGGGAGGGAGGGGGGGGGGTGTGAATAGATTAACTTGCTTAGTTTTTGTGATTGATTAAATTACCCACAATTATGATTAATTGAACATCCACAACTACAAAAATAAATACTGTAAAGAAAAACAAGTAAAGTAGAATTTGAGAGATGACATCGAGTTTTGAACGAGGAATCCTTGATTGGCAAATTAGACCAATCGTCTGGAAAAAATCTCAAGGATTTTCGCAGTCCCGAGCGAAACGATCCACTATGTTTGAAGCAAAATACAATCGACTCTGAATTGGGCTCACACCCTATCACTCTACCAAAAATCAATTGCTAATCGTCCCTAGCTTTGCAACTCCCCTATTTAACAACACTCGACTTTAGATTTACTCTTGATCTCTGTAGAAAGGTCGCTGGTAGATCAACCAACACTTTTACGAATGTCTTGATCCCTTAAAAGTATGATCGAAACCTCCTCTTTCTTCAAATCAGAATTTTTTGAAGGCTAAGATAAATTTACTGCTCTGATAAACTTCTAATATGATGCAGAGACTGAAAATTCCTCGTTGATAAGTAGTAGAACATCACCCTAATTACTTTCATATTTAAGTGCGTGCTCTAAAAAATAAACAATCAGATTTCTTTGAAGAAACCTCTCAAAAAGTTTCAATAATGAGTAAAAGATGAAAACATTGAATCTCACTTCGAAACTCTATTAAAGTTTATGAAAGATGTTATGTTTATAGTAGAGAGTCCTTACAATATGTGAAAATAACTTTTAAAATCGTGCAAGGACTTTTCTATAAGTTTAGGTAAAAACAGAAAACTAAAAGGTTAATAAAATCTAATTTTACGCACATCCAGGAAAATGCAACCGGTGCTAATTTTCCCGAGACCTATTTTTCGTGCAAAAATGCAACCGATTCGATTTGAAATGTAACCGGTTGGATTTTTCCCGAGAACAATTCTTAAGCTAAAAATGCAACCCGTTGGACTTTGTTGTATGCAATTTCCAACTTTAATTTGTTCTTTTACCTAACTTTAAAAGTACTAACAAGTGTTTATCGCTCATGACTTACATGTTCTAAATGATGTTCTCAATGGATCAACGGTAAGAGGCACTTGCACTTTAGCTCTAAAAGATTGAGACTCAAGATAAACAAAAATTATTAGTCAATCATTAAGTTTTAAAAATATGCCAATATTACAAATTTGTGTCTCACAGAGATAAAATATATATAGGACTTTCTAATAAAACATTATAAAAACATCTCTAAAAAGGAACCAAAAAAAAAAAAAAAAAACAGATCAACAAACACTACCATTAGGTATTTAGGTCATTAGGCAGTGTGGTATAACTTCTCATACTTACCAAAAGAAATTAAGGAGATTCGAGAGCAATTGTGGACGTGTGTAAATATTTACCTAGAAAAAAGAATCATTATTTACACAATAAAGTCAACCAAGCCTTATGGATGTGCTTCTACTTTCCTAAATTCAGGCCAAAGATCAGGCTGCATCAGCAGGTTATTCAGGTTTTCTTATGGATAAAGCATGGAAACATGCAAAAGTGGTCCTCTTTTGACGGTTGAATACTTTAAGATTTAATCTTCCAAAAGCAGAGTAATTTTTAGATGGGTCCGATACGGTTCCGACCCATCACAATCTAATTGTTGGATTGTGATGGGTTGGATTGTGATTGGCGGATCATATAATTTCATCCTATCATATAAGAACATCTTTAACACTGGTAAAACACCTTTTTTTTTTTTTTTTTTTTTTTTTTTGTATAATGTGTAAATATTATTATTAATTTTTTTTTTATTTTTATGTTCAACATTTTCTTTTACACGGCTATATCAACATATTTTCTTTTGGCTTTCTCTTTTTCATTTCATTAATCAACCAATATTAACTAAGTTTGTGCATGTCATAATACATGATTGGTTATTATTGACATATATATTTTTACATAAAAAAAAATATAAAATAGTGAACGGCGCAATAATTTCTCTAAACTTTTATGAATTGGATAGCTTTAATATAAAAATAGCGACCCTTTTTTTTTTTATTTTACATGTAGGTCCCCCATTGACGTAAGTAACATTTAATTATAAAATTACTTTAAAAAGTTTAAATTCCACTATTGCTTTAAACTAGATACATCCATCTTATAGAGAGGGTTCTCCATTCACATTGTCGGCAAATTAATAATACTTGGTTATTTTATTTCTTAGTTAGGTGAAACTGTAAGTCCAGTCCAATAAACATACGAGATTCTGAAAACAAACAATATAAGTATGAAGTTGACCCTTACTCGTAATGAAATCCCTTTATGATCTACACTACTAGTTTTCCTCTAGGTGGAGTGGAAGCATAAGAAAGTCTAGGGGATATATAGTTTTTGGACCATTTTCACTGAAAATGATATAAGAATCAAGAAAAATGGCATGTGCGGTGGTGTGCACGCGCCAATAACATAGGCCCATAAACGTTAAATATCTTACTACGATTGGCTACTGTGAACTGTCACTTATACGCGCTTTCGTAACGAGAGGAAGTTAAATTAGTCGACTAACTATAAGTAGAATATAGATAGTCAAGGAATTGATTAATCAACTCTAATTTATATTTTGAAATGATATTATTGTTTGGAATGTTAATTAAACCTGTTGCCGCTCAGTTATGTGGCAGAGTAGTGTTGGCAGGGATAGAGTTTATAATGTGGGGCCGATATGTAGGAATCGAGATCCACTTCTACTGTATAGCTTCAAGATTCCACTGGGTATTAAGTTAGCTTTACGTTTGCGTTCGACCAATGAATGTAGGGACGTCCCCACTCACCAAGCCTTGAGAGTTCATCTTTGTCGGGGCTTTGATTGGACTGAAATCCTAATCCGAAAGGCGTCAAAATTTGGAAGGGGGGTTTGCTGAACGATGATCGTTTTTCTCTGATTGTTCTAAGAAGGAGTGGAAAAGCGGTTTAAGCGAAATTGATGTTGTATGCCAAATGTGTGCTCTAAGGAAAAAAAAAAGAAAAAAACTCGTCGCAACTCTCTCCCTCTCACTCCATACGTGTTTGAGATTAAAAGAGATATGGTTTACAATTGTTGTATCGATCACAATGTAATGAATTTGAGTGTAAACTAATCGAATCGGACAGTTTATGAGGGTATGTAACAATATGTTTCAATGGATACAAACCAATTGACCGATATAGCGAACCATAAGCAGAAACATTTTAAAAAATTATGTAATAATATGTCTGAACGGTTACAAACCAATCAACCAATACAATGAATCATAATTAGAGACGCTTAAAAAAATTATATAAAAATAATACACAAGGCAAGATTTGTCCACTCAACAGTAAGAGGAATTTATGTCATTTAATTGAAAATAATAATAATAACAATTGTAAGAACCCGACCCCACTCCTCCTTGTCCTTAATTAAATTTGTGAGAAGTTAACATTTGAGGAATTTATATTAATTAATTGAAAAAAGGAAAATAATAATAATACTAATCGCATTTATCATCTCCATATACGATATACATTATATGTGTATATATATATATATATATATTTAGAGAGAGAGGCAAGTAGGCAACTAAAAAACAAAACTTGCCTGGAGTAGAGAGAGAAAGTGAGAATGATAGACTTTTTAGAGAGAAAAGGCGAACCATACAAATGAAATTGAACCAGTGAAAGGGAAAAAAACAGATAAAAAGGCTGTGAGAGCCAAAAGGAGTGCCTCTTGACCTATCAAGCTTCGTCTTCAATCTCAGAAATACATATATGTATAGAGAGAGAAAAGAGTTTGAGAGAGAGAGTGAGAGTGAATCAGTTGACAGATCCACGTCACCATCATCTTCTTCCTCTTCAATTGATACTTGTTGATTAAGTAATCTGCTTGTTGATTAGGTAATCAAAAATTTTGTGTTGTTTAGCTTCAATTTGCTCATCAATGGACACACCATCACCAGCTGAAGGGCTTCTGAAGAAGATCCAAGACCTCGAAGCAGGGCACGCTCACCTCCAACAAGAGATGTCGAAGCTCATGGTTTCAGGGGATCGCAAATCGGACCAGCAACACGGTGGTGGGGACCACCAGAGGTCTCATTCTGTGTCGCCACAGCGGGTGGGTAGGCGGAGAGGAGGCTGTGGTGGAGGGTTCGACCGCGCTGCCAAGGCGTCGTGTAGACATGCATCGCCGTTGCAGAGGGAAAGTCGGACACCTGACTCTTTCGAGAACACCACCATTGGCGGTGGCAGTGGTGGTCCGGCTGGTGCTCAGTTTAATGATAAGCAGTACTTGAATATATTGCAATCTATGGGTCAGTCGGTTCATATATTTGATCTCAACGGTCGTATAATTTACTGGTGAGTGACAATTGAATTGCATTTCTATTTTGACAAATTTTTGTGCTCATTTTCTTGATTTGTTTAATGGAGCTACTTAATATCTCTCTTTCTTTGACTGTTTGTGTTGGGTTTTATTGGGTACTTTGTAATTTCAAAGCTAGTTAGAATCGTAGATTTGTATTGCTTTTCTGGTTTGAGTTTGATTATCTTCTAATTCTTAGTTGCTACGAACAATAAACCCTTAAAATTTTAAATTGCAATTTTAATTAGTTTTGTAGTGTTATTGTGCGTTGTAATTTCTAAGGAATTGTAGATTTGTATTATTTTTTTGGATTGAGTTTGATTATTTTCTAATTCTTTGTTGATAAGAACATTAAACCCTAAAAACTTTTAATTGCAATTTTAATTAGCTTTCCAGTGTTATTTTACTTAATAAGCTGTGCCTTCTTAAATAAGATTGAAATGACAGTTATGGAAGTTTCAATTTTTGCCAATTTGGGGCATATTCAACTGTGCAGGAATCGAGCCGCCGAACACCTTTATGGTTATTCTGTGGTGGAAGCTCTTGGTCAGAATTCCATTGAGCTCCTAACAGATGCCCGAGACCTTGCTGTGGCTAATAATATAGTACATCGTGTGACAATGGGGGAGCACTGGACTGGGCAATTCCCGGTAAAGAACAAGAGCGGAGATAGGTTTCCAGCTATGATAACCAACACTCCGTTCTACGATGATGTTGGTACTTTGCTAGGGATTATATGTGTATCTCGTGATTCAAATCCCTTCGAAGAAATGAAGGCTACATTGTCAGGTACAAAGCACTCGGAGGCAGATTCGACCTTTACCCGAACCAAAAACATTGCTTCAGCTAAACTTGGTCTTGATCCTCGACAACCTCTCCAAGTTGCAATTGCCTCAAAAATATCAAACTTGGTTAGTGTCATAGTTTTCATGTTTCTGTGATTAATTAAAGTAGTCTATATTGATTGGTATAAATGCAAAAACAGGCTTCCAAGGTTAGCAACAAAGTTAAGTCAAAGATGAGGACTCGAGAGAACAACATGGATCGTGAAGGTGGAAGTGACGATAGTCATCATTATGATCATGGTTTCTCGGATAAGGAGGATCCAATTTCAAGTGGAGCTAGTACTCCCAGAGGAGAATTTCATCCATCTCCTTTTGGAGCGTTTCCTCAAGTTGTGCATGAGGAGCGGTCCCAGGGAAAGCCTTCAATGGATTCTGGTGATGAGAGTGAAGAGAAACCTGGGATCCACAAGATTATTACTTCAAAGGCAGAGGCTTGGATGGGTAAGAAAGGGATATCTTGGCCATGGAAGGGAAATGAACAGGAAGGGTCAGAGGTGAAGGCCACCCATTTTGTCTGGCCGTGGTTGCACAATGATCAAGAGAATGACACCGATCATCAGAAAAGTTCCAATTCTGGTGCAAAACCAGAGAGTCAGGTGGGTGTGAGTAATTGGCCTGCAAATAATGAGGCTTCAGGGTCCTGGTCTTCTTCGTGTAATATTAACAGCACAAGCAGTGGTAGTAGCTGTGGCAGTACAAGCAGTAGTGCTATCAATAAAGTGGACATAGACACCGACTGCTTGGACTATGAAATCTTGTGGGAGGACTTAACCATTGGAGAACAGATTGGGCAAGGTAATTGTCTTTCTAAATAACAAGTTATAATAATTCAGTATTAATTTTCTTAAATTTTTTTTTTTTAATGGCGGCAAAGCATATGATGATTTTCAAAGATGTTGTTAAGTGGATTCACTTTACTATTACCTAGATTTCATCACCAGTTAATCTTTGATGCTTGCGCAATTATTATACATTGATTTCTTACAAACACTACTTTTTCTACTATTCCAATATTACTATAGTTTGTTGTTGTTCTTATTATTGTTAAAGTTTCACAAAGGAATGGTGGACATGCATGTAAACCTAAATGCACATTCTAAAGGTCCACTGTCATTAGCCACAAATTTGGTGGTTCCTTCGTTACCTATTATGTCTATGCTATGTAGAATTCCTTTCTATGTCTTTGCTATAATGGTCTTGCCTACGTATCTTCTGATCGCTAAATTTATTTTCTTTTCATTTGTAATGAATATGCAGGTTCTTGTGGAACTGTGTATCATGCTCTGTGGTATGGATCAGTATGTTCTTTGGCTCTTCCTTTTTATATTTTTATTGCTGAAGAATGCATGGAAGTAATATCGATGAGTCCAGATTAAGTTATTATGGGATAAGAAGTCGCATAATTGAATTCCAATAGCAGCCAAACCTAAGACTTCTAACTGTAGATTATGCACTATATGGACAAATTGCGACTCAGTTTGCTAGCAGGTATAGCAGCCCAGAGCTTATGTTCCTGTACCATCTAGCCAAATTGGGTTTATCTTGCCTTCACATTATCCATGATGTATAAGTCGTTCATATCTCCTATGAGCATGAAAAGTGTGTGGTAGGCATCAGTGTCATGTCATTGTGAGATGTGAGACAATGGGATATTTCTCCAGTTTTTTTTTTTTTTTTTTTTTTTTTTTTTTTTTTACCTTACCACACCGTAGAAGGGAAAAGCCATCAAAATGTTTTGGATAGTTTTAATCTTCATTTGTGACTAAATGACTCCTATGTTTTGCAGGATGTTGCTGTCAAAGTATTCTCCAAGCAGGAATATTCAGATGATTTGATATTTTCCTTCAGAAAAGAGGTGTGTTTTCACTCTTGATTTATTATTATTATTTTTTTGTGATTGAAAAATGATTAGCTATTTAATTGTACATAATATTCTGTATTTTGTTAAGTTCTCAAGTCGATAAGGGGAAGCTATGTAACAAGGACGCTTCTATGATAATATTTAACAAGGACGCTTCTATTATCATTTTTTTTTTTTCCTATGATATACACACGGGCATATTTATTTGAATACAAATTCAGCTACCAACCGTGTGTTGCAGTTTTGTTTTTCTTTTTTGTCGTTTGATCACCCCTACATAAATTTAAAACGAGAATGAACACTCTTGTCCCAGGAAATGGGTATGAACTTCAGTGAACACTGAACGCTAAGAGGTGGCCATGTTCAAAAAATGTTAAAAACATTACATGCTGATGCTGTCCATGAGTTATAGAAATGTGAACATTGGGAAGAATTTTAGCTCAAGACTTCTGTTGAACCAGTTAACTGACCTCATTTCAACTGTGAAGTGTTTTTCTTTCTGCTGAATGCCCCTTTCCCCTCCCCAAACATGAGTTGAATCTCATACAGTTACAAATAAGGAGACATGGTGATTAGGAAGTGAGTAAACAATATGGATGATAAGGAGCTGGTGAACGCGAAGCATTAGCTTTTCACTTTTTTGTCTTTTTCCCAGTAGAATTGAGGTTCCAAGCTGAACCTTCTCAACTGAAAACCTTCTTTGTCTTCTCTAGACTTACATTTTAATGAGCGCCTTACTGTAGATACATGAACCTCATATATAATGATTGCCCTTAGCTGCAGTTTCTTTATTGCATTTGACCTAATTATTCATTTATTTCATTCTCTAATCACTTTATGCATTGATTTTGTGATCATACCTACATGTGAACGTCATCCATGTTTTTTAGATGGCTCTCTAATTTACCTGGATCATAGGCAGACTCAGGCACACAGCACTTTATACTTGGTGTATGTGCATAAACAGTTGGGAACTGTACTGATTTCATTAATCCAGCATCACACAACCAGTGGCTATACATATTTGCATGGCACTGTACTTCTGTAGAGGTACTAAGTACATATGGTTTTCATATTATATAATATTAAGTATATATGGTTTTCATATTATATAATTGATCCTGATCAAGGTTCAAAGCATTGTACATTAAATTGCTTGTTGTCGGACTGTCATTTGGTTTGTCCTGAATTTAATGCGTTCCTAAATTGCAGCATGAAGTATACCATATCTCGAGGGAGATAATGAGGATGTAACTTTTTGGTTTGATAATTTTTTTACTAGCATTATGATAAGTGTCTTAAAACATCCTCTGCTAAGGTAGCCAGATAGGATTTGCTTTCGTTTATTAAATTATTTTTATTCAAGCTAATTTATATGACATCTATTGTCAAAAATTGTTTCTTATATTAAAATTATTTAGCTGAAATAGATCTTCTGACATCAGAGTTCCTTTTTGTTTTTGAAGGTATCTCTCATGAAACGACTTCGACATCCAAATGTTCTGCTCTTTATGGGTGCAGTAACTTCACCTCAGCATCTCTGCATTGTTACCGAATTCCTTCCACGGTATATTCTTCATTTTCCTGTTTAGATCCTTGTATTTTCAAGCAATTTGAATAAAGATAATTGTATATATGTAAATAACAATAATGTTTTCCCCTATTTCTACCTTATTACTTTGGCCGGTTTGGAATAATTAGAAAGTTGTTATACTTCTCGGCTGACTGCCTTCTCTATGTGCTATGTATTAATTTTTACGCAGTGGAAGCTTGTTTCGCTTACTGCAGAGGAATACAACCAAATTTGATTGGAGACGGCGTGTTCACATGGCTTTGGATATAGTGAGTATCACAAGGTCCAATTTGCATATGAAAAACACCATTTCAAAAAAAAAAAGAAAAGAAAAGAAAAAGATTCAATATGCAAGTTTTGTGTGGTGATACCATGTGTTGGTCTACATTTCTTCTTTTTTTTTCTTTATTTGTTCTTTAAGTTTTCTCTATGCCTTTCATGGGGTGTGGTATTAAGCTTTTTGGATTTTATTAATGTTTTTTGTGAAAATAGGTAATTTGTATTCTTGTAGCTTGATTAATTTCTTTGACAATTGATCATCATGCACTATTTTTTTTGCTGAACCTTCTGCAGGCACGGGGCATGAATTATCTTCATCATTTCAACCCACCTATCGTTCATCGTGATTTGAAATCTTCGAATCTTCTAGTTGATAAGAACTGGACAGTGAAGGTATACCTTTAGTTCTGCTTATAATTATTTGTCCACTCATAATTCTTTTCTACTTTCTCACCTCCTTGCTTTTAGATTTCTGGACTTCCACTTGAATTAAATTTTGGGTAATATTTGTATTGTTATCAACTTAATAGGTTGGTGATTTTGGTCTGTCACGTCTCAAACATCAGACATATCTCACAACAAAGACTGGGAAAGGAACGGTACACTTACTGGCACTCTTGACCTGTTCTATTTTAAGTTGAGATATATTATCTCCATCTTAATTTTCTAACTTGAGGTAGCATAAAATTTCAAGTTCCTCATCTTTCCGATAATCTTCCGTGTATTTCCTATTCTGTAGCCGCAATGGATGGCACCAGAGGTTCTTCGTAATGAATCCGCTGATGAGAAGTATGTCTATTTGGGTTCTATATCTTCAGTTCAATTGACAAACATATGCAAATATGAATCTGTAAACGCTGTTAAAAATTTTTTCCCCCGAAATAATGCTGTTACAAATGTATTATTGTCTGGAAACATTTAGGTCTGACGTGTATAGCTTTGGAGTGATTTTGTGGGAGCTTGCCACTGAGAAGATCCCTTGGGAAAATCTCAACTCAATGCAGGTATGTTTTCTCTTTAAATTTTTCTTTATGTTTTGTCATGATAAAGAAAAGAAAGCGATCTATTCCCAAGAAGTGGGCTGTGTGCTTTTTGGTGAAAGCAATTGGATTTGCTTTACAGTTTACACCCAGACCAATAGCACTTTGTGTAGCACTGCATGTTGAACAACAGCGTAGGGTAATGACCTTTACTGCATGTGTGAACAAGAACAACAATTTGTTTAGGATACCTGCAGGTCATTGGAGCTGTGGGGTTCATGAACCAACGGCTAGATATCCCAAAAGACGTGGATCCACAGTGGGCTTCCATAATTGATAGCTGCTGGCAGAGGTCCGTATATTCTTTAAGCTTCTTATTTAAATTAATTATTTTTCCAAAACCAAGGACAACATTTTATTATGAGCAATTATCGCTATCTACCATAGTATGTCTTGATCTACTGATATGGGATCAATGCTTGAGAGTTGGCTTGGATGCTTACGCATCTGGCTTCTATAGTGATTAAGGTGATGCAAACCCAACCTACATGCCATTGATGTGTTTCCTCAACATTTTTGGACAATACATTTCTTGCAGAATTTAGCCTGATAGGCTTTCCTAGAACTTCATGAATGCATGTCAATGCATGTGTATGCTTGCATAATAGAAATATGCCTTGAATTTGTGTAAATAGCCCAAGTAGTTGGTATTTTTAGAGGATCCAGATCACTTGTTTAGTATGATTTTGGCTGTGAATTCTTCTGTCATAGTAAAAGATACTTGAGTTTGATATTGAAAATGTCTGCCACTTCCCTTGTGAGGGTGGGTTGGGTTGTGTAAGTTAGGTCATTGAAGTATTTCTCATTGTAGATATTAATTGCTACATGATTTGCATCCAATAGTCGGATCAATCATCAATTTTTCTCCATCACCTTCAAAATTATTAGTTATGCAATCATTTTCAATCATCATTTAACCTAAGATTTTGCTACTGTGCTAATTTGCAACGGTGATAAAATCAGTGAACCACGATGCCGCCCAACATTCCAAGAGCTGCTAGAAAAGTTCAAGGATCTGCAGAGGCAGTGTAGCTTTCAATATCAGGCTTCCCGTACTGCCCCAGGAGATAGCAGCCAGAAAGAACTGTAGGCCAAATTGTGGCTGCTTATCTATAGTTTTCGTATTGACAGTCAAATGATTGCACCTGTGCTGATGAGTCGATTAATAGACACAAATGGCTTGTGGTATGGGAACCATCAGAGGCAGATCCATCTGAGGCGGATCCAACCCATCTTAGCCAGATCAAGAATTGAAAGGAGAACATAATGGTTACCAGTGAGAGATTTTGGTTGGTCGGGTTGGTATCCGGTGATGTTTATTACTTATCGACTTCATTGGATCCTGTCAGTCCTGCTCTGTTGTTGAATTTATGTAATCAGGATCATTTGTCACTCTCCTACCAGTGATATGTGTCTGATTTTTGTCACTGAGGTATGTATTTCATTTATAGTCTTTGTGAGAGAATATTAGGATCGCTCTAAAATCATTTGTACATAAAACACCTCAAAGTTTCCACTTTAGAAGTGAAACATCCACCTATTGTTGTATTTTTTGCAATTATGCATGCAGCATTTCTGCAGCGCCATCCTGGATAATGACTAGTTTCAGCTGTAACCTTGAGCTTTTTATGGGACATAAGACTAGGGCAAATGAACTAAGTTGAGCCGAGCCTGAGAGTGTTCGGACTTAATTTGTTTGGTTGTTGGCCTAGCTCAAGCTTGGCTTCGGCTTCTATGAATTCAAGCTCGTATTGGATGTGCTTGGCTCAATTCAGCTCGACTTAGCTTGAAAACATATAATGGTAAGGTTTTTCTTATTTATAAATAAAGATGATTCCTTAAATTTATTTATTTATTTATTTTATTTTTTTAAAAAAAGGTTTTGGGGAATGCATTAATGAATAAATATGACAAGTTCGTTCATTTCGTTCAGTCTGAGTTTCAAGGTTTGAGTTGGAGTTCAACTTGTTAGCTAATCATGACCAATTTAGTTATGCACGATTGGAATAAATGGGAACTTTTTTCTTTTTGATAGGTTGAGGGAGAGCTGTTGAAAAATTATCTGCGCTTGCATTTGGCTGTTACTCTCTAGGGGTTTATGTAACATAGAATTAAAACCTCAACACAACCAAGAAACAGAGACTTCCTCTTAAGTAATTACACAAACATGACACAGGTGGAGTGAGATAGTTTCTTCAATAAAAGCATTTAATAGGTAAAAGCAATCCAATGTTCTCAATAAGGGGGGACACACACACACACACACAATGCATAAGAACCACAAAAAGCCTCCACAAAGAAGGGGAAACAAAGATTTGATTGACCAAACAATCTACCCACTCAGCAACTATAGAATTAAAACAAAATTAATAAAGCGAGAGACTCTCCACACTTCGAACAACTACACCACCATTTAGAAGATGCATGTAATATTGGGTGCACCAGCCATGGCATGTCATTAGTGTACCTATCCAATAATTATGTACTATTTTTTAAAAAGTTAGCTCATCTAATTATAAAATTTATGATAACGAGATAATATCTTACATGGGATAGGTAAACTAATGGCATGGCGTGTCTAATGCATTCAATATCTACTTAATTTGTGGTAGGACCTAGAAGACAAAATGGATCCCAACCACTTTGCATCATGTGGATGTAAAGATTCGACTGAAGCCTTCTGTCTAAATATCATTTTTCTAGAGTTAATGAAGAGAGACATACTGTTGACACACAAAAATGACAGCCTAAGTGGCAGCCATTTTGGCATCCACGTGGACAAATAAGAGAGACGCAACTGGACCAAATTCATGGTTTAACAATAGATTGACACGTGGGCTTCGTTGAAGGGAAATAAAATTCTAACACTTGTGTGGTCCGACAGATAACAAGTGTGTAATATTTCACTGACACGTGGAAGAATGCATAAGTTCACATGTGGCAAAGGGTGGATGCCCATGCTCATGTCTGTTGGAGTGTAATGACTGTGTCATTTTTTTTTTTTTTTCTTTTTCCCTAGTTAATTAATTAATTAAATTATTTATTTAATTGATTTATTCTTTTCGGGATACCTTAGGATTTTGTTGCGCCTGAGGTAGACTTTGGTGTCCGAAACTAATTTCCGACACCTCGTGCATTGTATCATTTTGACTTTTACTATTGATGCATGATTTAATTTTGTTGAAAAGCATGCTTGGTTATTTCCATTTCATACAGGGTATGGATGCATAGTTTCTTCGGAAATATTCTTATTTTACGGGGTGCTTTATGTAATTAGTTTCCGTCTTAGGGACTTTATTGCAAATATTCCTTGGGATATTTAAAGAGGGACCTATTTGCAATTTTTGGGAATTAGTGACAAGTGTCACTTTTCCCTTGGGACCACTTGTCATCCATTGCTTGGTGAGACTTGGAAGCTTGTTTAGGTGACAAGTGTTGGGTGTAGGTTCACCCACTTGTTGGCCTTGGATTGGAACACTTGTTAGCTTGTGATGTTGACAAATGTAGGCTTGTGATTAAGCCTTGTGAGGGTGCTTTGGATGGTGGCAAGTGGAGGGTGAAGATTCACCCACTTGTAGACTTTTGGTTGGTACATTTGTTGGCTTAGATTAGTGACAAGTGTAGGCTTGAGATTAAGTCTTATGAGGAGCCCTAGGATTGTGACAAGTGAGGGTGGATGTGTGTGTATGTAAGAGAGGTAGTGTTGGTGTGTGTGTGTGTGTATGTGTGTGTTTGGCTATCAAGGCCATTTGGTTAGTGGGAAAAGATGTGATAATTGTCTTCCTCACTTAAACCACCATTGAAGGACCTTGTAGCCTCTTCCACTTTTCAGATTTTGGCCCCCTTCCCTAAGGAATTTAACCTTCCACCTTAAAGATCATATCTTCCTCTCTTCCATATCTAGAACACATTTTCACAGTTTTTCAAATTGAGTTCATTTGCCTTGGATTCTAGAGATTCAATTCTCTAGTGAGGTAGGGGTTGTAGTATGTTTATTTCCTTAGTGTTTTAATTATTTTTGGGGTTTTCTATATATTGTATACATGCTTGTTGAATTGTAGGATTGCATTTAGATGTAATTTCTATATCCTTGACTTAGGATTTAATGATTCAAAGCATGTGATGCATATTTATCTTGTTATAAGTAAATTGTTTCATTTACTAGATTACTTGATTCTAGAGACTATCTTCTTGTGATGATAAACTCTTGTTGAATATCACTAATGTTTACTTTGGAAGCTTGTTACTAGATTGTTGTATATTTAGTACTTGTGGCTTACATGATGGTAACTTGATTTAAATTACATATAGTATCATTGTTTTGTATAGCGAATCGCACATTAAAGATTCGACATTTTGTATACCATTGTATGTGTAGCAAATCGCACATTGAAGATTTGACATTTTAAATCCTATTGTAGACATGAAACCCTAGGACATGGTTTGTGTGGTTTCAACTCTACTTGCGCATGGAAGGTGGTTTCATGCAATATTTGTTTGTGATGAACCAAAAGGGGGGGGGGGGGTGAATTGGTTAATCTCTTCCCAACAGAATCAATAAGATAATTCAGCAAGCAAGCAATAAGTACTTAAAACAGGATTTACAAGGAAACTTTCAACTAGGGAAAACCTTGGCTTTTGGCCATGGCCAATGAAGATCACTACTAGCTGTATGTACCTTGTTACACACACTAGCTGATTTCAGTGCACACACACACTCCCCTTGTCCTAAGCACCCTTGCTTGGACCAACAAAGCTCACATAGCTCTCAATATATATCATTACAAATGATAAACAAGATAATCAAATTCCTTCTACAATTGAAACAGCTTGAACAACACAAAATACCAAGTTACTGCCTCAAAATCACTAAACTGCTGCAGCTAGAGTATGAGGGGTAAAATTGGAATTTTCCATCGAGATTAGTTCATCAGTAGCTTCCACAATCTTAATTCACTGCAGTACTCATGTTAACATCCTTAAGCAATTCAGTATAGCATGAGTATATATCAATCTACTATCACAGTTCTGGAATAAGCATAGCTCAACACAGTTTGAGAGGTTTTGCAAGGTCACAATCACAATCTGTCAATGTTTTGCACCACAGCCAATTTCAATAACTTTGATTCATCAAAATAGACTTGCTAGCACATAGATAATCCACAGAATAACTAGACTTAATCATTTTGCACTTGAATCACAATATATGCAGAAAAACAGGCTTATCACTGATCTAAGAGCTCAAAATCCATTTCAGCATGTTTTAGTTCAAAACAAACTACTGAGCAAGTGTAAATAGCATAGTTATACCTGTGACAATCCTCAGAAATGACCACAGCAGCTTGGAACTCAGATTCACTACTCAATCCAAGCCTTTCTACAGCAATTTGGACAGCAGCAGCATCTTAGCACATTGATCACACACAAGGCTTGAGTCAGTGGGTTTTTCTAGCATAAATCATCATTAAAATCACAGAAAAACTTTGTTCAATGAAAAAGAGCTCGAGAGTTCTCTTATGCAGCTTGCTTTTAGTCTCTATGAAAGGCCATTAACCCTAAAAGACACCTATAACAGCATATATATATCTCAGTGTAAATGCTTGACTGCATCTCTCTTAATTCAATGCTGTCACCTTTCAACCAATGATTGCATAAGAACAATTCTGACATTCCCTTAATGAAAAGACAATGTTGCCCTTGATATCTCACCAAATAGTGACACCTCATGCATCAGTAAGAACAGTTCAGACAGGTGAGGACACATTGATATTTATCTTTGCTTAGCCACTAAGATCTGCAACACCATTGGAGGACAATATATATACCTGGACTATAGCCATGTGTCATACTCCTGAAAATACTTGAAAAGTTGTACAAACAAGCCTTATACCAGCTGTAAATTACATTCAGCAAAATCCTGTTGCTGAGGCTGTATTAGACACAATGTAGGCTCACCACAGCAATTCAGTGCAATGCAGCTATCCAGTCATATGAGTATCCATAGAATGCATTAGGGAAAATACAAAAGTACCCTTGAAAGCACCTGTGACAAGTTCCTTATATACTGATCCTGACTGAAACCATTCAATTTAGCTGAATCAAGTGTACCAGCTGTGATGAATTAACTCATACCAATGTAAAAAGACTGTCACTGCAATATAAATGTCAATGCTGCCCAAGTGATATATGTTATACCACAATACAGATAGGATATACACTAAAGCACACAAAACCAAAGCTTTTTGACATTAAACAGGCAAATAGGACTTAGCGAACCTTAAGACCAATAGTTTGAGTATAAATTTTGTGCTTATTGTTGATTTTGGAAAGCTTGGGGGATATTGTTTAATTGACGGTTAAAGTTTGGCTTTAGTACGAGTGGTATGAGTTCTCCCCATACAGTGCGTACTAGGTTGTTCCTTGCGGGCTAGTAACCCGAAATCACTAAATGTCTTGGTTAAATTCCAGAATTCCATGTTCGAGCATTCCACTACTGTAATACTCCCTATCCAGATATACCAAATAAGAATAATTAATATTAATCATCTTAAATAATATATACATATACACATATATTATTTAATATATATATATATATATATATATATATATATATATATATATAAAAGTCAAAACAAAGGTTTAATGAGTAAAAGAAGAGTTTGAGGCTATATTATACACAATCAATTTAATTACTTTTTTTTTTTTTTTTTTTTTTTTTCCCTTTTTTCTCTGGAATAGGTGATACGTGATCTAAGGTTCCCTAGGGTTACGGAGGAAGAAAACGCCATGGAGTAGGGTTAGCCCTCTTCTATAGTGGGTAGCGTCCCACCTATGGTTGAGTCCTCTACTAATCGGCCCTTATGGAGTTCATTACTGATGAATTCTACATCAGAGAGTTTTTCACCTTTGACATATTACAATCATAGTCACAATAAAGAAGTTATTGATATTGAAGATGAAGATATAACGGAGGAATTGAAATATTGGGAGAATTCTATTGTGTGTTATGTGTTGGGAAGTAAACCATATTTCCCATATTTTAAAGTTTATGTGCAGAAGTGTTGGAATAAAGATGCAGTGGTGGTGTCCATGACAGATGGTTTCTTTCAGGTGCAATTTCCTTCAGAGGAGGATTTGATTCAGGTGTTATCGAGATTCCATACATTTTAAGGTTGTGCAATTATCGTCAAAAAATGGCATAAGACTATTCAACTAGAACCGGATATACTTTCATCGGAACCTGTATGGATGAAGGTTTATGTTCTACCGGTGCATGCACGAAGTAGGATATCTGTGTCGAAAGTTGTTTCAAATATTGCAAAGCCTCTCTATATAGATGCTATTACACTCAGTCGTGAATGAGGATTGTATGTAAGGGTATTAACATAAATGGAGGTGGATGGTGCCTTCCCTGAAACCATTCAAACTAGATTACATGGACTGAAATTCGAAGTTCAAATTGAATAAGAATGGAAACCTCAAGTTTATAGTTTTTGCAAAAAAATGGAACATTCTAAGAATATGTGTCCATTGAATAAGCCTAAAGCCAAGAAACCAAAAAAGAGAAAAAAAAAAAAAAAAAAAAGCCAAGAAACCAAAAGAACAGTGGGTGGTGAAGAGATCTAATAAAGGTAAAGAGGTGAATGTGGAACAAAGCTTAATTATAAGAGAGAAGCCCTAGGAGGAGTTGGAAGAGGGTTGCATGGTTCAGAGGAAATCTGAAGGAAAGAGAGTTGTATCCCCAGTATCTCAAAATTCGGCCATTGTTAAGAATGCATTCCAGGTGCTCGATGAAGTTTGTGACAGAGATGAGTCTGAGGTTTAGATAGAAGTTGTAGGGATTACAGAGAACTTGATGCTTGAATTAGATATATCTAAGTTTGCGACGGGTACAGCTAAATTGAAGGAAGATGACATTCAAGCTGATGGTGAAGGGACAATGCATGAAAAGTCTGAGAATGAAGTTCAGGTAGTTCAAATTGATGGAATAATTGGGGAAAATCAACTAATAGGTCACCTCCTATATCTATTGAAGGGAGTGTATCATCAAAGAATCAGAAGAAAAAAGAGTTTGAGGGATATAAGTGTTAGAATCACTAGAGCAATAGTTGCAGGTGGGGTTTGCCCACCAAATCCAATTGTTTAATGATTGGTCTATAGAATGTTAAAGGGCTTAACAATAAAGCTATGCAAGAAGAAGTTAAAGCTTGGTTGAGTAATTCCTCTTTATATTTATGTGGTTTGGTAGAAATGAGAGTTCAATGTAATAAGTTTTAGAGTTTAAAGAATAGAATTAGAAGGAATTAGAATTGGATGAATAATTACAATGCTGATCCTGAGGGACGTATTTGGTGTGGTTGGGATCCAAATAGGTTGGATGTTACTGTGATTGAGACTACAGTGCAGATGATGTTATTACTTGTTAAGATCAGAAGGACTAATCAAAAATTTTTTGTAACCTTTGTTTATACCAAAAATATAGCAAGGGAACAGTGTTGTTGTAATGCCTCTAATTTCAAAAGGATAGTCTTGGTATTTAATTTATTGTTTAAAATTGCTTTTGTTTATTTCTTTGGTTTGATTTAATTGTTTTAATTGTTTTAGTTGCATTTGATTACTTGTTTTAATTTAATTGATTTAATTTAGTTAATTGTTTTGTTTTCCTTAGTTGTCGTACTTATGGATTTAATTGTTTTAATTTAATTCTATAATTATATTCATTGAATTAATGGGATTTAATAATTTAATTGTTTTAAGTTAGTTATTTTTAAAATGACTGGTTTTCCGTGATTGTCAGATAGCTTTATTTTGGGTTTATAGTTTTCATAGGCAGCCGACATTGAATATAACCTAAGTTTGCCTATGGGCCAAATTATACATGGATTAGGGTTTAATGTTTAAGGTTATAAATAGGCTTATTATGGTGGTTTAGGGTTTAAGGAAAAAAAAACAAAACAAAAAAACGTAAGTTCCTATGGAGGCATAGAGGAAACAGAGAGAAAACAAACAGAGAGTTTCACCGGAGAACTTGGGAAGGACCGTCGGTGTAAGGCAAGTTTTATAACTAACTCTATCTCTTTGGCCTGTGTTCTTTGCATCTCTAACACAATCCCAGGATGAGTAAAAGCTAAATTAATTTACTTGGTTGCATGAAAGTATGTGTTTCCGCTTAAGTATTGTGCTTGTTTTAAATTTATTTTGCGTAATTCTTGTTCCAATGGATTTTGATTAATAAGTAATGAATGTAATTAACTTTGGAACACTCTAGGACTTAGTTTTAATCAGTAATAAACTTGGTTGGAGGAATATAGTTGCCGGACACCGCCGGAATTGAAGAAGACGAAGCATAGGGGGAGGAGCCTGCTCTATTTCAAGAAGAACAGGCTCACCAAAAAGAGAAGCAGGCTCTACCTTTAGAGTCTAGAGGCGGCTCCACCATGGGTGGAGCCGGCTCTACCTTATTGTGGAGGCGGCTCCACCTTGTGTGGAGCTGGCTTCTTTGATTTTGCTTCCAGTTTTGATTTTCTGTGAGACCTGGGCTACGGGGATTGAATTCTTTACGTTCTAGGCTGAAAACAGAGTGTTTCTAAAGGTTTTCAGTAAGGTCTAAACCTTTATTAAATTTTTAGAAGGCCTGGTAATTCATAATCTTCCATAAGAAGCTAAAATAGGGAACAATCGGAAACTCTTAGGAAAGAGATCAATATTACTGTGATGCGGACAATTCAAGTTGCTTGTTTTAAAATTAGCAATTGAATTAGAAATTTTATGTTTAAATCATATGACAGTGGTATAGGATTAAGCATCTCAATTTATATAATGTCGGTTATGCTTAACAGAAAATTAGTTGATGTTTACAAGTTATTATGTATTATCAGCGTACCGGATGATATGGAGTAGTTTATGGTAGCATGTTAATTCTGATATTGATATTAGTATACTGTAGGGAATTAAAGGATGGATTACACTTATTCTTTGCATTCTTAAACTATTAGAGAATCATGTACTGTTCATATATAACAAGCATGCTATTTATACATTCTTGATGTACTTGTTATGGATGTGTGGAAATTGATATTTATAATATCATCTGTATTATTAACAACTGGATGGATGATTGCATGCACCGGTATGGGATGGTGACATACTAGGGGGATTAGCTCAAAAACGTTAAGTCCTACCTACTCTGGATTAAGGGATGGATTAACTACAAAAGTTAAGTCCTACCTGTATTTTGTGTCAGATCACTAAATAGTTGAGTGACACTTTGGTTTGGAATGGAATTTAAATATATTTTTATGATGCCACGAGATGAGCCTGAGTCTCTGAGTCGTTGGTTAGGGAGCATATATGCATTGGGATGCATAGCTGGCTATGATGGTTGGATGTGTGCCCTGCTAGGTCTAGGTAGTCATGCCCACCCCAGGTGCGTTTTGCATAGTGCTTACTAGTTAGGTTGAGACGGGCCTGCAGTCCAGTGAGAGTCCTGTAGTGTGATTATATATATATATATATATATATATATATATATATATATATATATATATATCTACGAACTAGTTAGCTATTGTTGGATTGGTTAGGATGTACATGCGTATCGGGTATCTGCTTGGGTAGTAGTAGTATAGAACTTGCTAGTAGGCCTGACCCACTTATCATTTTTTCAGGTATCGGGCGTTTCCAGTCTTAGGGCTTGTTCGAGCTAAGTAGAGACGATCTTTTATTCTACCGACGACGTAGGACTTCTTTCCAGATGTTAGATTTGGATTTTATGTTTCAGTTTACTTTCATTCAGTTTGGAGTTTTATTAGGGGTCCACTAGAGATGGATTCCCGAGTTGTTAAATTTATGGAGGTTTTGGATCATCAGATTTTAATATTTATATTTGAGGATTTTTAAATTAGTATTCTTTTAGTGTATTACTTTTATTTCTTATTTCTCTTTGTATTCTGTGTTTGTTAAAATATTAATTGTCTGATATCCCTCGGGTTTGGGCCTGGGCCTGATCAACCCGTGTCTCGGATCCGAGGGGTATCACAGTTGTGGAAGGATTTGGTGGATAGTATGCTATTTATAAATGGTCCATGGTTGTTAATGGGAGTTTTGGAATATAGTGAGATATAATTATGAGAAATTGGGAGGTAGATATCATCCTCCTAGAGTTTTTACTGAATTTAATCAAGCCATTGATTCCCTTTGTCTAACTGATATTCCTGCGACAAATGGGATATTTACCTGGTGTAATAAGAGATTTTTAAATAGAAGAATATATGCAAGATTAGATAGAGGGTTGATGAATGAAGAATGGGAGCAGGCTTATCCTAATTCTCAAATGTTTTGACTTCTCTTATGACCTCTGATCATTGGGGATTGTGTATTAATTTTCCAGTGAAGATTGCAGATGGTCCTAAACCATTTAGATTTCTGGCAGTGTGGAATAAGGAAAATGCTGTAAATGATCTTATTACTGATGGATGGAGTATGAGAGCTAGTGGGGATCCAATTAACAAGATGTTGTACAAGTTGGAAATGGCTAAACAAGTTGTAAAACAGTGGAATAAAGATAAGTTTGGGATAGTACATGAACATGTCATTGCTTGTAGGAAGTTCTTGCTGATACTCAACAAATTTTGAATACTGATCCTTTTAATGAGTGATGAGCGCTGAAAAGTGCACAATTAAACCTCTTAAGCTTAGGTATTCTAGGACCTTTATCTATCTTACTTTCCCGTTTTAGACTAATTTCATGTTATTGTCCTTTTTAGGTACTTATCCCAAAAATAAGTTAATTCAGCTAAATAAGAGCTTAAAAGAAGCAATCCCAAGCTGAATGGAAGAAAGGAGCAAAGTGGAAGCAAAATGAAGCAAAGTGTGGAAAAAATAACAAGTTCGATCGATCTCAACATTCTTTCGATCGATCAGAGCAACATCGATCTGGACACTTCAAGATGGATCCAAGCCTTTGTCTTTATCCAAAAGATTCCATCATGTTCGATTGATCCAACTTATCTTTGATTGATAGAAATTCTTCGATCTTATTAACACCTACCACCCTACCTACCACTCTTGTCTCTTTCCCAAAATATCCCAAAATATCTCAGAGATTTGTCTTTATTCAAAAAGGTGCTGCCAAGGATGATCGATCTCTGCAGCATTCGATGGATCTCACCAATGTTCGATCGATCTCAACATAGTTCGATCGATCGAACATCCTCAAGTCCGAATTAAAATAAGTTCCAGCTCATTAAAAGTTGGCTCATGGTGTAATCATTGCAAGGACCCTAGTGCACGAATCCAGACCATTGGGTGTGACATTTGAGCCTCCTATATAAGGATTTTGAGCCATTTTTACACATAGCTTGGAGGATTGAACATATCTTTAATACACATATCATATCTCATATCTTGGAGAGGAGGCTAGAGATTAGAGAGCTTTTACATATCTTTGGGAGTTCTTCCATTCTTCTAGGGTTTCCATCAAGAAGGAGGTCATGCCTACCATGGAGATAGCCCTTGAGGGTTGGATGACTACTTCAATTAGTGGCTAGACATCTACTTGGGGCTAGAGTGGCCCCTAAGTTTGCTTCCTAGACCTAGTGTTTTGTATATTTTTGGGAATTTTCTTGTAATAAATGTTTTGATCTTGGATTTATATACATATCTTGTAGTTTCTACTTGATGTGTATGGATTAATGCTTTCAATTGATTATCTACTTTTAACCATATGTCTATATATGCTAGAATGGATGATTCATGTGCTTTTCTCTAGATTTAGTGGAGTTTATACATGTCTATGTGTATGAATAAAGTTAATATAGAGATGGTCAAAACATAGTGGTTAATTGAACACTCTTATAATTTATTTGATGGTTCACACTTGTTTCTTGATGGATTGTGCCACACCTTTAGCTTACTTAGTTTAATTTCTATGTCTTTGGTGTAGATGTAGTGTAGTTGCCTTAGATTCATAGATAGGTGGACAATCTCTTCTTGTTCCTTGGTGTTTCATATTTATAAATGCAAATGGTGTATGCTTCTAGATAGTTATGTGTGCATAAATTGTGGTTTCATTGAATCGATTTTGGTCTCATTTGATAGGTTGTGCTTTCCATTTGAATTGGTTAGACAATCTATACTTATTTGCCATCCATGCCTAGTTTCAATTAATGTCACACACACAGACAAGTTAGAATTCAATTTCCCCCATTGATATACAATTGCTAGTGTCTAGTGAAGTCAAGCTTAGTGGTGAGCTCTAGTACCTTAAGTCCTCTCCTCTATATCTTTCACCTACATTCTAAATTGTTACCTTTTACTTGCTTTAATTTCAATTGCATTGTAGTTTAATCAACCAAACAAACCATCTTTTGATCATTTGACCTACTAACCCTATACATTGTTTCCATTTAAGCATGCCTACAATCCCTTGGGACGATCCCTACTCACCCTAGCTATATTTTTAGTTGGAGGTAGTAGTGGCTTTTATAAATTTAAAACTTGGCCATATTGCACACTCACACTCTTAGTGCATCTTTAAACGTTGGTGCCCACGATACATACCAATGAGGAGATTATTAATCAAGAAGAGGAAGGGAGGATGAATCTGGAGGCTGCTGTATCAAAGGAGGCTTTAATGCTGAATCAGAAATCTTGAATTCAATGTCTAAAAGATCAAGATCGATGCTCCAAGTATTTTTTACAGAAAATTAAACAACATAGAAAAGGTAACAATGTAACAGTGATTCATGAAGAAGGTGATGTTATTACTGATACAAATATGATTAATTTTTTTTTTTTTTGATTACTTCAAGTCTGCTTATGCTAATTCTCAGCATGCAACATGCATTCCAGAAGCTAAATATATTAGACACATGCTTGTTACAGAGGAGATAGAGAAGTTAGAGAAGGTTGTATCAAGGGATGAAGTTAAAGCCACAGTCTTTGCTATAGGACCTGATAGAGCTCCTGGTCCAGATGGATTTTTTTAAAGATTTTTTTAACATTATTGGGGCATTGTTGGAGAGGAGTTTATTGATGCAATCCTTCATTTTTTCAACCATCCAGAGAGGGGAAGAGGTATCAACAGTACTTTTATTACTTTAATTAAGAAGAAAGTGGATGCTCTACGGGTTGGGAATTTCAGGCCTATTTCCTTATGTAATACATTCTATAAGGTCATTGCAAAAATTCTATCTAATAGATTGGCAAAGGTTTTGGGGAGAATTGTTGGAAGAGAGCAAACAACTTTTATTCAAGATAAGAAAATCTAGGATAATATCATTATGGCTCATGAACTAATGAGAGGCTTTGGTGCAAAAAATGCAAAACCTATGTTGGCTTAGAAGATTGATCTTAAAAAGGCTTATAATACTGTTCAGTGGGGTTTTTTTATTGAAGTTATTGCATTTGTATGGTTTTTATAATCAATGGATCAGATGGATTAAAGTGTGCTTATCTTCAGTGTGGTTCTCTATTATTATTAATGGTTCTCCTTATGTCTATATTCAACATAAGAAGGGTTTAAGACAAGGCTGTCCATTATCCCCACTTCTTTTTACTCTTGTTATTGAGTATTTTTCTGGGTTAATGGAAACTAAGGTTCAATGTGGTAAGGTTGTTCCCACTGATGCTGCTATTAAAACTGGATTACCTATAACTCATCAATTTTTTGCTGATGATTTGTTGATGGTAGTGAGAGCCAATATGACATCAGTGCTTACTTTGAAAAAATTAGTGGTTCAATTTGAAAATACATCAGGTCTTGCAATCAGCAAGGAAAAATTAGAGGTTTTTCGTACAAATTCAGTGAGAAGAAGGTCTGGTATCATAAGAACTCTTGGTTGTAAGGTTAGTAAACTTCCCTTTACTTATCTTGGGCTTCCTATTGTTGATAAAATGGTTAGAAGTAGGGATTGTAATAAATTCGTTAAGAAGATTATCTCTCTTACAACTAGATGGAATGGTCTTTATATTTCAATGGCTGGTAGAGTGGAATTAAGTAGAGTTGTAATTCTTCCATTGGTGCAGTATTGGACTTCGGTTTACTCATTACCTGCTGTGATTATTAATGTGATTGAGAGGAGAATAAAAAACTATATTTGGGAGCATATTGAAGATAGAAAGAAATTACACGGTTTAAGATGGAATAAGCTTGTTGGACCAAAAGAGGAAGGTGGGCTGGGGCTGCGAAGATTGAGGGATATTGACAAGGCTGCTAAATGTAGTCTTACTTGGGCTTTTTTGCTGTCAAAAGATAGACTTTGGGTGGCTTGGTACAAGAGAAATTATTTGAGATAGTCTTCCTTTTGGAATGTTACTCCTAAGGTGTCATCTTTTTCAATCTAGAAGAGTATAGTGGCAATTAGAGATATTTTAAAACAGAATTGTAGATATAGAATTGGAAATAGACTGAAGATTAAAGTGTTTTTGGATCCATAGTGTGATGGGAAATGTCTTGGGGACCTGTTTAACCGTAGATTGCTAGGTTCTCTTAGCAGGAATAAACAGGGTGTTTTGAGTGATTATATTGTTGATGGACAATGGGATGAAGAGCAGCTGAGTAACATCTCACAAGAACTGAGACAAGTATTTCACAATTAAAGGATTTTTGGGGGAGAAGACCAATTAACATAGCAGTCCAATTTTTGTTTTAAAGCAGCATGGGAGGTATGTAGAAGCTCCAGATTTGAAGTTTGTTGGTATAAGAAAGGTTTTTTACATAAGAAAGGTTTTTGTACTGTCTCTAGATGTTATCTATGCCTTAGAAATTTGGAAACTATGAATCATTTGTTTTACAGCTGTGATTTTACTTAGAATATATGGAATAACATATTTGAGATTCTGGGATGGAATTTACAGAGGATACATGAAGTACAAGATATGATGACAGTGTTTAATCAAAGATTTCAAGGAAAAAAGGAACAAAGTGGCTCGAATTTTGTTTACTGATGTGCTCTACCTTATTTGGAGAGAAAAAAATGAGAGAATGCACAATGAAAAATGTAAAGATGCAATGGAAATTGCTAAGTGTATTATTTGGGAGGTTCTTGATGTCATGGGGGTATGTCTTCAGGACATCTTGTAATTTTTTACTTTCCTTAGCATTGTTTTCTTTTTCCCCTATTAAGAAATTTTTGTATAGTGAGGGTATGCCATCACTCTATCTCTATGTACTATATTGTTTATATTTATAAAATCCTTCATTTAGGAAATATATATATATATATATATATATATATATATATATATATATATATGATTTTAAGTAATCAAGGATTATTATGGAAGGTGTTATACATATATATATATATATACATCCTTTCATATAATTCATAAATGAATCAAACAATATATACACATATATAAATATACACATATATAAATAATTATATATATATATATACTTCCTTTCATAACAAATTATTAATTTATTATATTTGCGCAAATTAAATGCTACTAAATATGTTAGAAATGGTTTCCCATAAATACTCCATTTCAGTTTAAATAATTTTCCAATACCGTCTCACTAAAACGTAAACGTAAATATATCCTAGTAGGATGGGAATCTGAGAATGAAATTGGTGCCATTGGAAAGAGGACAAAGAATCCTTAAACTTGAGCTCAAGAATGACCCAATTCCGATTTAAGATGACTGAGTTATGACAGTTTAAATTTCAAGTAACAAAATAGGAAGAATAATAGGTTGAGCTCAATCGCTACTATGAGCGCGATCGCACCAAATCATTTCTATGTTGACCAGAACAAGTCAATGGCCCAGATCTGAGTGTGCACCACTGTCCATGGTCTACGCTACACCAGATCAGTTCCTTGTTGACCAGACCACTTCTATGGTTTAGATGACCATGTGCACCACACCCCCATGTGCCACACCACACTTAATCATCCATCCCTTATCATCACCATCCAAGGGCTAAGATCCCGTGGTGAAGCCATTGAAGCCATTCACCCCAGCTGAAGCAGTTGAATTCAAGACGAAGGCAGCAGGAACTGTCACTCTTACTGCTTCTCCTTTTAAGACGAAGGCAACAGCTAATGACAATACACCATCCACTGCTCGTGATGTACGAAGCATCATAGAACAGAATAACTACACAAACCAACACCTCCAGACCCTTGGCGCTCAACTTTCTCGTGTTGAAACCTTGTTTCAAAAGGAACAAATTATTCCAATCTAGTCAGACAATGCTCCACCCTTCATTCCCCATGAAATTCCCCTGTATTTATGTAAGCAATTATCCAAGCGCAGTGCTATTAAAGAAGCACACGATAGAATCAAGCATATTGAATCCCTTATGGTCTCCATGCCTACGATTCCTGATACACCAGAATGTTCTACAGCTACCAAGACCATCAATACCTTAGACCAAGAAATTGGTACTGACACTGAAATTGATGAAATTACAGTAATCTTCCATTACTAGTACATCAATACTTTAGAACCCACTTCTTCTAGAAACTATTATCCTAGACCTACTTTCCCAGACCTCCAGATTGAAGAAAGATGTCAGTTCTCCCAAGCTGCCTATCATGGTGGCACTATTTATGAATGGAACATAGATGGCAAGACGGAGTTTCACATTCTCAATACCCTTCAAGAAAGACCATGGTCAATACTGCTTACAAGACTAAGAATGACTCATCTGATCATGCTATAGCATAACTCCTAGTAGGAGGTTTTATAGGACAGCTCAAAGGATGGTGGGATAACATCCTTACTCCTGATAAATGCTATGCCATTCTTTATTCTATCAAAATAACTCGCGAGGGAACTACGATCAAGACAGAAGACGGATATGATATAGAAGACGCAGTTGCCACCCTCATTTTTTCAATCACTAAAAAATTTCTTGGCGACCTCTTAATTGTTAGGGATAAGACCTCAGAGATCTTAGCCAATATTAGGTATCGCAAACTCTAAGATTTCAGATGGTATAAAAATGTTTTTCTTTCAAAAGTTCTCACTAGGACCGATTGTAAGAAAAATTCATTGCTGTACTCCCCAATCTTTTTGTTGAAAGAATTCGTAAGCATTTCAGATTAAAACACAATGGTCATATTCTTTATAATTCCCTTACTTACGGTGATATAATCAGTACCATCACAGCTGAAGGAATAGCTTTTTGTACAGATTTCAAGCTTCAACAGCAAATCAAGCATGAGAATGCCATAAGCATAAAAGAATTAGGATCTTTTTGCCAACAAATTGGCTTCAAAAACCTAACCCCTCCTTCCAAACAAAAACATCATAACAACTATAAGAAGACTTTTTCTAATAGGTACAACAATAGGTCCAGGTACCATAAGAACAAGCCTTCATTTGCGGACAAATACCTTTCCGCAGAAAAAAAATAAACAGGGACACATCCCTCCTTCGAAACAATTCCAGAAGAAGCCCGTTCTTTCCAAAGCAGCAATAAAATGCTTCAAGTGTGGCAAGATGGGTCACTACAAGCGTGATTGCAAAGCCAAACAAAAAATCAATGAGCTTGATCTCTTGGAAACTGTCAGAAGCCAATTGATACAAATTCTTCTAAACTCCTCCGATGAAGAATTTGAAAATGATATTAATGGTATTCAAGAGGATGATTATCATGCTGATACAGACTGTTATTCTGATTCTTCAAACCCATCTTTTGACGACCAGCCTATCAAAACCAAATGTATTTGTATGATTACCAAAGATCAAGAATTTATGCTAGAACTCATTGATAAAATTGAGGATCTTAATCAGCACAAAGAATGCCTGATCAAATTCACCAACAACATCGGCCAAAAGAGTGACAAAACTCCAGTCGTCATACCAAACACTTACAATCTTACTAATATCTTCGAAAGATTTAGTACACAACCCCAGACGCCAATTACGATCCAAGACCTCCACAAAGAAATCAAACAAACCAAGCACGAGATTTCCATCCTAAAACAAGAGAATAAAACTTTGAAGGATTCCACTACTCATGACATTCTTACTCTCAAAAGCCAACTCCTTTTTCAACAATCCCAAATAGATGCCCTAATACCTACGTCTTTCTCCAAACTTAAACAATAAGATTCTGGAAGTCTTACTAAAGACAATGAGGCCTAAATCAACCTCCTGAACCAAATAACATTCCAGAAATGGCATGTTAACCTCAAAATTGTCATTAACAAAACCTGTACCACTCAAACTGTAGCACTTATTGAGTCGGTGTTGATCTTAACTATATTAATGAAAGACTTGTTCCTACAAAATACCTTGAGAAAACCAAAGAATGACTTCAAGGTGCTAATGGTTCACGACTTACTATTTAGTACAAGCTAACCAAAGCCCATGTTTACAACCAAGGTTTTTATATTAAGACACGTTTTATCCTCGTCAAAGACCTCAATACCCCTGTTATTCTAAGAACTTCATTTATTTCTCTTCTTTACCCATTCAAAGTTGATGGCCAGGGAATTTCAACAACTCTGGTCGAATAAGAAATTTGTTTTCCTTTTGCTCATCCTATTGGTATCAAAGATCTCAATACCATTAAGGATTCCTATGTCACTCGGATCCCAGCTATCAACAGGATTGAAAGCAAAACAAAACATCTGGACTTTCTAAAAAAAGAACTAGTTTTCCAACGGATTGATGAACGGCACAACCAAATTTTTAATTATATACATTGATGACATACTAATCTTTTCTTTTTCAATAGAAACGCATTGGAAGCATCTCAATATATTTGCCCAAACAATCAAGTATAATGGATAGTACTTTCTTTATCCAAACTAACTTTATTTCAGACAAAGATCATGTTTCTAGGTTTTCAGATCTACCAGGGTACTATCATTCCAATTCACAGATCTATCTAATTTGCTGACAAATTCCTTGATGAAATTAAGGATAAAACCCAGCCTTAAAGATTTTTAGGGTGCTTAAACTACCTCTCTGAATTCTTCAAAGACCTTTCACCTATTTGTGCTCCATTATGTCAAAGACTTAAGAAGTCTCCTCTACCATGGTCAGATGAACATACCAGAATAGTCAAAGTCATCAAAAGTAAAGCAAGGAATCTACCTTGCCTATCTATTGCGGATCCTGAAGCCTTCAAAATTGTAGAAACTAATGCCTCAGAGTTAGGATATGGAGGTATCCTTAAGCAAATGACAAATGACAAAGAACAATTAGTCTAATTTGTATCTGGCACATGGGATCAAGCCCAATGTAATTACTATACTTTCAAAAGAAAATTTTATCTATAGTTTTATGCATTTCAAAATTTCAAAGTAATTTATTAAATTAAAAATTTTTAGTTCGAGTTGACTGCCAATCTGCAAAAACTATTTTACAAAAAGATGTTCATAACATAACTTCAAAACAAATTTTTGCCCGATGGCAAGCTATTCTTTCTCTTTTTGAGTTTGACATTGAGTATATAATGACTTTCTCACCAGAGAATTTTTGCAAGGAAAAGTAGGAGTTTAAGAGCGGTCGCCATGCCTCCCAAGTTAGGAAAAGGATCCTCAGTTGCAAACACAAAACCCCACAAAACAAAATATACTTATGCACAGTCATCCTCTTCCCAAACCCCTCTCAAATTAAGCTGGTACAATAAAGTCTAGCTTAAAAAAGCAGCAATTTCCGTTAGTCACTCACCAATGGATACAAACTAATTTTCAGGCCTAATAAAAATTCCCCAACATGTCATAGACATGAGCCCAGTGTAATATGACCCAATCCAAACTTACTTACAATCCCAATAACTAGTTTTCCCTCCTCTGTAAAAATCTTATGCTGAAATTTCTTCAGCATCAGAGAAACAAATTTCCTCAAGAAACCTCAAGCAATAAGTGGTGGTCAGTAATCCCACTCCCAAAAAATCTCGTTATTTTCAAAAACCAAATTCATCAACCATTTGTGTGGATGAAAAAGAGCTTTTTAATAAAAACCCAATTTTGCTTTCCCAAAATCATTTTGTCAAAGGATTTCAATATCCGACATCAGAATTTAGAAAAATACAAAATTTTTATAAGTTTATTTTAGTGGACACAGATTCCATTTAAATTTGCACTCATTCAAAACCTGGTGATGAGTCTTTTATATCTTACACCACTTGTACAATTCAGAAAGTTCTTACTCCAGTAGCCTGGGATAAAAACATCAATGCTCCAAAGTCATTTTCTCAACCTCGCAATCCTCAAACTTTCAATTTCTGGGACTATCAAGAGGCCTGGTACAATACCTTTTATTTCCAAATCCAGGATTACAGCCATTCCAAAAGAACTTCAACATGAATGTCCCCAGATGGTTTATTGAATAGTGGCATTTATTTGGTCTCTGCAAAGAAATTATTCCTGATTCTATGTCCAAGGGATTTTCAATCTTCCAAGAAAAATTCCAAGCCCCTTCTTATCTTTCGGAATTTCGCATTGTCATGGATAGTTCTATGGCAATTTCAAATTCTTAATTCTCCTTCAAATCTTCCTCTTCTAGAAAGAATTTTCAAAGTTAAATGGTGGGACCAATTCTCGATCAAAGATGTTACTCCAGAAGCCAGTTCAGAATGGTTTTCATAACACCCTGCAATTTCATGTTCTGGTTTAGGAGAATCCTCAGCTTTCCTCCTATCCAAAAGCCAGACCCAAGCAAGGTTTTCTTTAGCAAGATCCAAAGATGAGTATAAAGCTTTCCTAATGGAGGCTTTAGCCCGAGTCAATCCCATAGGTTTCTAAAAAATAGGCTCCAACAGGAGTGACGGTTCTTCATCCTTCTATGATTCCCAACCAGATCTGGCCTAAACCAATGAAGATGACTGTTTTGGTATTTTCATCCAAGAGCTCCAATAAAAAAGTGTTCAAAGGGTTCCAAAGTTGCAGACATCAATTATTCAATGCCGTAGCTAAGCAACAAAAAAAAAAAAAAAAAAAAAAAAAAAAAAAAAAGGAATGCAAAAGTCCACAGTTAAAAAAGTTAATCCACAGTTCTCCATTATTAGCCTTTTGACCCCTTTTGGAGTTCATGGCAGACAAGAGTTTCAAATTATATTTCATTGAAGGAATCCAAAGCCACTTTGAATACGCATGGTAGCCACTCTGAATACGCATGGTAAGCAACAGTTCTATCCTCAGAGCACTTTGTTGTCAGCAGCTATCTTTCAATCACTTCAATCCAGCCAGTGCACATGGTCGTCAACAGCAACCAGCATTATCCTTATCCTAAAGGAATACAAGGCTCTTCAAGGCTCCCCTGGAGCCCTATAAATAACAGCTTCTCATGATATTTGGTGTGCTGCCACACCAACGCCTGAAAAATGTTGCACTATTAAGTGTGAGTGTGCAAAGTGGCCAAGTTTTACATTTATGAATGCCACTACTACCTCTAACTAAAAATATAGCTAGGGTGAGTAGGGATGGTCCCAAGGGATTGTGGGCATGCATTTGCAATGGAAACTAGGCATGGATGGCAAGTTTTACATTTATGAATGCCACTACTACCTCTAACTACCACTAGGCTTGACTTCACTAGACACTAGCAATTCTATATTAATGGGGAAATTGATTTGTAACTTGTGTGTGTGTACATTAATTGAAACTAGGCATGGATGACAAATAAACATAGATTCTCTAGCCAATTCATATGGAAAGCATAACCTATCAAATAAGACCAAAATCCATTCAATGAAACCATAATTTATGCATACACTACTATCTAGAAACATACACCACTTGCATTCATAAGTATAGAACACCAAGGAACGAGAGTAGATTGTCCACCTATTTATGAATCTAAAGTAACTACACTACATTTACACTAAAGACATGGAAATTAAACTAAGTAAGCTAAAGGTGTGGCACAATCCATCAAGAAACAAGTATGAACCATTAAATAAATTGCAAGAGTATTCAATTAAGCTCTATGTTTTAACCATCTCTAGATTAACTTCAACCGTACACATAGACATGCATAAATTCCACTAAATCTAGAGAAAAACACATAAATCATCCATTCTAGCATACATAGACATATGGGTAGAACTAGATAATCAATTGAAAGCATTAATCCGTACACATCAAGTAGAAACCACAAGATATATATATAAATCTAAGATTAAAACATTTGTTACAAATAAATCCCCAAAAATACATAAAGAACTAAGTCTAGGAAGCAAACTTAGGGGCTACTCTAACCCCAAGTAGATGTCTAGCCACTCATTGAAGTAGTCATCCAACCCTCAAGGGCTATCTCCATGGTAGGCATGAACTCCTTCTTGATGGAAACCCTAGAAGAATGGAAGAACTCCCAAAGGAGTATGAAAAGCTCTCTAGTCTCTAGCCTTCTCTCCAAGATAAGAAATATACAAGTTTTTGTGAATTCTCAAGTATGATACTAGTTATGATGTAAAAATGGCTTAAAATCCTTATGTAGGTAGGTCAAGTGTCACACCCAATGGTTTAGGCTCGTACACCAAGGTCCCTCTAATGATTGCACATGAGCCAACTTTTAATGAGCTGGAATCTATATTTTTTTTTTTTTCAAACTTGAGGGGGTTCGATCGATCGAATTGTGGTGAGATCGATTGAACTTGGCTGAGATCCATCAAATACTGCAGAGATCGATCATCCTTGGTGGTGCCTTTTTGAATAAAGACAAATCTCTAAGATATTTTGGGATATTTTTGGGAAGAAGACAAAAGTGGTAGGTGGGGTGGTAGGTGTGGATAAGATAGGATAAGATCAAATTATTTCGATCGATCGAAGAAATGTTGGATCGATCGAACTTGTTGGATTCTTTTGGATAAGGACAAAGTCTTGGATCCATCTTAAAATGTTTAGATCGATGAACTCCAGATCGATCGAAGTAATTCTGAGATCGATCGAACATGCTGAATTTTCACACTTTGCTTCATTTTGCTTCCACTTTGCTCATTTCTTCCATTCAGCTTGAGATTGCTTCATTTGTGCTCTTATTTGGCTGAATTGACTTATTTTTGGGATAAGCACCTAAAAAGGGCAATAACACAAAATTAGTCTAAAACGAAAAAGTAAGATAGATAAAGGTCTTAGAATGCTCAAGCTTAAGGGGTTTAAATGCCCACCTTTCAGCGGTCATCACACCCCCAAACTTAAATATTGCTAGTCCCTAGCAATGAACTACAAAGTAGAGGAATGAAATGAATAACTAAACAACTATGAACTAGAAAACAATAAATGGATAACGCCACTTTCGTATGGAACATGATTGTATTTAGCATATGCAACAAGCCTTTCAAACCCTTAGGTTACCCTTAGTGGACGAGTGAAGTCTCGTGAGGGTTGCTAAAAATGATACCCACAAACATTAAGCTCATTCTCACAAAAGAGGCACCAATATT
Source organism: Cornus florida (assembly GCF_030987335.1). Taxonomy (NCBI): domain Eukaryota; kingdom Viridiplantae; phylum Streptophyta; class Magnoliopsida; order Cornales; family Cornaceae; genus Cornus; species Cornus florida. The sequence continues at coordinate 14,077,168 of NW_026775571.1, read as the reverse complement.
GCAAACAAGTATTAGGAGAAAACTACCTCAAGAATGCAATTTTTTCAACCCTTTCCAAGCAATCTCCCAAAATTTTAACATCAAGCAAGCAAGTATGGTCCTCCCACATCATGAAAATGATCATGCAAATTAAAACAACTCTAGAATTCTTTTTGAGTGGACCAGCATCATGTATGTTGCTATCTACGCCAACTAAAAAAATGATCACATCTTTACCCTCAAACTAGCACACAAATTTAGTACCGATCATCAAGATAAAGAGTGGACCTTTTATTAAAGATTTATTATTCTAGGTGTGCTTATTCTTTTCACACGATTTTTTTTTTCTATCCTAAGGATCAATGATGGAAGTATGGTGCAATGTGTAGATCTATTAAGCTTTCAAGCGATCCATGAGGTTGAGCGTTAGGTCAATGACTCCCAAACCAGACGGCTTTAGGGCACTAGGTGTTCAAACACCCCTAAGGACTTACAAGCTCAAATCAACTAGGCTACAAATCAAAACAACCTCCATCTAATCATTTCCCACTTCTCACCTTTTGGGAGAAATCATCACTTTTTTGCAACTTTTTCTTTCTTTCTTCATTTTTTTTTTTTGTTAAGTTCAATTATTAACCTAGAGTTTGGGCCCTCCATCTTTCGGCACTAGAAATTCAGTACTTGATGAGGCTAGAATCCCGGCGACTCAACGAAAAGGGTTTGTTATCCACTTTTGTCAAAATGAAAGCTTTCAATGCACTACTAGCCCAATTGGGATATAACCAATTCAATAATTAATAAAGCATGTACCTCACAAATGAATACTAGTGTGCGCTTGTGCTAGTGTAGAATCCTAGAGTGAATCTCAAAACAATCACAAAATTAGGATGATGTGGACCACAAGTGCAAGCAAGATACTTTTTAAATTTTAAGCAATATAGTTCTCAAAAGATCAAGATCATAGCTAGTCATGGACCAATCATAGAAAATCCCTCAAATACACAAGTTATGATCAAAGTTCTGAATTGAAAGCAAATACTGTAAACAATACCCATTACCCCCAAACTTAAATGGCACAGTGTCCTTAACGTGCAAAGAGAACAAAGGAAAGAGTATACCAGTGCAGCTATTGCAAAGAATGGCCGGAACAGAAGTATCTAAAGTGGGTGGTATAACCCCCCCAAACTTGGGATTAACTGTGGTCCTGAAAAGGTGGCATTGGGAAAAAAGCTGATCAGATAACAAAAGGGATAATAACAGTGCACAGTGGACATGCAAGTGTAAATGGGATAATAAATGAACTAAGGAGAGAGAAAATTTTGGGCAGCACTCTCTCTCACTAAAGTCACTGGGATGCACCTGATAATGAAGTCAATAGCAAATAGATGGATCAATATAACAATCTGACATCCAAAATATCATGCATAAAATAAGAAAACAAAGCAGTATATAGTACATCACAGTAGCAGGGTCGACAGACTGGCCACAAAAATATCAGATCAGTATCAATACAGTAGTAATGTATCATAGATATATAACATGATAAAAGAGAGGAATAGAGATCAGGCAGATGAGGTAGGGCGAGCGGGGCGTGATCCCCGGATATATCGGGATATGCTCTACAGTGCAGCTAAGACATCGGAGCGGAGAGTAGACACATCTGTGCTGAGAGATGCCACATCTGACCGAAGAGAGACAACTGTGTCCTCTAAGGTCTGGATATGTTCTCCTAGGCCAGGTGTTTGAGCTGGAGCCTCAAGTATGACTAGATCATGGAACTATGGTACATCCTGAGCCTGATCCTGAGAATAAAGTGGTGACCCTGCCGGAGAGTGATGTGGGATCTCGTTTGCTAAGAGGCTCTCGCTCTAAGTCTATGTCCATATGTGCTGCAGCTGCTGGTGCATCTGCCGGATCGTCTAATGCTGTTATTGCTGCCTATGCCATCTCCTCCTCCTCAGCTTCCTCAGCTGCGAGAACGACGTCCTGCGCCAAGCTCTTGATAAGAGCATTATAGCTCTTGCTCCAATCCTTCTTGCCATAGTGGCAAGCCTCTGTCTCTGGACGCTCATCCGGATGGAAAGGATAGTGCTGATCTCTGAGGATTTGAGTAATAAGATGGCCAAATGGGAGAAAAGTGGCTTGCCTGGGCTTAGCCTTGCTAGTGTAGCTCAAATATAATCTCATCATGACACTCCAGTAGAGTGCTGGCATAGATACCCAGTGGCCTATATAGAATCCATATAAAGTAGTCAAAAAGTCTAAACGCCTCTGGATCTTATGGCCCGACATAAATACATTTCAGAATAATACCGAATCGTAGAACCAAAGGTCAGCGGGTAGATAAGTCCGGGTAGCGAAAGTCTCGCCATCTACATAGTGGCCAGTCAGTGCCACGGCTATGTCTGCGTAAGAAGGTCACCTCTCCAAAATATGATAATGAACATCAGGAGGGTAGACATAAGGGCATCGAGAAGATCCGGCTAATATATCAACTGTGATCCAGATGGGGTGGCCATCAATAGTAGTGTGCAGCTTTAAGAGGTTACTCGGGGCCGGCCGGAGGTTCTGGTAGAACAACCGAACAAGCTGCGGGTAAACTGGATAAGTAACTGGGGCCAAAATAGCTGAAATGCCCCTCCGGTCAATATCATCATAAGTTGGCCAAGTCAGGAGATATCGGGAGAAGAAAGTAATATCAAACACTGACTCATGCGCCACCTGAAGGCGTGAGTATCTCGTGATAGGTCTGTCGCGGACCTGGCCTGGCTATCATGGTAGTGGTGAAGGAGAAGGTACGTGCTCAGTCTCAGCTGAAGAAGATGATGTAGAAGCTGAAGACTGTAGTCTAGAGTCGGCTGATGGAGACTGAGCTGGATCTGGCTCTACATACTCCTCTAACTGCTCGGGCTGCTCAGCCTCATCAACCTGCTCTGGAACTGGGTCTTGAATATGAGATGGTCCTGCCTGATCCTCTAATCTCTGCCTCACTTAACGTGTATAATGCTTATGGGCAATAGTCTTTACCCTAGCCATGGCCTGCAAAATAGAGGGAAAACACTTGCAAAATAAGTCAGTACAGGAATAAAGAGTTGAAGCATAGTCTATAGAAGCATGTATGTCAAATAAGATAGATAACTCAGAATAATAATCATGAATCTATGCAAGTGATGTCGCAACCAAAGAAATAGTGACTAAGTGAAACATGCTAAACAAGATAAGTATGGAATGCATCCAATGTAGAAAACACAGGCATTGGGCATAAATAAGATATCATGAAACACAAAAGATAATGTGTGAAGTGCAAATGCAAATCTGTGATGTTCAATCGATTAGGAAAAGATGAGCTCGATCCAAGTTGGATCGATCTGGAATTGAATGAGATCGATGTTTCTCCGATCGATCTGAGAAAAACTGAGATCGATCGAACTCTGCAAATAATGTGTACAGTCACAGATCGGCGACGTGAATGGCACGGGGGGACCCAAACAAGTTTGTGGGGCCCTTTCACACCTCAACAACACAAGATTGGTAACTTGACTTGGCTCGTGACCCCCAAAATCGAAATCAAAATCAAAATATATACAAAATTATATACACATAGATATATACATATATAGACACATGCTTAAAGCTTCATATATGGCAAGAAATCAATCATGGGAAGCTCAGGTCTAATATGGAAACATCAAGAATATATGATTTGAAGCTCAAAAATGGAAATGAAACACAAACTTACCAAATCTAGCAAGAGAAGTGGTTCGAGGGAGAGAGATTCGAGGCTCGGAAAACTCGCCAAAGGCTTCGCCGGAGGTTGGGAAGATGGTATTCAGCGATGGGAGAGAGATGAGGGTTTGAGATCGATGTACAAATCGATCAAAATGACCCTAGGGTTTTATTTTAAAAACTGGTCCCGACGAGTTCGATCGATCTGGAAAAATCTCAGATCGATCAAACATAAATCGATCTTGAAGGAACATAGATCGATCTATACTTCAAAATGACAAAGTATTTTTGAAATTTTTGGATTTTTTGAAAACAAAAATATATTTTTTGGATTTTTAGAAAATTAAAACTATATTTTGGGATTTTAAGAAAATTAAAATAATAAAAATAAAATGGATTTTTTTTTTTAAAAAAAAAGAAAATATTTTTGGATTTTGGAGAATAATATAAAGGTAAAAATTAAATAAAAATCTTTTTGTAATTTTTGGAAGTATTTTTTTTTAAAAAAAAAAAAATACAATAAAATAAGATAAAATGAAAATATTTTTATATTTTTGAAAAATTTCCTAAAATTAAAAATATTTTTGAAATTTTTGAGAATAAAATGAAATAAAAATTCAAAATAATTTTGGATTTTTACTAAATTAAAATTAAAATTCAAAAGAGTGGTCAAATCAAAGTCAACAAAGGGGTATAGATCAATCAATCCAAGATCGATCTAGAAGATAATTCGATCGATTAAATAGGTGAAAACCTGCAGACAAGTTCAAACGATGCACAGAAAGACCTTTTTCATGGATGTCAAAATTTTTTCTAAGTGTGGAGTGAAGATCGATCCAAGAAAAAGTTGGACCGATCTAGGAACTTTCAAATCGATCCAAGGAAATTTTCGATCGATACACAAAGAGCTGATTTATGCAGAGAATTTTCGATCGATGGGACAGAGAGATGATTGGATGCAGAGATGGGTGTTCGATCGATCGAACCTATTTTGAGATCGATCGAACAGGAACAAAATGCCTATTTTCAAAATGAAAGTGCATGCATTCTCAATCATAGTTCCTATGAATGTGTATAAAAGCCCTATGTCAAGAGCCTCATAAAAACTCTGCCAAAAGTGGGACGTGAACCTGGGATCCCTATCCGAAACAATGGATACCTGTGACGGCCCAAGTTTTTCAACCCGATGCGTCAGTGATGAACCAGAAGTTAATCCGATAACGGATCCAAAATACGGAAGCAAAAGGTAAACCAAAGTCTCAAGAGATAGGATTCACCCTTAAGACACTAATGTGACCTTCTATGAGGTCACGAAACTTGGAGGGAGCAAAAACGAAAACAATGGTCAAAAGGGACAAAATTCGTTATTCGAGGGGCAAAATGGTCAATTCATAATTAAAGAAAGAAACTTGACTCTAAACAAGTGAAACAAGGTGAATGCAACCTAATCTAATCATTTTCCAACATTCCAAGGGCTTTAAAGAACAATGGCTAAGAATCCCAAAAAATGCCCTTTCCCGGTTAAAGTGAAAACTAACACTACTTTACTAAAACATGAATACCTCCTACTGTGATTAGAATCTGAGAATGTAATTGATACCATTATAAAGCTGACTCAAAATCCTTGAGTTTAGGCTCAAGATTCACCCCATTTGGATTAGAAACGAAGAAGTTATGACCCTTTGAAGTTAGATAATCAATGCTGAAATGAAACCTGGAAGCTGTGCATATGAAACCTATTTTGGTTGACCGAAATAGAGCTTTAGATGACCGAAATGAACAAAAAAAACTTGCTAAAATCATGAATTTAAGTGTTGGTTGTTTTGGTAGAACAAAATAGAGTTTCGGTCGACCGAAATAGGCTTTAAATAGTAGAATTGGCTACTGGAATGATGAGTTACTGTGCGTAGACAAATCCAATTGCCATTGGTCGACCGAAATGGAGTTTTGGTCGATCAAAACACCTTGAAATGCTACTGGAAAACCTGTTATGAGTCCAAGGTGCTAAGGTTCAACCTATACTTTGAATCCCATGACAATTTGGTTCAAAATGAATGTGTAAAACTGATTTTTTATTGAAATTCAAATGTGTGGATATGCCAACAACTTTGATATGAATACTTGAATGTAAAACAATGGCCTATGGCCTCATACATATCAATTACAAGATTTTCATATGTCAAACCTCCAAAATTTGGTAAAAGGCATTTTGAAACAAAGATTTGATGTCAAGAGAGTACAACTACACAGGTGAACATGCTTGGCCCTTAGCCTCTTTACATACATACTTATAATGTCAAATGTAAATACTTAAGTATCATTACATGTCAAGAAAGCTACATAAGCTTCTAAAATACCATACACCCATGGTATACAAAATATAACATCAAAGTTAAGCAAGCTAAACACTTGCATGTCAATATACAAAAATGCTTCAAATAGCTCATAGGACTCTAAGGATGATGAGTATCCAAGAACATAGTCTTTTTACTTGAAAAACAACCCAAACCACTAGGGTGAGAAATCAAGTTACTCATAGGAAAAAGCATATGCATATACCCTAAAGTTTCAATATCTTTGCAAGATAAATATAGACGAATACAAGGGATCATTCCACTTAACATCTATGTTCAAGGTGCTCTAAGGGATCATGAATATCAATGTACTTAACAATATCAATTCGCCAATAACAAGAATTTCAAGTTACAATTAAGCATTGGTTGTCAACTTGAAATTTAATATGAAATCAAATAGTGGAATACTTGGACATCACGTTTCAGACTAAACCAAGATCAAAATGGTTATTCCGGGCATTAACCCGCTGGGAAGACCACCCTAGTGTGCACTATCTTAATTGGGAAGAACTCATACCTCCTGCACTAAAGCCAAACTTTAGCTATGTCACTTTAACAATGTCCCAAGAGAATCTAAAATATATCAAGTTCAAAACTTATACATAGATAATAAGGCATATCAACCACCTTACAAGCATAAGTACTTTGAAACCACACAAACCATGTCTTAGGGTTCCAAGTCTAGAATGGCATGCTAAATAACAAGTCATCATCATGATATTATGCACAATATAATACCACCAACTTATTAATTTCAATCATGCCTCAATAATAAGCTTTATACACTAAATATCAACATTTAAAGCAATAAGCTTCTATGATAATTACAATTAGTAATCCACAAGAACATAGAATTATTATCACAATAATATAGCAATTCAAGTTAATAGAATTTGCATATAACATTAATAATTCTACAAGAGTTCTATATCACAACACGTGTATTTACTAGAATTTAGCATACTACTAAATTATATAATCCTTCTACACATGGTTTATACATATCATACATGCTTAAATCAATAAACCCTAAGTCAAGAAGTGAGGGTTTCCTATAATTTACAAAACTATCATATTAAAAGCATGTATAATATATATTAAACCCCAAGGATTATAAATCACTTAAAATATAAACATACTACCACCCCTACCTCAATAGAGAATTGAATCTTTATAATCTAAGCAACCAAGCTCTAAATGGAAAACAAGTTTAGGGTTAATGAAGAAAAGAGTGAGAGGTATCTTTTCTCTCCCAAGGTTTTAAGTCTAAAGTGAGTGGAAAGAAGTCAAAATGAACCAAGAAGCTCTAAACTAAGCTTTCCTCTAATGGTGGATTGGTTAGAGTTTTGAAGAACAAGTGTAAATGAAGAAGGTGAAGGTGAAAATGGTGAGTGGAGGGTCTAGCAATCCCCCACTCACTATGTGCTCTTACACTACCTCTCACACATACACAATGCAAGACTAAATCATGATCTTACACTTGTTACAAATCCAAGGCTCTTTCCTAGGCTTAATCTTAAGCCTACACTTGTTAACCATCTAAGCCAACAAGTGCTCCAATCCTAGGCCAGCAAGTGGGTGAATCTCCACCCTCCAAATGTTAAGAGATTACACATCCAAGTCACTCCACCCCATTGCCAACAAGTGGCACCACGGGAATGTGACACTTGTCACATTTTTCAAAAATTGTAAAAAGGTCATTTTTGATAATATCTTCCAAAATAAATTGTAAAATGGTCCCCAAGACGAAAAATAATTACTTTATGTAATTACACAAAAACCCCAAAAATAAGGAATAATTACAATGAAGTATGCATCCATACCCTTTATGAAAAAGTAAACAACTAGAATGTATTTTCTACAAAAGCAAAATACAAATGTCATGGAAATCAAATATCATGAATGAATGCAAAACTGAAATCAAATTCGAGCACAAAAAGTGAGGTTATGTAAGGAAAAATGATAAACGGGAAAAAGACGAAATATGGAAAAGACAAAAAAAAGAAAATCGCCGAAAAGGAAAAAGAGGAAAAAGACCGGGTCATTACAATATTGGAAACCCGTGAAGCCTGACAATCTGCCTTACAAACAGCTCACTAAGTCTCTCTGCAATGTCTATCACCACCCTGGGCAAGAAGTGAGCCGTCTTAGTCAACCTGTCAACTCTGACCCAAACGGTATCATTCCCTGGCTGAGACCTCGGAAGTCCCGTCACGAAATCCATAGTGATGTGCTCTCACTTCCACTCTGCCACTGGTAGTGGTTGTAACAACCCTGCCGGTCTTTGATGCTCTGCCTTCACTTGCTGACATGTAAGACATTTAGCCATGAACTGAGAAACATCCCGTTTCATGCCTTTCTACCAAAACTGTCGTCGCAGATTATGATACATCTTTGTACTACCTGGATGAACTGCGAGTGGCACTTGTAATTCGATCATGGATGGACTTCATCTCCCCATCCTCTTGCTTTGACTCAATAACTCTGCTAACAAGAGCCAGTTGAGCCACAAGGCTAAACAAAAGAGCTGGTGAAACATCCTCATACAACTACAACCCAAGATCTGCAAGCTCTTTTAGCATCTTCCATCTGTGAATGGAAATGCTAGCAATAGTACCCTGTGACTTTTTACTCAATGCATCAGCCACTACATTGGCCTTCCCCGGATGATACTGCAACTCAAAGTCATAGTCCTCCATGAACTCAACCCATCTGCGCTGTCTCAAATTCAAATTCTTCTGAGAGAAGAGATATTTGAGACTCTTGTGATCGGAGAAAACCTCAAACTTCTCCCTGTACAAATAATGTCTCAACCCTTTCATAACTGCTGCCAATTCTAAATCATGTGTCAGATAGTTCAACTCGTGAGTCTTTAACTATTGAGACCTATAAGCAACCACCCTCTCTATCTGTATCAAGACGCAACCCAATCCTTCTCACGAAGCATCACAATAGACTACATAACCCAAACCACGTTCAGGTATGATCAAACTAGAGCTGATGTCAATCTGACCTTCAACTCTTGAAAAGCAAAATCATAAGCCTCATTCCATATGAACTTGACTCCCTTGTGAGTAAGTCGAGTCATAGGTGCCGCTAAACGAGAGAAATCCCGAACAAACCTCCTGTAATAGCCGGCTAGGCCAAGAAAGCTCCGAACCTCAAACACTGTCTTCAGACGCTCCCAATCCATCACACACTCAATCTTCGACGGATCCACTGCAACACCGCTCCTTGATACGACATGTCCAAGGAACTTCACTTCCAGTAGCCAAAATTCGTATTTCTCGAACTTGGCATACAACTGATTATCCCTAAGGATTTGCAACACTGTCCTCAAATGATACTCATGTTCCACTATCGAAGCCGAGTATACCAGAATGTCATCAACGAACACCACCACAACTCTGTCAAGATAGTCACTGAATACACGGTTCATCAAATCCATAAAAGCTGCTGGAGCATTGGTCAAACCAAATGGCATCACCAGAAACTCATAATGGCCATACCGTGTACGAAAAGCGATCTTGGATATATCCTCATCCTTAACGCTTAACTGATAGTAACCTGATCTTAAATTAATCTTCGAAAAACATGTCGCTCCTTTCAACTGATCAAACAAGTCATCAATCCTAGGCAAAGGATACCTATTCTTAATCGTAGCGTGATTCAACTTGCGATAATCGATGTAAAGTCTCAAAGAACCATCCTTCTTCTTCGCAAAAAGAACCGGTGCTCCCCATGGTGAAGCATTAGGACGAATAAAGCCCTTAGCTTTCAAATCATCCAACTGATTTTTTAGCTCATCAAGTTCTGCTGGTGCCATACGGTACGATGACATAGAGATGGGTGTTGTATCGGGAATGACATCAATGGCAAAAATAACTTCCTTTAAAAGAGGTAACTTTGTCAATTCCTCTGGAAAGACATAAACAAAATCCTTAACAACTGCCGGAAGAACACGGCCCAAACTGCTATCCTCGTCAACTAGCAAACTAGCCAAGTAGGATCTGTGGCGACTCCAGTCACCAATGCTGAAAACCATCGCCGGGTGAGAATCGCTCCGATCTCCCATAAAATCGAAACAATCTCCTTTGGGAGTGCAAACGGACATCCTCCCACGGAAGCAATCAAGTGTAGCCCAAAAGAATGACAACCAGTCCATCCTGAGAATAGCGTCAAAGCCCGTCATGTCGAGAACAACAAATCAAAGTCTAAGTTCCGTCCAACTATCTTAATAGCACAACCCTGGTAAACACGATCCAAGGACACTCGACCCCCAACTGGTGTGTCAACACAGAGAAGACTATCCCGAAGTATGACCTCCAGACCTAATGAATGTTTAAATGATGCAGAAATGAAAGAATGTGATGCACCCGTGTCAACAAGAACTCGTGCCCAAGAACTAAAAACTGGAAAGATACCTCGAACTGAAGAGGTTCCTGTGGAAGCATCCACCTATGGAAGAGCATAGTCTCGTCCCTAAGTCCCTGAGCTCTGCTGTGAACTGCCCTGATAGCCTGACTGATGTGTAGAAGCAGTAGGTGTAGAACCCCTGGCTGGATAAGTGCCAACTGGTGCCACTGGCTGTGGTGCCTGAGGAACTCTGAAACCAGACTGAACTACTACAGACTGTGCCAGTACCATCTGTAAATCTGTGCCATTACATGACCTATTCAACAACCTTAGAAAATCCTTCTTGAGATGACCTGGTCGCTTGCAATAAAAGCAAGCTCCCTACCATGTTTTTGTAGAAACTGAAGTCTGACTGGCCTGTGCCCAAGGCTGTGGGCGGCGAGGCTTGATGTGCCCTAGCTGCTGATAATGGTAACAAACCATTCCCTGGGCTGATCCCATAGATACAGGAACTGTGGGTGCAAGACGAGTCTACTGCGGTGCCCCCTATGAGTGAGTATTGTTCCCTGCCCTGGCCTTCTTCCACTGACTCCCGAAAGATGATGGATTATCTCCACGAGGCTGCTTGTGTGAACCCCTGATCCGTAACTGATCCCGTTCCTATGCCTCAGCTAGCATAGCCCTCTGGACCACTTCTTTGTAAGCCCTCAAATCAAGAATTGAGACCCGTGGCCTGATGTTAAGATGTAGTCCATCCTGAAATTTCATTGCCCTGGCCTCATCTCTCGCTACCATATCCTCTGCATAACAAAAGAGAGATGTAAATCGTGTCTCATACTCAATGACACTCACAGTGCCCTAATACTGACCTGCGAACTGTGTCCTCATCTCCCGCCTCAAGCCCTAGGAAATAAGCACTCGAAGAACAAATCTCTGAACTCTTTCCAAGTCATCAACTCAACATTATGGACATTGGTCATAGACCTCCACCAAATATCAGCATCCCCCATGAACATAGAGGCTGTCAAAGAAATCCTCAACCTGTCTATAGGTACCGCCATACTATCCAACTTGCGAACCATAAGGTCCAACCAATCTTTTGAGACTATCAGATCTGAACTCCCTGCAAATGCATCAATCTTGACCCTCTGTAGTCGCATAAAGTACTTTAGTGCCTCATTGACTATCGGTGCCAGTGCCGGTGCAGGAAACTGTATCCCTGCCACCTGCCTGCGCATCAACTCTTGTAAGGATTCAGCGATCCCTTGATTTATTCCCTGAGCAACCCATTCTTTGTAAGTCGGTGCCCGTGGTGGATTAGCATCCACGCTATGAACTGGAATCCTATGCCTCCCCAGACCCCTCGTGAACTCGGTGTCAGCCACCTGCTCCTCAGTACCCTGACGTGAGGACTCTCCACGTGTGACAACCATGGTGCTAAATGTACATAAGGAAAGAGGCCAACAATAACACAAGTTATTATGACCGAGTGCAACTCACACTATGAATGCACGAAACACGAAGCAAGACATGGTATGCAACATACAGTCATGCTAAAGCAATCAAAGAAAGCTATGGAAATAGTTAATCACTTAAGAAAATAAGCATACATGTCAAACAAGATGCTCTTAACTACATAGGCATATAAGCATAAAGACATGTCATATTACCAAACTTGTAATCAAGAAAACACATAAACATGTTATAAAGCCAAAACATGTTATCAAGAGCATGTGAACATATCAAAGTAAATCAACAAAAGCATGATATGCACCCAAAACCCATCGTCCTAAGGTATTCAAACCTAGGAGCTTTAATACCACTTGTGACGGCCTAAGTTTTTCAACCCGGTGCGTCAGTAATGACCCGTGAGTTGACCCGATAACGGATCCAAAATGCAGGAGCAAATGATGAAACCTTAGTCCTTTGAGATATAAATCATCTTTAAGACACCAATGTGACATTCCATGAAGTCACGGAAGTTAAGGAGAGCAAAAGAGGAAACTAGAATCAAAACGGCCTAAAACCGTCAATGAAGGGTAAAATGGTCAATTCACAAATGAGAAAAGAAAATTGACTCTAAACAAGTCAAATAAGGTGAATACAACCTAATCTAATCATTTTATAACATTCCAAGAGGTTCTAAGAACTTTGGATAAGAATCCCACAAAATGCCCTTTCCCGGTTTAAGCGAAAACTGACACTACCTCACTAAAACATGAATAACTCCCACTGTGATTGGAATCTGAGAATGACATAGCTACCATTGTAAATCTTACTCAAAATCCTTGAGTTTAGGCTCAACAATCACCTAATTTGGGTTAGAAACGAAGAAGTTATGGCCTTTTGAAGTTGGACCATCAGTGTTGAAACCTAACTGGAAGCTGTGTGCGAGTTCAAGCTATTTCAGTCGACCAAAATAGAGTTTCGATCAACTAAACTGGATAGAATGTTTTCTAAAAACATGTTTTTAAGTGTTGGTTGGTTTGGTAGACCGAATTGAAGTATCGGTCGACCGAAATAGGCCATCGATCGACCGAAATGGCCCTGAACAGTAGAAATGGCTACTGGAAATGAGTTTTTACTGTGCATTGATGATTCCAATTGCCATCGGTCGACCGAAATAGAGTTTTGGTCAACTAAAACACCTCAAAATGCTACTATAAGGCCTACTATAAGCCTAAGGTGTTAAGGTTCAACCCATACTTTGAATCCCACGATGATTTGGTTCCAAATGAAAGTTTAAAATTGATTTTTGAATGAGGTTGAGTATGTGAACATGTCAACAAGCTTTATATGCAATATTGAATGTTAAACAATGGCTCATAGCCTTATACATGCTAATTATGAGAAATTCATATGTCAAACCACCAAAGTTGGCTAAAATGTCTTTTTAAAGCAAAAGTTGACACAAAATGAATACAAGTACTAAAATGTACATGCTTGGCCATTGGCCTCATTACATCCATGCTTGTAATGTCAAAATTAAAGACTTAAGTATCATTACATATCAAAGTAGCTACATTAGCTTCGAAAATACCATACATCCATGATATGAAAAAAATATAACATCTAAAAGTAAAGCATGCTAAACACTTGCATGTCAATATACAAAAATGTTCCAAATTACTCATTAGCCTCTAAGGATGATGAACATCCAAGAATATAGTCTCCTTACCTAAAAAACAACCTAAACCACTAGGATGAGTAATCAAGTTACTCGTAGGAAGAAGCATATGCGTATACCCTAAAGTTTCAATATCATTGAAAGATCAATATAGACGAATACAAGGGAGCATTCCACTTAACGTCTATGTTCAAGGTGTTCTAAGGGATCATCTTAAGCTAACTTAAATATTTCTTAGCAACACATATCAATATCAATGTACTCAACAACATCAATTCGCTAATAACAAAAATCACAAGTTACAATTAAGCATTAGTTATCAACTTGGAATTTAATGCGAAATCAATTAGTGGAATACTTAGACATCACGTCTAGGACTAAACCAAGATCAAAATGGTTATTTCGGGCATTAACCCGCTGGGAACACCACCCTAGTGCGCACTATCTCAATTGGGGAGAACTCATACCTTCCATACTAGAGCCAAACTCTAGCCATATCACTTGTAACAATGTCCCAAGATAATCCAAAATCACAATCAAGTTCAAAACTCAAACATTATAATTAAGGCATATAAACCACCTTCCATGCACAAGTATTTTGAAACCACACAAACCATGTCTTAGGGTTCCAAGTCTATAATGGCATACCAAATGACAAGTCCTCATCATGATATTTTGTACAATATAATACCACCAATCTATCAATTTAAAGCATGCCTCAACAATAAGCTATATATACTAGATTTCAACATTATAGTATTAAGCTTCTAAAATAATCATAATTACCAATATTAATCTACTAGAATGTAGGATTAACATCACAATAGTATAGTAATTCAAATCAATAAGAGTTCTATACAACATTAATAATCCTACTCAAGATACATACACAATATACATGCTTAATCAATAAAATCCTAAGTCACCATAAGGATTTCCTATAGTATGCAATACTATAATTCGAAAAGCACATATACAATATTTATTAAACCCCAAAGGATTTTAAAACACTTAAAATATAAACATACTACCACCCCTACCTCAATAGAGAATTGAATCTCTATGATCCAAGCAACCAAGCTCAAAAATGGAAAAAAAAGTTTAGGGTTAATGAAGAGGAGAGTGAGGGGAAACTTTTGTGTTCTAAGGTTCTTAGTCTAGGGTGAATGGAAGGAGGCCAAAAATGAAGTCAAAGCTATTAACCAAGCTTTTCTCCAATAGTGGCTAGGTTAGGGTTCTTAGAAAACAAGTGAAAATGAAAGGGATCAAGTGAAAATGGTGAGTGGGGGATCTAGTAATCCTCCACTCACTATGTGCTCTTACACTACCTCTCACACACACACAATGCAAGACTTAATTATGATCCTACACTTGTCACAAATCCAAGGCTCCTTCATAGGCTTAATCCTAAGCCTACACTTATCAACCATCCAAGCCAACAAGTGCTCCAATCCTAGGCTAACAAGTGGGTGAATCTCCACCCTCCAAATGTCAAGAGATTACACATCCAAGTCATTCCACCCCATTGCCAACAAGTGGCTCCATGAGAATATGACACTTGTCACATTTTTTAAAAATTGCAAAAAAGTCGTTTTTCAAAATATCTTACAAATGAAATTGCAAAAAGGTCCCTACGACGAAAAATAATTATTTTATGTAATTACACAAAAATCCCAAAAATTAAAGAATAATTACAATAAAGTATGCATCCATGCCCTTTATGAAAAAGTAAGCAACTAGAATGTATTTTCTACAAAAGTAAAAATACAAATGTCATGGAAATCAAATATCATGAATGCATGCAAAACCAGAATCGAATCTGAGCACAAAAAGTGAGGTCATGCAAGGAAAAATGATAAACGGGAAAAGATGAAATAGGGAAAAGACGAAAAAAGAAAATCACTGAAAAAGGAAAAAGAAGGAAAAAGACCGGGTCATTACATGGACCATAAGGGACGAAGTGAGTATAGGACCGGGGGGCACGTGCCCCCCTTGGATTTTTTTCCTTCCCTTATTTTATATATATATTTTTCTATAATATGTATATATTTTTTGAAAGTGTGTAAAAATGCCCCCAAGAAAGTTCTCATTCCCTTGTATTGTATACTATATATGTTTCCTTAAATTTTTTTTTTTTCTCAAATTGTTTAATTATATTCTATATAAGTAATTTATTAATTTACCTATCAATTTCATATACTCCACATAAACACTAATTTATATGTATTTAGTATACAATGTCCCCCTTAAAAAAAAAAAATCTAGCTCCGTCCCTATGGACGTACCATTGATCATTTGTGAGGGATCGATCAATTTTCCTTGCAATGTTAGCGATGCCCTCACTTCGTTATTCCATGTGTGATACATACTATTTACACCATAATTATTGGAAATTTCTAGTTGGAATATTTGTTGTGACCGATTCCAATGGAAGGGTGAACGTTTTTCTAATTGGAAGGGTGATATGCAGTTAAGGATGCAATCATGAAGCGACACGTGCACTACAACAGTTATGGCTTTCACTAGCACTTAAAAGCTAGTGAAAGTCTTAAAAAATACTAGAAATTCAATTACCAGTGCTAGTATCTGTTGGGGGCCAGTGGAAGAAGGCTAAGACGGGGGACAGTTCGCGTACTCAGGGACAGTCACAACAGGCTCGGTCTGTACCTACAATTCCAGTATATTCGGGGTCAGCCCGGGGAGTGATTTGTCACCATTGTCAGTAGCCGGGGCATATCAAGCCTCGCTGCCCACAGCTTCAACCACAAGCCAGTCAGTCACAGGCTAGTAAGCCTACAGCTTCGACGAAGGGGGTTCACGGAGCTTGTCATTATTGCAAGCAACCAAGTCACTTTAGGAGAGAGTGTCTGAAATTGCAAGGTGGGACACAGAATGGCATAGGTTCACAGGTCGCACCGGCACAGTCAGCAATTGTGTAGTCAGGGTGCCCCAGGCACCATAGTCAGCAGCACCGCCAGTTGGTTCATATCCGGTCAAAGGCTCTACGCCTGCTGCTTCCGGACATCAGTTGGGTTACTAGGGCAGTTCTCAGCAGTCAAGGGCTCAAGGATGAGCTTACGCGCTACCACAGGCTAATACCTCCGCAAGGACTTCTACAGTTCGAGGTATCTTTCGACTTTTTAGTTCTTGGGCTAGAGTTCTTGTTGACACGGGTGCGTCACATTCATTCATTTCTGTATCATTTGCACATTCCTTGGGGTTGGAAATCACACTGCGGGATAGTTTCCTTTGTGTTGACACACCAGTAGAGGGTCCAGTGTCTTTGAACCATGTTTGTCAGGGTTGTGCTATTGAGATAGTTGGGCGGACCTTAGAGTTTGATTTTGTTGTCTTTGACATGACGGGCTTTGACGTCATTCTTGGGATGGATTGGTTATCTTTCTTTCATGCTACGATCGATTGCTTCCGTGGGAGGGTGACTGTATGCACTCCCGAGGGAGACAGTTTTCACTTCGTGGGAGATCGGAGCGATTCCCACTTGACGATGATTTTCAGTATTGGTGACTGGAGTTGCCACAGGTCTTACTTGGCTAGCCTGTTAGCTAAGGAGGATAACAGCTTGGGCCGTGTTTTTTCGGCAGTTGTAGATGAGTTTCAGGATGTCTTTCCAAAGGAGTTGACGGAACTTCCTCTTTTTGGGGAGGTTGTCATTGCCATTGATGTCATTCCCGGTACTGCACCTATCTCTGTGGCACTGTACTGCATGGCACCGGCAGAGTTGGATGAGCTGAAAGCTTAACTGGATGATTTGAAAGCTAAGGGCTTTATTCGTCTTAGTGCTTCGCCTTAGGGAGCACCGATTCTTTTTGCGAAGAAGAAGGATGGGTTTTTAAGACTTTGCATCGATTATCGCAAGCTGAACCACGCTATGATCAATAACAGGTATCCTTTGCCTAGGATTGATGACTTGTTTGATCAGTTGAAGGGAGCCACTTGTTTTTCGAAGATTGATTTGAGATCGGGTTACTATCAGTTGAGGGTTAAAGATAAGGATATATCTGAGACCGCTTTTCGTACACGGTATGGCCATTACGATTTTCTGGTGATGCCATTTGGTTTGACCAACGCTCTAACAGCTTTCATGGACTTGATAAACTATGTATTCAGTGACCATCTTGATCAGTTCATTGTGGTTTTTGTTGATGACATTCTCGTATACTCAGCTATGGTAGAGGAGCATGAGTACCATTTGAGGAAAATGTTACAGATCCTTAAGGATAATCAGTTGTATGCCAAGTTCGAGAAATGCGAATTTTGGCTACCGGAAGTGAAGTTCCTTAGACATGTTATGTCAAGGGGCGGTGTTGCAGTGGATCTGATGAAGATTGAGTCAGTGATGGATTGGGAGCGTCCGAAGACAGTGTTTGGGATTCGGAGTTTTCTTGGCCTAGCTGGCTATTACTGGAGATTTGTTCAGGATTTCTCTCATCTAGTGGCACCTATGACTCGACTTACCTGCAAGGGGGTCAAGTTCATATAGAACGAGGCATGTGAGTTTGCTTTTCAGGAGTTGAAGGTCAGGTTGACATCGGCTCCAGTTTTGATCATTCCTGAATATGGTCTAGGTTATGTGATCTTTTGTGATGCTTTGCGAGAAGGTTTGGGTTGTGTCTTGATACAGACAGAGCGGGTAGTTGCTTATGGGTCTCGATAGTTGAAGACTCACGAGTTGAACTATCCGACACATGATTTAGAGTTGGCAGCAGTTATCCTTGCACTGAAGGGGTGGAGACACTATTTATATAGGGAGAAGTTTGTGGTTTTCTCCGATCACAAGAGTCTCGAGTATCTTTTCTCTCAAAAGGATTTGAACTTGAGATAGCATAGATAGGTCGAGTTCATGGAGGACTATGACTTTGAGTTACAGTACCATCCGGGTAAGGCCAACGTATTAGCCGATGCATTGAGTAGGAAGTGGCGGGGAACACTTGCTAGCATTTCCATTCACAGATGGAAGATGCTAGAAGAGCTTGCAGATCTTGGTTTACAGTGGTATGAGGATGTTTCACCGGCTATTTTATTTAGCCTTGTGGCTCAACCGGCACTTGTTAGTAGAGTTATTGAGGCACAATTGGAGGATGGGGAGATGAAGGCCATCCATGATTGAATTTTAGGCGGTGAGGATGTAGAGGGTTAGACCTTACATTCAGACGGTGGTCTCAGGTACAAGGGAATGATGTTTGTTCCTTTGTCTTGTCGTGAAGATGTTCTTTGGAATTTTCAGCACTCTCGGCTCGCAGTTTATCCTGGTGGTACGAAGATGTATCACAATTTACGGCGACAGTTTTGGTGGCAAGGCATGAAACGGGACGTTTCACAGTTTGTGGCTCAATGCCTTACTTGTAAGCAAGTAAAGGCAGAGCATCAGAGACCGGCAAGATTATTACAACCATTACCAGTAGCTAAGTGGAAATGGGAGCATATCACTATGGATTTCATAACGGGACTTCCGAGGTCTCAGGCAGGGAATGATGCCGTTTGGGTCATAGTTGACAGGTTGACTAAGACCGCACACTTCTTACCCATGGTAGTGACAGACAGTGCATAAAGACTGAGTGGACTGTATGTGAGGCAGATTGTCAGGTTTCACGGAGTTCCTGTATCCAACGTTTCGGATACGGATCCGCGGTTCACGTCTTACTTTTGGTAGAGTTTTCAGGAGGCTCTTGATACAGGGCTTCATTTTAGCACGGCATTCCATCCTCAGACTGATGGTTAGTCAGAACGCACCATTCAGATATTGGAGGATATGTTACGGGCTTGTATCTTGGATTTTGGGGGTAGTTGGGAGGACTATTTACCTTTGGTTGAGTTTGCCTACAATAACAATTACCAGACCAGTATTGGAATGGCACCTTTTGAGGCATTGTATCGCAGACCTTGCAGATCTCTAGTTTGTTGGACCGAGGTCGGTGATACCATTGCCTTGGATCCTGACATTGTCATTGAGACTACAGAGAAAATCAAGTTGATTCGGTAGCGATTGGCTACCGCACAGAGTAGACAGAAGAGTTAAGCTAACAGGAGGAGATGATCCTTATCTTTTGAGGCAGGGGACCATGTCTTTCTTAAGATTTCTCTGCGCAAGGGGCTTCTGAGATTTCGACAGACTGGCAAGTTGTCTCCTAGATTCATTGGACCATTTGAGATTTTGGAGCACGTCGGTGAGGTTGCTTATTATTTGGCATTACCGCAAGACCTGGATAGGGTTCACGACGTCTTTCATGTCTCTATGCTGAGGAAGTACGAGCCGGACCCATCGCATGTTTTGCGGTGGATGGATGTAGTTGTTGATGAGGACGTGACCTACGAGGAACGTCCGGTCCAGATTCTTGATTCACGGGAGCAGGTCTTGCGGACCAAGACATTCCATTGGTTAAGGTCTTATGGAGACACCACGGCATTGAAGAGGCTACCTGGGAGCTTGAACAGGAGGTTCACTCTTGGTATCCCCATTTGTTCTCTCTTTCAGGTATGATTCGATTTCGGGGACGAAATCCCTTTAAGGAGGGTAGGTTGTAATGACCAGGTCATTTTACTTCCTTTCTTTTTTTTGATAATTTTCTTTTTTCGTTTTTTCCCTATTTCTTCATTTTCTTATTTTTCATTTTTCCTTGCCTAACCTCACTTTTTGTGCTCGGATTTGACTCCGGCCTTGCATACATCCATGATATTTAAATTCCATGATATCTACATTTTTACTTTTGTAGAAAAACATGTTAATTATTTACTTTCCTTATAAAGGGCATGGATGCATGACTTTTTGGTGAATATTCGCAACTTGAGGGTTTTTGTGTAATTAAGTAAAGTAATTATTTTTCATCTTAGGGACCATTTTATAATTTAATTTGGGAGATATTTTGGAAAAAGACCTTTTAGCAATTTTTGGAAAGTGTGACAAGTGTCACACTCCCATGGTGCCACTTGTTGGCATTGGGGTGGAAGGACTTGGAAACATGATCTCTTGACACATAGAGGGTGGAGATTCACCCATTTGTTGGCCTAGGATAAGAGCACTTGTTGGCATGGATGGTTGACAAGTCTAGGCTCAATGTTAAGTCTTGAAAGTTTACATAAGATGGTGACAAGTGTAGGCTTCACAATTGGTCTTGCAATTGTGTGTGTGTGAGAGGTAGTGCAAGAGCACATAGTGAGTGGAGAATCCCACCACATTTAACTTAGGGTTGCATTTCATTTTCATTTCATCTCTTTCCTCTCAAACCCTAACCTAGCCACCATTGAAGGAAAAGCTTGGTTTAAGGCTTTATGCTTCATTTTGGTGCCCTTCCACTCACCTTAGAACCAAAAACTTGGAATACTTTATCTTTCTCTCACTCTCCTCTACAAAACCCTAGATTGGTTTACTATTTTAAGCTTGGTTGCTTTGGATTATAGAGATTCAATTCTCTATTGAGGTAGGGGTGGTTGTATGTTTATCCTCTTTGGGTTTTATATATATTGGGGCTATATATATATTGATTACATGTTTCTTTAATTCTTGTATTTGCATATAAAGAGAGATTTGATATGCTTGACTTAGGATTTCTAGATTTAAAGCATGTATATGAGTATTAAGTTATATAGGTAGATTGTTGTTTAATGATATGCCTAATACTTGTGGTTTCATTGAGGGCTTTTAATGAATATCTTGGAATTGCACTTAAGTTGTTAAGTAATATAGATTTCATTGAGAATTAGTATGAAAAACCTTGTATGTGGTACTTGTAATTATTTGTAGGTAGATTACTATATTGCATGATTAGCCATAGTGGCCTACATTGATAGTAAGTTGATGTAACATAATGTGTAGTATCATTAACTTGTCACTTTAGACATGTAACCATAGGGGCATGGTTTGTATGGTTTCACCCTACTTGTGCTTGGTAGGTAGTTACATGCATTGAGATTATATAAATGTCATGGACTTGCTAATTTTTGGAAGCTTAAAAGGATATGAAATGTTTGATGGCTAGGGTTTGGCTCTAGTACGGAGGGTAAGAATTCTCCTAAGTCATAGTGCGTACTAGGTTGTACCTTGTGGGTCGTAATTACCCGAAATAACTTGTATGGTCTCATGGCCACATATCCTAGTCTTTCCATTATTTGATTTCGCATTTCTTTCCAAGTTGTAAATTATGGATTTCTTGTAGCTTGTGATTTGGTAATCTTAGTTTAAATGCGGTTAGTGTACTTGTTTATGTATACTTGGATGCTATGTATTTATCATTTCAAATAATTATATAGCTTGAGATGATCCCTTAGAGTACCATGGAAATATAGACGTTAGGTGGAATGCACTCTTGTAATGGTTTATGTTTGGTTCATATTATACTTGAAACTATAGGATATGCGCATGTACCACATCCTACGAGTAACTTGATTATTCACCCTAGTTGTTTGGGTTATTTTTCAAGTAAAGAAACCTTATTTTGGGCTGCACAACATCCCTAGACATGGCTTGGTCGCGTTGGATTACCTTTTGTGTAACTTTGTATGCATGCACTTGTTTAGCATCCCTTGTTTTATTCTCTTTGTAAACCATGGATGTATGGTATATTGAAGCTTGTTTAATTTCCTTGGAAATGTGTAATATGTTATATATGGATCCTTTTTGAAGGGGAAAATGGAATTAGGACTTGTAATCTTATTGGTAGAGTCACAATGTCATTTTCACCTTAGTTTTATCTTTTGTATAACCATGGATCATATGTAATGAGGCCTTAAAGCCATCTTTTACTTATTTCCTTTTGTTGATTAAATTGCACCTTTAATTATGTTTTACACATTTGTAAACGATCATTTATGTTTATCTATGTTTTGGAGACTTGTATTTCATTTTTGGGTGTTAAGGGAATCATTCTTGAACAATTAGAGTGCTTGTATAGGGTTAAAAATAAACCTGCAGTAGATAGCAGCATTTGCTGTAATTTTTTTTGCCTTGTTCCCAGGATCGAGCTGGCTTAATTGCCAAAGGAGCCAACTCTCTCCCCAACTCAGCCGACTATGTTCCCAAAAGAGTCGACTTAGTTCACCTGGGCATCATTTTCATCATTTTGCATGCTCTCGGCCCAACTCAGCCGACTCAGTTGCTAAAAGAGCCGACTGAGTTCATTCGCACCTCATTTTTTTTAGTTTTGGTGCTCTCGGCCTAACTCAGCCGACTTATTTCATAACTCAACCGACTAAGTTAGGCTACAATGATGACCTATCTTCAAATGGTCATAACTTACTTATTTTAGATCCAAATTAGGCTATTCTTGAGCCTAATCTTAAGAACTCGAAGTCAGCTTTCCAATGGTGCCAACCACACACTGAAACTCCAACCATAGTGAGAGTTATGATGGTTTTAGTGAGATAGGGTCATGGTATCTCTAAATCGGAGGACGCCGCTTGTCCTATCCTCATATCTTTATCATCCGGACTCTGAATCAAGTGATTCTTGAGTTTATCTTTATTAATTTTTTGTTTTCTTTCTAACAGTGTGCACAGTGGCACCCATTTTAGTTTGAAATGACCATTTTACCCTTGGTTCATTCCTTAAAGGGTTTTGAAACCTTAGTTTCGGTTTTTCTTCCGCTGAGTCATGGGACTCCTCGGAAGGTCATTCTTGTGTCTTAGGGATGAAAAACATCTTTATAGACTTGTTCTTGGTTAGCTTCCGCATTTTGGATCCGTTTCGGGTCATCACAGAACACACTGGGTTTGTAAATCCAGGGTCGTCATATTTTTTCCCCCAATGCCAGCGCTTCTTAAAAGAGCGTTAGTAAAAGGGTCATTTTTTTTTTTTTTTCCTTTTTCCCCTTTTATTGTTTTTGGAAAAAAATATCTTTACCACTACTAAATGTCATCCAATATAACACAAGTCAATATAAAAATACCATCCAAATTGCTTTTACATAATACAACCACAAGTCAACCTACTGCCAATATGAAAAATACCACTGAAATTGGCTACTAATAGATAAAGTTGGTAAATGTCAACCAAAAAGCCAAAATGTATGTTAATACAACCACAAGATAACCTGCTAATATGAAAATACCATCCAAATTGTCTAGATAAAGCTACTAAATGTCACACAAAAAGAATTAAGAATTTTTGACAAATGTAGTACAAGTTTTTCAAAAAAAACCCTTCCAAGGCAAAGGAAATTCAAAATGCATAACCACGACCCCATCTTCAGCTTTAACTTCAACTTCAACAAGTCTTCTTGCCCATTTGATTTGAATTACCCTACATTTTTATAAATTCATTAAGCGAACATTATAATAAATGAAAATTTAACATAAAAGAGAAATTAAAAGTTCATAACCTTAATTGAATTGGCATCATGACTAGAAAATGAATTTGGGGATACTCTAGGAGAAGCATTTAAAGAATCAGAACCCTTCAAAATAACAAAACAAAGTACATGAAATCTTGGCATAAGTAAACATATATTTAGAAAAGAATAAAACTAATAATAAATATACCTGTCCACTACAATTTTGTTGTTGCATCTGCATTAGCATAACCACCTGTTGTTGTAAATTTTCCAACTTGTCGTCATAGTTGGCTCGTAAATTTTCCAACTTGTTGTCATAGTCGACTTGCATTTTTGAAATGGTCTCCTGTAACTCTACACGTGCAGCATGTGCCTCCTCATCAGATTTTTTGGCATTATTAATCAGTTCAGCTTTACTAGGAGAGGGCCCCCAAACATCGCTTGGTGTAGGCCCTAAGCCAAGCATCTGGACAAGACCAGTTCTCTCTTCTCCCCTCACAATGGAGAACAAATCATTGGAACTGCCAATAGGCGAGTCAGAGTAACTTTTTGAAGATCTTTTATGCTTTCCTGCAAACAAAAATAAAAATAATAATAATAATAATAAATGTATAGAAAATAAATTAAATAGAATGCTTCGTGTCCAACATTTGTAATTGTAAAATAAATTAACTATATCAGCTAGAGAATGGAGATATTTCAGATATTTTATTAATTTAGTTACACAGGTAGGCTCATACAACATAAAATTGCTGAAATACGTATTAACAACAAAACTGCAACAATCCAAAAACATTGATTTCCTTCTTCTTCTTTTTTTTGGCTCTTTGCTTTTTAATCTAGTTTTAGCTCCAGGTAACTAAGTAGATCAAAGATTATATCAAATTGTTCAGCTGTATCAAGTTTCCATAAATGTAACCAATATAATTACATACACCTTAGTCCTTGTTTCAAATTTGGGTGGTATATCTGACTTTTAGAATGGAGGGAGATTCTGGAGTAATGTGAAAGAGCAGCGGTGAAAAATGGACTCAACATCTATATCTTCTGTGCATCATTCCTCAATAGAAGATTCATTATAGTAGAAAAACATTTCCTTTGCTATGTTTTCAGTACTAGTTCACATAAGGAACCTAAAGAGGATTAAAGAATTGTTAGCAACATTTCAAGTAGCAGAGGGAGCAATCAGAGACATTTTGAACCAACAACTAGTAGATCATTTATCTTGTGTGGGGAACTAAGCAGTAGAAAAGGTGAAAAAAATCAAACTAGACTTATGAAAGAGTTTCAAAACATAGGCATAATGGAATGAAACAACATAATGATAGAAGGAGAATGAGGAAATGCAAGCATAAAGTACAACATAATGTGCTGACTATGGTCCAAGTTATTATAAACAATGATGTTCTACCACCCTGTACTTAAATATGAAGGGGTCATATGAATGAAAGTTACTAAGATTCTAAGTCTCTGAACATTTTAATTTGAATGTGTTCCTGTATATGATTTCTACCATTCAATGACTTTAAGGCCTGAAGACACCTAATACTGAGCTCTTGTTCCATATAGCAAGGTTATATTAGTTTTTAATAGAGAATTTTTTTTTAATTACATATTTCTCAATTCACATTGAACATGATATAGTTGTGTGTCACACAAAATTGTACTACCTGTTTCCTCACAACTGAGAGAACAAAGCTTGTAAAGTGATACAAGTATTCTCTGGGCAAGTCACCTCTCAAATCTGTTAAATCTTTAGTTCTGGTCAGTTTTACTAAGTTCGTTTTTCAACTTGTTTTGTTTTTTCAATCTCACTGCCGTTCCTAAAGTTCAAGTAAATTCTTAAATAAAGAGCTGATTTAGATCCTTGAGATGAAATTTCATAATTGAAGAGAGAAAGAAAAGGGTTTCAAGATTAATTAATGGAATAACAAGGGCTAGAATAGGTTCCAAGACAAAGTGTGATTGATTCAAAAAATATGTTGCATAACCAAAAACTCTTATTCAGCTTAACTCAACAAAGCCTTATTCCTACTATTTGAAGTTGCCTACATTCAAAAGACCATTGCACTGGTATGAGTAAGAAATTAACACAAACAATAAACAACAAATAGCAAACACTTCTCCTCCATAACACAAATCAATCAACTAGAAGCCTCCACATACAATGATCCCATACTCCCATGCTTTTCAACAAATACAAGAAAGTAAATTGCCTCCACATAGGCCGATGAGAAGCAATGAAATTAAAATGCCTCCACACGGGCCGATGATTTAAAAATTGGTCACTTCAAGGCATGTGACCCCCTAATACACCGTAAAGAGTTTAAAAATTAGTCACTTCAAGGCACGTGACCCCCTTTTTGGAAAATGGAAGCATGAAAACTTACAATCATCTCCGAAGCAGCAACATCAGTAGCATTGCCATCCTTATTTATATGTGTGCGAATGAATAAATCTGCATGAGAAAGCTGAATACCTTCTTTTTCCTCAATCTAGAAAAAAAAACATAGACATTGTGATATATATTATTTACCACTAACATTTATAATCATTCAACAACATAAGAATTAAAATAATTTATATTGCCAAAACTTCAACTAACCTCAGCAGAAACATGTACAAAGCTTTTTGTCCCTGTAGTATGCATCATTGTCTACTTCCCACGACGTTCTTTGTTTTTTTTTTGCTGACCTCCTACAAAAAGTGAGAAAAAGTAAACGTTCTTTGAGTAAAGAACATTGCACCTAAAATAATGACTGAAAGCAGGTAAACTATAAATTCAACTCATTGACTTTAAACAAAATTGGTAGATGGAGGATTACCTTCGCCATAGGCGTACCCCAATGCCTAACCAAAAATTCCCAATGCTCCTTTTCAACATCAGGTGGTGGGTTTGCCAATCTTTCTGCATCGATATCCCTAACCGAGTAGTATTCACTTTTTCATTCACACTTGTACCCCCTCCATATTTTTCTGATAAAGGATAATGTCCACTATTTTGACATGATTCCCACATCATACTTTCCCTGAAAATGTGATAATTGCTGCATGTTAATCCACTTTTTCCATAAAAATTATTTTAATGTCATTGAAGGGTTTTACCTTTACAATGTTCCACATATCCTCTTTAAGCCGTTTTGGCATCTCCCACCAAGTTTTGTAGCACAAAGGAGCTAATTTACCATTCCGGGCAAGTGTTCCCAAATAATTAGTATATGTACCACTTCCAAGGCCGATCGGCTGTCCATACTTATTAATCCTAAACAAAAATTAACAATTGTAGATGTTTAGTACAAAAATAAAGATAGAAATCCTTTTTTACCCTTCATATTGAATATAGTCTAATTATGTAAAATATATAAGATGATCTCTCTATATATATATACCTTAATGGTAATAAGGTTGTCGCGTTGACGACATTCTTGCATCGTGTCGGGCCCCATCTCTTCTTCGGAGGTGGTTGGGATGATTTTGAAGTTGAAGCTTCGGTATTTTGTTCACTCACTTTTTTCACTTCACTAATCGTTCATTTCATTGTCAGCTTATTATTTATCCTTCCTAGAAAAGAAAACAAAAAAGTGAGAATTCATTTAAGAGCTGACAATTCCATTGTGTACAGTAAGAAAGTAACAGGTAATAGTTCAATCTCCAAAGTTCCACATGAACATAAAAAAATTATTTGCATTAATCAAAATAAAAACATATTGCAACACGATTATTTGTAAGAGCTGACAATTTAGCAAGATGATATGCCAAAGTTGATTTACCTATCATGCAACAAGTAGAATATATTGGTGAACTAATGAAACTGCTAAGGAATAATTTTAAATGAACAGATAAAAAATTAAAAAGCAAGAAAAGCAATCATCAATACCTTCAAAGAATATTAGCCAATCAAATACAAGTTATCCCCTTCTTGATTGCTAATGCAAAGGAAACCGGGACAAAGGCTGAATTATAGTGGTCACACTGTTAACAATAGTAAGAACATAGGAAGCCCAGTGTCTTGTAGCATACAAAGACAGCATACTGTATCGGCGGTATAATTGCATAACATGTGACGACCGTGGATTTTTTAACCTAGTGTGTCCTATGATGACCCGAAACGGATCCAAAATGAGAAAGCTAAAGAGAAACAAGACAATGGTCACCCAAGAAATAAAACACCTCTAAGACCTTAAGATGACCTGCCACGAGGTCATGGAACTCAATAAGAACTGACGTGGGAGCAGAAGATCAGAAAAATAACAATTAAGCCCTCAGGGGCAAAATGGTCATTTGTAAAAATATGGATTCAGGTGCTACCAAGCACACCACTAGAAATACAATGAAAAACTAATTAAGATGGATTCAAGAATCGCATGATTCGGAGTCCGGATGAAAGAGAAATGACAAGATGAAGAAGATGAGCACTAAAGGCTCAAAGGGTAAAATGGTAATTTCAAACTAAAATGGATACCCCCATGTATGCCACTGGATAGAAAACAAAAAATTAACCAAGATGGACTCAAGAATCACTTGATTCGGAGTCCGGACGGCAAAGATATCAATTCCTGAAGTTAAAGGAAGGGAAACCCTATCTCGGTTCAAACTAAATTCTGACAATACCTTACTAAAACATGAATAACTTCAGCTACAATTGGAATCTAAAGCTCTAATTGGTACCATTGGAAATCTTATTTCGACACGGTCATTTTAGACTCAAGAACGGACCAATTCGGAGTTAAAACGAATGAGATATAGCCTGTTGAAGAAAAGTGTCTAGTGCAAGAACAGTAACCGCGGGCGCCCGCCCAAAACCCGCGGGTGCCCGTCCAAATGGGCAGAACAGTGGGAAATGGTGCAGAGTGGCCCTATGCATGGCGGGGGCCCACCCAAGACCCTCGGGCGCCCACCCACATGGGCAGAAGTAACCCTAGACAGCAGGAACAGTGTTTTAGCAGAAATTTGAGTTTGCGACGCAGTTTCCGAGACCAAGATGACATTTTTTGCAAAAACACAAAAAAGAAACTCCCCCTAAAATCACATTTTCTATGAGGCACAGTTGAGAACGGAATTTATTTTTCCAAAGGAAATACGAAAAATTACCTTAAGCTAGAATTTTCAACAAAAAAGGTGAAATGAATCCATAGGAGGCTCAAAACGTAAATGAAAGGGTTTTTCATGAAAACGGTCATGCACGCAAATGTAAATAGTGATTTTGAGCGCGTGGGAATGGTCTGCGGCCCCCGAAAATGGCGGAGTCAAAATCCGACCCCCCAACGGCCAAAAAGGCGAAAATGTACTTAAAATGAAAATTTTGAAAACTAAAATCAACAACTGGTTTCAATTTACCGTTTGGCTCATGGCCACACTTCATACATAACTAATGACGTCCTACAAAAGGCTAAAAATGGAATTCCCTTACCCAATGCAAACATGGTGAAACAAAAACTCAATATTTTTCAATATTTTCATAATAATCCATAAAGTCAGAAATTACATAAGATACAAATTACATGCCATTGGCCTCCGGCCTCATCTCAAACATGTCAAGTACATTGAAAGGAGTGTACTGAAGTACACATTTCATGCATGGAATCAAATATACGTATTTTGACATATAAGTCTACAAAATGACATTTCGTGCTAAAATTTGCATGAAATGGAAACATGAAAGCTACACGACATCTAAGGAATGCTAGGCGTCACGAACCAAGTATTCGTACCTGAAATATGCCCCAGTAACGTAGGGGTGAGCAAAATAAAGCTACTCGTAGAAGATGAGCATGCATCGACCTAGCATTTTACAATTTTATCACCTTAAGGTAAAATATGTCAAAGGGGCTCATGCCACCTAACGTCTATGTCAAAGTGAGACTCGGGGAGCATCCTAAGCTACCTAAGAGTCTAAGCAACAAGAATCATGATATATATATACATATATGAAATGAATCAAGGTTGGGATAATCCAAGAACAAGACAAGAAAGATGTTTGAACATAGATTTACATGAATTGTATTATCAATACAATTAAACAAGGTTTGGAGCATTCCAATTAACACGATAAGAAAAACACATGAAGTCTAGGACAATGCATAATATCTATGCAAGTAAACAAGATTGGGGCATTCCAATGAACGTGACAAGGATTATACATGAAACCAAGTACAAGGCATAATGTCTATAAAATTAACAATGTTGGAGCATTTCAAGTAACACGATAAGAGTAATACAAGAAATCAATGACAAGGCATCATATCTATACAAGTTCACAAGGATGGAACATTCCATGAAACACAAAAAGAGTCATACGTGAAGTCAAGAACAAGGCATAATATCTATGCAATTAACCGGATTGGAACATTCCAATTAACACGATAGAAGTAATACAAGAAATCAAGATCAAGGCATAGTGTGACACCCCCAACATTTTCCACGCATAAGTTGATCAGGTTTATACACGAAAAACGAGGGATATCAAAAAAACAATTGGCAATATACAAGCATGGAATACAAAATAATGATAATGAAAGAATTTAGACAGGAAAGGAACACTAAATAATACAACATCCATCCATCCTTTATTTAATACAGTACTCCAGTACAACTTGGAAATCCTATGTCAACGATCCCTAAATATAAACATGAGAGTTCAACGTCAAAAGTAAATAAAAACTGAAACTGAAGTAATACATAAAACTTCTACCCTGAACTGGATCGTAAGAGTAGATGAGTTCGGATGGTGGTCCCACACTGCTAACTTCAACCTTGGAACGGGTACTGACCGTATCCTGAAATAACAACAATGGTGGGTCAACCCCACGAGCAAGTCCTCTCTACTATGACCCAAATCAGAGAATCAAATAAATTAATCATTATGAATCGGATGAGTACTATATCTGTATACATCCAAATGGAACTACCCAATGTATAATATGACCTCAACCAGAATAGACGGGTTCACTTAGACTCACACTAGGTGGTTAAGTGTCTCCTTTCCCTACCCGGGAAATCAGCTATTATACACGGTGCACGGTACTAACAACACCGACTGTAAAGACTACATAGTAGTAACGCATCTCCATGTACAAATGAATATACTGAGCATATCAATTAGGCAACACATGCCAACAATATTAATAAATATACCGTGTATGTCAATTAGGCAACACATTCCAATAATATTAAACCAAATACCCCGACAGCCACATATCTGTCTATCGCAACGAATGCATAAGGTATAAATGAGTCTAAACTTATTAGCCAGCTCACATGGTTCTATATGGCAACGCATCCATATAATATAAATGCGACATAATTTAAACAATCCATTTATTCTCTGAAATGCACACAGCATAATAATCATGGTTGATATATGATTAACAGTGTAAATATCCCATAATATATAATGGATAATTTATATGACGATAACCGTGACATTATTATATTTGAACAGTAATAATGAATACCATTTAATAAAATAATAACACCATCTATAGTAATGTTGTTAAATGAATCACATTCATATCCGTACGGTAAACGGGCCAATTAAGGTTTAGAAATATTAATCGGCCATAATAATACTTAACGGGTATTAAAATAATAATTTCGTGGCCCGTTAAACCCGTAAATACCAACACGGTACCTAAAAATCCAAGTTTAAGGTTCTGGAATTTACAAAACAGGCCCTAGGGGTATTCTGGTAATTTTCAGCAGCTGACAGGGCCCCTTACGCGCCCCCACGCGCCGCCCTAAGCTTCCCCACGCGCAGCCCAACCTTCCCCACTCTCCCACGCGCTTGCACGCGCGTCTAGAGAGTTCCACGGCGCGCACGGGCTCCCACGCGCGCGTTGAAGGCTTCTTGCTGACGCGGCATCCTCCGGTTGGTTGGCTGCATCATCTTTCCTACATGCGCGCCACACCGGATCAATCCACCTATGCTCCTTTCATCCTGCGGCTGATGATTAGCGCGCACCATCATATGGTGTCCCGCGCTACACCAAATCCATCTTTTAATCAATTTCCCATCCACCGGTCATGGATCCATACGCACACAGGTTACCTTGCACCGCAACACACTGGATTGCTCTGGTCTTCTTCCCCGCTGCCGGCGACCGGAAATCTCGCCGGAGCCTCGCCGGAAAATGCATAAAATTACCGGAAAATTCTAAAAAATTCTAGAAAAATCCCTGAAGCCTTAAATAATTATTTTTAGCTAGATTTAATTGTAAAGGATAATAATTAAATATCTACCATCCTAAATAATTAAAATTTTATTAATTAAATAAACTAAAAATAATAATTTATTAACTCCTAACATGCTCTCAAGGCTCCATAATAATTTAAATAATTTAAACAATTAATTTATGGATTCAAAGGGGAAAAATAGATAATAACTTGCCTTATGGATTTAAAATAAATCCGCCGGTTGCGCGTAGTCGGGTAAATTCCATACACCGGTCCAAGCTCCTTTCTTTCTCTCTTTTCCTTTCAGTCTTATACAAGAACTCACTTTTATTATTTCCTTCTTCAACCTACGTTAATCCTCAACCAAAGGGCTAACTTCTATATATAAATAACTTATATAATTTAAATATTACAAATATCTTTTTACTAACCATCTAACTTCCCACCTATATTTACTTAAAGCATGCAATCCAAGTCAAGTACATTGACTTAACCAAAATGCTACCATTTTGTCAAGTTCCCATCATGACATTTGATCATTTGATTATTATTATGATTATTACTATCATTATTAGTATTATTATTATTAATATTCCTAAACTTCCCTAACCACATTCCTTTAATGCCATGCCCCTAAGTCCTCTTTGAAATCATCTCATTCAACCAAGATAGTGGAAATTCTATCTTAAGACTAAGTTGGCATCATAACTTGTTTTAATAATATTATTCTTATTATTACTATTATGATTAATTTATCACTATTATCATTATTATATTATTAATAATAAATTATTATTATTATTATATTATTATTATTATTATTAAATTATTATTATTATTACATAAAAATACATTATAATCATAATAATATTTTATTACACAAATATAAAACTTTAATTAACTAATATTGCTTAATATAAACATAACCAACAAATAAAATTATTAATAAATTTACATGCACCATTAAATGAATTTAATATAATAATGTAGCATGCACAATAATAGGTAAAGAAATCTACGCATAAATGAATTTAAATAAACTAAGCTCTTTAATAAAATACGGGGTATTACATTCTCCCCCCCTAATAAAGGAATTTCGTCCCCGAAATTCACTACATACCTGTAGTAAAGAGCTCTGGATACTTGGCACGGATAATATCTTCCCGTTCCCAAGTCGACTCTGTCTCACTATGATGACTCCACTGTACACGTACTAATGGAATAGTCTTTGTGCGCAGTATCTGATTCCTACGATCGAGAATACAGTAAGGTTGTTCCAAATAGGTTGCATCGGGTTGCAACTCAATTTCACCCACATCAATGTGTTGATATCGATCTTCTTCCCGTAGAAATTTTCGCAGCATAGATACATGAAAAACATTATGTACCCTATGAAGATTATCTGGTAGAGCCAGACGATAAGCTACTGCCCCAATCCGATCTGTAATCATAAAAGGACCCATAAAACGAGGCGATAACTTACCTTTTGACCCAAACCGCATTACTCCCTTCATGGGAGAAACCTTAAGCAGAACCTGATCACCAACCTTAAACTCCAAAACACGAGTTCGACGGTCAGCATAACTTTTCTGTCTGCTTTGAGCTGTACGCATCCGATCCCTAATGATAGCGATCTTTTCTGACGTGTCCTTAATAAATTCAGGACCCAGAAAGCTGTTCTCACCAACTCCAAGCCAACAGACAGGAGACCTACACGGTCTACCGTACAAAGCCTCAAATGGTGCCATGCCAATAGTTTTCTGATAACTATTGTTATAAGCGAACTCTGACAGCGGCAAATATTCCTCCCAATTGCCCTTAAAATCAAGAACACATGCCCGCAACATGTCTTCTAAAATCTGATTAACTCGCTCAGTCTGTCCATCTGTCTGAGGATGATAGGCAGTGCTAAGATAAAGTTCTGTACCCAAATCCTGCTGAAAGCTCCTCCAAAATCCTGATACAAACTTCGGATCTCTATCTGATACGATGGACAATGGTACGCCATGAAGTTTCACCATTTCTGCAATATACAGCTTAGCATACTGTTCTGACGTAAAGTTTGAACGAACAGGCAGAAAATGAGTGGACTTGGTCAATCTATCAACAATGACCTAAATAGAGTTGTGATTATGCTGTGAAGTAGGTAATCCCTCTATGAAGTCCATGGAAATACTCTCCCATTTCCACTCTGGTATGGCAAGTGGCTGTAACGATCCTGGCAGTCTCTGATGATCAATCTTAATCATCTGACATGTGCTACATTTAGAGACAAAGATAGCTATGTCTCTCTTCATGCCGGCCCACCAAAACTGGCGTTTCATGTCCTGATACATCTTGTCTCCCCCTGGATGTACAGAGAACTGAGAAGTGTGTGTCTCTCTCATCACAACATTTCTCAAATTGTCAGCTGAAGGCACAATTAAACGTCCCTTGTACCTCAATCCTCCATCAGTCCCTATAGAATAAAAAGGAACATCTCCGGAGGCTAACTCCGAAACCCGATCAATACACTGTTGGTCTGAGAGTTGCGCTTGAATGACCTGATGAATGATAGAAGGAGTTACTACCACACATGCCATAAAAGCGTCTACTAACTCATCAACAGTCTTCAAAGCATCCCACTCTGTTGCAAACAAAGCTGAAAGGTTGACATAGGGTCGGCGGCTGAGTGCGTCTGCTACAACATTTGCTTTTCCTGGATGATACTGAATAGAGAAGTGATAGTCTTTCACGAACTCCAACCATCTGCGCTGTCTCATATTCAGTTCCCTCTGTGTGAACAAATACTGTAGACTCTTATGATCGCTAAACAATCGAAAAGTCTCCCCCAAAAGATAATGCCTCCAAATACGCAAGGCAAAAACCACTGCTGCGAGCTCTAGATCGTGAGTCGGGTAATTAAGCTCATGAGGCTTAAGCTTCCTAGACCCATAAGAAACTGGTCGCTCTTCTTGCATCAACACACAACCCAAACCCTTTAGAGAAGCGTCGGTAAATACTAAATACTCGATTCCACTCTGAGGTGTGGCTAAGACAGGTGCAGAAGTTAACTTACTCTTCAATTCAGCAAAAGCAGTCTGACAAGAATCATCCCATACAAATGGTACATTCTTCTTAGTCAGATGAGTAAGTGGACCCGCAATTTTGGAAAATCCCTGGATGAACCTGCGATAATACCCCGCCAATCCCAGAAAACTGCGAATCTCTGTCGGTGAGGTAGGCTGTCCCCACTCCATAACGGCCGCAACCTTGGCTGGATCTACTGCTAACCCTTCTTTTGACACTACATGACCCAGAAATTTGACCTCTTTCTGCCAAAATTCACACTTCTCAAACTTCGCAAATAACTAATGTTCTCGAAGTGTCTGCAACACTGTGCGTAAATGTCTGGCATGGTCCTTCTCCGACTTAGAGTAAACCAGAATATCATCAATGAAAACAATGACAAACTGATCTAAGTACTCTCTGAATACTCTATTCATCAAGTCCATAAAGACAGCTGGAGCGTTCGTTAAACCGAAAGGCATAACACGAAACTCATAAGATCCGTACCTTGTGAGAAATGCTGTTTTTGGAACATCTTGTTCTCTGACTCGTAGCTGATGATAACCAGCCCTCAAATCAATCTTTGAGAAGTAAGTAGCTCCCTTCAACTGATCAAACAGGTCATCAATTCTGGGCAACGGGTACTTGTTGCGAATAGTGACCTTGTTCAGTTCTCTGTAATCAATACAAAGACGAAGAGATCCATCCTTCTTCTTGACAAACAGTACTGGTGCTCCCCATGGTGAAGTACTCCTGCGAATAAATCCCTGGCTGAGCAACTGCTGAATTTGATCTTTCAACTCTCGCATCTCCACTGGTGCCATTCTGTACGGCGCCTTAGCAATAGGCGTAGTGCCTGGAGCTAAATCAATGACGAAGTCTATCTCTCGACTCGGTGGCAAGCCTGGAATTTCCTGGAATACATCCTGGAATTCCTGTACTACCGGAATACTGTCAAGAGATACCGCAGTCGCTTCCTGTGAGTCCTCCTTAAGAACGAATAAATAAGTGCTAGGCCCTCTATCAGGTTGTGGTACAACAAGAAGATACATCTCTTGTCCTGGTATAGCAAATACAATAGACTTTTCGTAACAGTTAACCTGAGCATGGTACTGAGATAACCAGTCCATCCCAAGTATAACATCATACGAATGCATATCTAACACTAACAAATTTGCAAGAAATCGAAGCCGGCCCATATCTATAAGGATATCACCGCTACACTCTCGTAAAATTGCGCCAACTCCCAATGGTGTATAAATATTAAGAGGTTGGTCACATAACTGAGTCGTCATACCAGATAAGATAATAAAAGATCTAGACACAAAAGAATGTGATGCACCAGTGTCAAACAGTATACGAGCAGTTCTACTATGTATAGAAAACATACCCTCAATAGCCTGAGGAGCCTGCGCATTATGTGGCATGAAGTTATAAACTCTGCCATGATGCAACTGCTGTGGAGGTTGTCCCGGAGGAAATGGTGGTGCTGGAAGTGCCGGAAAATTTTAAACTTGCCCACGTGGCATCGGTGGGGCCGGTAGAGGTAATGGCTGATTAGGTCTCGGCTGCCCATACTGTCCCTGCTTAGCTTTGGGACACATCTTGGCCGGATGCCCAATCTCTCTACAGTGATAACAACGTCCCGTAAAAGGACCTGCCTGCCTTCTCTGTTGATTTCCCGACCACTGTTCCTGTCCGGTCTGAGTTACCCCACCTTGTCTACCCTGATTAGGAACTCCATCCCTTTGCACATCTGGGTTTCCTTTATTTTTCTTCCAAGGTTGATGTCCTTGAAATCTACCCCGATCATTGAACTTGGTACCACTGCTGCTTCCTTTCTCCACTGTCTGGTAGTCTCAGTTAGTCCGCTTATCTCCCTTGGACTTCCGGTAATCACTCCTCATCTGGCAGTGCTGTAAAGCGGCATTAACCACTTGGATATAAGTAGTATATGCAGGACTCCCTATGATCACCACTTTAATCGGCCATATCAACCCCTTAATAAAGCGGTCTCTCTTCTTTTCTTCCGTATTGACCTCCTCTGGTGCAAATAATGACAAATTAATGAACTTCTGTTCATACTCAGCCACAGTCATATCCTCCTGTTGCAGATCCAGAAATTCAGTCTTCATCGCTGATCTTACTGACACAGGAAAATACTTGTCATCAAAGCGAGTCTGAAATTCAGCATAAGTCAATCTGGTCCTCTCATCGACAGTAGTAATAGACTCCCACCACTGCAATGCATTGCCTATCAGCATAAACGTAGCTAGCATCTATTTCTGCACTTCGGTACAGATTACCATCCAAAGATGACGCTCGCTCTCCTGTTTCCACTGATATGCTAACAAGACATCTGTGGACCCCGCAAATGATGGTGGATTCCCTCTGATAAACGAGTGACGAGTTTTGTCCCATGACATTGGCTGTGCCACTAGTTCAGGAACAGGTACTATCGGAGGAGGTTGCTGGTTTCGTAGAGCAGATGTTACTCCTGCTGCTACAGCTCGTGCAATAATATCAGCAACTTGAGGGGAAAATTCCTGATTCTCATTTTGATTTGGGGACATACTACGATGCTGGTTCGCATTCCTTATCCCACGCCGAGACATCCTTCTTTTGAATTCAGAAAAATCTAACGCCAGTACATTATAATGGACCGACTAAAAGAATACAAAGAACCCTAATACTTAGGCTCTAATTATCAGAATACACAACGCGAAAGTATAGTAATCACAGATCCCGAAGACACTCGAACCTGGAATGCTCTGATACCAACTGTGACACCCTCAACATTTTCCACGCATAAGTTGATCAGGCTTATACACGAAAAATGAGGGATATCAAAAAAACAATTGGCAATATACAAGCATGGAATACAAAATGATGATAATGAAAGAATTTAGACAGGAAAGGAACACTAAATAATACAACATCCATCCATCCTTTATTTAATACAGTACTCCAGTACAACTTGGAAATCCTATGTCAAGGATCCCTAAATATAAACATGAGAGTTCAACGTCAAAAGTAAATAAAAACTGAAACTGAAGTAATACATAAAACTTCTACCCTGAACTGGATCGTAAGAGTAGATGAGTTCGGATGGTGGTCCCACATTGCTAACTTCAACCTTGGAACGGGTACTGACCGTATCCTGAAATAACAACAATGGTGGGTCAACCCCACGAGCAAGTCCTCTCTACTATGACCCAAATCAGAGAATCAAATAAATTAATCATTATGAATCGGATGAGTACTATATCTGTATACATCCAAATGGAACTACCCAATGTATAATATGACCTCAACCAGAATACACGGGGATCACTTAGACTCACACTAGGTGGTTAAGTGTCTCCTTTCCCTACCCGGGAAATCAGCTATTATACACGGTGCACGGTACTAACAACACCGACTGTAAAGACTACATAGTAGTAACGCATCTCCATGTACAAATGAATATACTGAGCATATCAATTAGGCAACACATGCCAACAATATTAATAAATATACCGAGTATGTCAATTAGGCAACACATGCCAATAATATTAAACCACATACCCCGACAGCCACACATCTGTCTATCGCAACGAATGCATAAAGTATAAATGAGTCTAAACTTATTAGCCAGCTCACATGGTTCTACATGGTAACACATCCATATAATATAAATGCGACATAATTTAAACAGTCCATTTATTCTCTGAAATGCACACAGCATAATAATCATGGTTGATATATGATTAATAGTATAAATATCCCATAATATATAATGGATAATTTATATGACGATAACCGTGACATTATTATATTTGAACAGTAATAATGAATACCATTTAATAAAATAATAACACCATCTATAGTAATGTTGTTAAATGAATCACATTCATATCCGTACGGTAAACGGGCCAATTAAGGTTTAGAAATATTAATTGGCCATAATAATACTTAACGGGTATTAAAATAATAATTTCGTGGCCCGTTAAACCAGAAAATACCAACACGGTACCTAAAAATCCAAGTTTAAGGTTCTGGAATTTACAAAACAGGCCCTAGGGGTATTCTGGTAATTTCCAGCAGCTGACAGGGTCCCTCACGCGCCCCCACGCGCCGCCCTAAGCTTCCCCACGTGCAGCCCAACCTTCCCCACTCTCCCACGCGCTTGCACGCGCGTCTGGAGATTTCCACGCGCGCGCACGCGCTCCCACGCGCGCGTTGATGGCTTCTTGCTGACGCAGCGTCCTCCGGTTGGTTGGCTGCATCATCTTTCCTACATGCGCGCCACACCGAATCCATCCACCTATGCTCCTTTCATCCTGCGACTGATGATTAGCGCGCACCATCATATGGTGTCCCGCGCTACACCGAATCCATCTTTTAATCAATTTCCCATCCACTGGTCATGGATCCATGCGCACACAGGTTACCTTGCGCCGCAACACACCGGATTGCTCTGGTCTTCTTCCCCACTGCCGGCGACCGGAAATCTCGCCGGAGCCTCGCCGGAAAATGCATAAAATTACCGAAAAATTCTAGAAAATTCTAGAAAAATCCCTGAAGCCTTAAATAATTATTTTTAGCTAGATTTAATTGTAAAGGATAATAATTAAATATCTACCATCCTAAATAATTAAAATTTTATTAATTAAATAAACTAAAAATAATAATTTATTAACTCCTAACATGCTCTCAAGGCTCCATAATAATTTAAATAATTTAAACAATTAATTTATGGATTCAAAGGGGAAAAATAGATAATAACTTGCCTTATGGATTTAAAATAAATTCGCCGGTTGCGCGTAGTCGGGTAAATTCCCTACACCGATCCAAGCTCCTTTCTTTCTCTCTCTTCCTTTCAGTCTTATACAAGAACTCACTTTTATTATTTCCTTCTTCAACCTACGTTAATCCTCAACCAAAGGGCTAACTTCTATATATAAATAACTTATATAATTTAAATATTACAAATATCTTTTTACTAACCATCTAACTTCCCACCTATATTTACTTAAAGCATGCAATCCAAGTCAAGTACATTGACTTAACCAAAATGCTACCATTTTGTCAAGTTCCCATCATGACATTTGATCATTTGATTATTATTATGATTATTACTATCATTATTAGTATTATTATTATTAATATTCCTAAACTTCCCTAACCACATTCCTTTAATGCCATGCCCCTAAGTCCTCTTTGAAATCATCTCATTCAACCAAGATAGTGGAAATTCTATCTTAAGACTAAGTTGGCATCATAACTTGTTTTAATAATACTATTCTTATTATTACTATTATGATTAATTTATCACTATTATCATTATTATATTATTATTATTATTAAATTATTATTATTATATTATTATTATTATTACATAAGAATACATTATAATCATAATAATACTTTATTACACAAATATAAAACTTTAATTAACTAATATTGCTTAATATAAACATAACCAACAAATAAAATTATTAATAAATTATGCACCATTAAATGAATTTAATATAATAATGTAGCATGCACAATAATAGGTAAAGAAATCTACACATAAATTAATTTAAATAAACTAAGCTCTTTAATAAAATACGGGGTATTACACATAGTATCTATTCAATTAACAAGGTTAGTGCATTTCACATAGCAGGACAAAGACAAGGTGTGAAATCAACCAATGTGAAAACTCGGATATCGCCCGGATTAAAACCGTACTATTGAGATCACTTTAGGGCTACTAACCCATA
Source organism: Cornus florida (assembly GCF_030987335.1). Lineage (NCBI taxonomy): Eukaryota > Viridiplantae > Streptophyta > Magnoliopsida > Cornales > Cornaceae > Cornus > Cornus florida. The sequence goes on along the minus strand of NW_026775571.1, from coordinate 14,036,373 downwards.
GGTACCTTTCCCCTAGTGCGCACTATAGTTGTAGGAGGACATTCCCTCGTACTAGAACCAAGTCCTAGCCATGTCAATTCTTGATTAATATCCCGAGTCCCAAAATCAACAAGTTGTGCAAGTCAAGATTGTATCAAGTACAAGAAATGCATTAACCACGTTTCATGCACAACCAAGATTTTAGAACATACAAGTCATGCCCTAAGTACTCAACTATGATGGCATGTGAAATGTTAAGAAATCATAGTGTGCAACTATATAGACAACAACCATGATATATAGTGCTTGGAATTCATTGAAGAAAATATACCACAAGTGTACGATACATGATTCAATTACCTTCTAAGCAACACATGTGTAATTAAACCATTTCAAGATAAGTACGTGTTCATTAAATACGTTAATGAAACCTAGATACAAGGGGTCATGATTATATCGATGGGAGCATAAAAAGGGAACTTAATCTACTAAAGGGATCAATTTATCAAGATTTCAAGGTAAGTTCAAGTGTTCTACAACAAGGCATGTCAAGGATCATGTCAAGGCTAAGTTCAATGTCAAGTTACAAGTTCATTTCATACAAGATGCAACCATGTGAATTAAGTTCCATACAAAGGAATTAATTAAATATAAGTTTCAAAACTTATCCAATTATTCTTGATTTGATACACGTGAAAGAACTTGTCAAGGAAATCATGAATACAAGGTTAGAAACTTAATCTAGCTCATGGAACCATTGAATGGATTTTAAAAGTCATCCAAGTGACCTCAATTTAATGTATGTTATACAACATGTCAAGACTTGTTTTAAAAACACGATACAAGTGAATTACATGCAAGATACGACCATGAGTATTAAACTTTAATACTAGAAAAATAATAAATGATAGATTTCAAAACCTAATCAAATATTCTAGATTTAATGTATATGAAACTAGATGACATGTACATCATGAATATCAAGTCGAAAATCAAATGGAGTGAATAGTACACTCGGGGCAAATTAATTAATCAATTTATTAAATATTCCCTAGATTTTTAAACAACTCCGATTACTCCCAATTTAATCTATGTTGATGAGCATGCTAGGGCCTAATATAATATGCTAACACATATTGATTTCAAGCTAATTAAGGCCATGTGAATTAATCTTTCACTTAAGATAAATATTAAATAAAATCTTTAATACTTATTCAAATGTTCCAAATTTAATACACGACAATGAGCATATTAAGGGGCAATATAATATCATGCTACATATTTAAACCAAGTCATGAGCAACCGGAAAAAAACAGATCCCGTACAAGAAAAATAAATAATAAATCTCTAGATTTTATATTTAAGCATCTAATCATGTTGTATAAGCATCAATATCATGTTATATAACAAGAATTAAACCTAGAACATCCCCTACCTCAATTTGAGATGAAAATTCCAAATCCCCACCGAAACGAAAGTGCTCCGAATCCGACAATACCGAGAGGTTTTGTTAAGGACTACCCCGGGAACAAGAATCCGCAAGAAGCCCCATGAAAATCTCAACTTGACTCCAAACCCGAACTCGAAAAATCGTCGAAAATGGATTCTAAGAAAGGCATAAGATGCATGGTGTCAAGACAAGCATTAAACGTTAAGTTCGAAGACTTTTAACCAAGGAAAACTGGTCCAAAGGAGGAAAGAGAATGTGGCAGCCATGGGAGGGAGCTTGGCCGGCCATGGGAGAGGAAGAAGAAGAAGAAATCTAATTTTTTTGTTCTTAAGTCCCATATTTATAGTATGTCTCAAAAAGTGCCCTACCGGGTCCGGAAAAGTGGATTTTGAGCAAATGCGCTCGAAAGGCAAAACTCCGTGAACAAAAAAGATTTAAAATGAGAAAATATGAACAATGGAAGAAACAGCGTCGAAAACTGAGTCCCGAGCAGAGAGATATGCCCCGAACAAGTTCGGCGGCAACCAGGTCCAGAAACTCTGAAGCTGGAGTAAAACGACCGGAACGGAATTCTAAGAGTACACGACTCAACAAAATGTGAAAATGAATCCCACACGAGGATGCAGGCACCAGACGAGGTATTTTGCAATAACTTTCGTTAATTGCACAATGGCTCATACAAAAAGGGTTAACTGCGAAATTGCCCCAGAATGAAAATATATTCCAAAAGATATTTTCTTCGATGCCCCTGAAATAAAATATCTTCAAAAGATATTTATGAAAAACACCCCAAGAAATGAAAAAGATTCTGAAGAATTGTACATCCATGCCCCTATGGACACCGAGAGCAACCAGAGTACTTTCTTGCAAAAGTGAAGATACGTATTTCGAGAAAACCACTCAAGATGGAGACACGTGAAGTCAAAAACCAACTCCGAGCATGAGAAGTGAGGTTGTGCCAAAAATTTGACAAACGGAGATAAGACGAAATAGGGAAGATGACAGAATAGGGAAAAGACGAAATAGCGCATAGTGTCCGAAAAAACAAAAAATGCGAAAATGACTCGGTCCTCAAAGGAAGTTGTCAATTCACATGAAAGAGTCTCAGAAACCAATTATGAGCACTTGAGATGACACTAAGCGACATGAAACAGAGCTCAGAAAAGAAAATTAAACGAAAAAAATTCATTCGTAAAATTTCAGGAAAAAGAAAAGGAAGGCAAATGACCGAGTCGTTACAACCTACCCTCTTTAAAGGAATTTCGTCCCCGAAATTAGGAACTTACCAGAGAGAACAAATAATGACCGAACAAAAGGTCAAATCAAAGGACAGCTCACAATGCACTGAAGGACAAATCCTGAAGTCTAAAGATCAACTGAAGGAACGCGAAACCATGAACTGAGAAACACCCCATACGAGTCGGCACGTTAACTCAACGTCAACCACCAAGAGAATCCCAAGAAAACGAAACATCAAACGCGGTGAAATAAGAGAGTGACAAGGCAGTACGAACAGCAACCAGAACCCACCCACACTTACTCGTCAGTAAGGTAGCATAACAGTATAAAACACTAGTTCTTAACATGCTCCAGGAGTGAACTTTTTGATACAAATGACATCAATGTCGAAAATGATCATTACCAAAGGCACTAGGGAAACTAGGCATCTGTGAGAGTTGGGGTAGCTAATCCCAAAACTCTGACAACAATGACACTGGCACCATTACGCTTAATGCCTTAGATCTAGAAGGCACGAAGGAAAAGGGAAATGAAACGGTGCCTCCCTGGCCCACGTCTTAATCCACTAGACAAGGAAAAAAAAGTGAATCGCAGTCCTCTACGCTCACATGAGCCTTACTCGCATCAATCGACAGAACAGACAAGAAGGTTCCCGACATAGGTCCTTACAGAATGAATTTCTCATATCTAAGGAAGAAACTTGTGAAACAAGAATACATCTAAGGGATATAACAGATCCTAAGAGACAATGCCAAAACCAGACATAAAAGGAAACAGCTAGCATGCAACCTAGCAACAGTCTACCTACTTACACAAGTCGTAAAAATCACGTAGAATATGTCAGAGTATACAGGAGGACGTAAGGCATGATGATATGCTGCATATAATCATGTCAAGATGAACAAGCATATACAATATACTCAGGTAGATAAGCATATACCATATGTTAAGATGACAAACAGGTACTATGTGCTAAGGTAAACAAGCATAGATCATATACTAAGACAGTCAAAGCATGCTTCTAAACAAGTTACCACATAAGCTAACAGACATGTTGTCAACTCAAAACATGTTATCAAGAAGCATGTAGTACATGGTACGACAATGCACGTGAATGAAAAACGTAAGGTATGCCGACATACGTCGCACACAGTCAAGCTACCACAAGCACACAAACATGATATCACACCAAGATATGATACTAACCTAGACCATGTTATCAGAAAGCACATATACACCTAAAGCATGCGTAACAATAATAATAGGCGCCTCACAACATTTAAGCATGTGAACATATTATCATAAAAGACATGTTATCAAACAAGGCATGTTATCAAGATACAAATGACATATTAAACCAAAAACAACATGAGCATGATATGCACCCAAAACCCGTCGTCCAAGGTATTCGAACCCGGACGCTCTGATACCACCTGTGACGACCCTGGATTTTTCAACCCAGTGTGTCCTATGATGACTCGAAACGGATCCAAAATGTGAAAGCTAAAGAGAAACAAGACAATGGTCTCCCAAGGCAAAAAACACCTCTAAGACCTTAGGATGACCTGCCATGAGGTCATGGAACTCAATGAGAATTGACGCGGGAAAAAAAGATTAGAAAAATAACAATTAAGCCCTCAAGGGCAAAATGGTCATTTCTAGAAATATGGATTTAGGTGCTACCGAACACACCATTAGAAAGACAATGAAAAACTAATCAAGATGGATTCAAGAATCGCATGATTCGGAGTCCGGATGAAAGAGAAATGGCAAGATGAAGAAGATGAGCACTAAAGGCTCAAAGGGTAAAATGGTAATTTCAAACTGAAATGGATACCCCCGTGTGTGCCACTAGATAGAAAATGAAAAATTAACCAAGATGGACTCAAGAATCACTTGATTCGGAGTCCGGACTGCAAAGATATCAATTCCTGAAGTCGAAGGAAGGGAAACCCTATCCCGGTTTGAACCAAATTCTGACACTACCTTACTAAAACATGAATAACTTAATATACAATTGGAATCTGAAGCTATAATTGGTACTATTGGAAAGCTTATTTCGATACGGTCATTTTAGACTTAAGAACGGACCAATTCGGAGTTAAAATGAGTGAGATATGGCCTGTTGAAGAAAAGTGTCCAGTGCAGGAATAGTAACCGCAGGCGCCCGCCCAAAACCCGCGGACGCCTGCCCAAATGGGTAGAACCATGGGAAATGGTGCGGAGCAGCCCTGTACATGGCGGGGGCCAGCCCAAGACCCTCGGGCGCCTGCCCAAATGGGCAGAAGCAACCCTAGACAGCAGGAACAGTGTTTTAGCAGAAATTTGAGTTTGCGACGCAGTTTCCGAGACCAAGATGAAATTTTTTGGAAAAACACGAAAAAGAAACTCCCCCTAAAATCACATTTTCTACGAGGCACAGTTGAGAATGGAATTTATTTTCCCAAATGAAATACTAAAAATTACCTTAAGCTAGAATTTTCAACAAAAAATGATTTTGAGCGCGCGGGAATGGTCCACGGCCCCCGAAAATGGCCGAGTCAAAATCCGACCCCCCAACGACCAAAAAGGCGAAAATGTACTTAAAATGAAAATTTTGAAAACTAAAATCAACAAATGGTTTCAATTTACCGTTTGGCCCTTGGCCACACTTCATACAATGACATCCTACGGAAGGCTAAAAATGGAATTCCCTCACCCAATGCAAACATAGTGAAACAAAAACTCAAAATTTTTTAATATTTTCATAATAATCCATGAAGTCAAAAATTACATAAGATACAAATTACATGCCATTGGCCTCCTACCTCATCTCATATATGTCAAATATATTGAAAGGAGTGTACTTAAGTACACATTACATACATGGAATCAAATATACGTATTTTGACATATAAGTCTACAAAATGACATTTCATGCTAACATTTGCATGAAATGGAAACTTGAAAGCTACACGACATCCAAGGAATGCTAGGCGTCACGAACCAAGTCTTTGTACCTGAAATATGCCCCAGTAACGTAGGGGTGAGCAACATAAAGCTACTCGTAGGAGATGAGGATGCATCGACCTAGCATTTTACAATTTTATAACCTTAATGTGAAACATGTCAAAGGAGGTCATGTCACCTAACGTCTATGTCAAAGTAAGACTCGAGGAGCATCCTAACCTACCTAAGAGTCTAAGCAACAAGAATCATGATATATATCTATACATATATGAAATGAATCAAGGTTGGGATAATCCAAGAACAAGACAAGAAAGATGCTTGAACATAGATTTACATGAATTGCATTATCAATACAATTAAACAAGGTTTGGAGCATTCCAATTAACGCGATAAGAAAAACACATGAAGTCTAGGACAACGCATAATATCTATGCAAGTAAACAAGATTGGGGCATTCCAATGAACATGACAAGGATTATACATGAAACCAAGTACAAGGCATAATGTCTATGAAAATAACAATGTTAGAGCATTTCAAGTAACACGATAAGAGTAATACAAGAAATCAATGACAAGGCATAATATCTATGCAAGTTCACAAGGATGGAACATTCCATGAAACACGAAAAGAGTTATACGTGAAGTCAAGAACAAGGCATAATATCTATGCAATTAACCAGATTGGAACATTCCAATTAACACGATAGAAGTAATACAAGAAATCAAGATCAAGGCATAGTATCTATGCAATTAACAAGGTTGGTGCATTTCACATAGCAGGACAAAGACAAGGTGTGAAATCAACCAATGTGGAAACTCGGATATCGCCCGGATTAAAACCATACTCTTGAGATCACTTTAGGGCTACTAACCCATGGGTACCTTTCCCCTAGTGAGCACTATAGTTGTAGGAGGACATTCCCCCGTACTAGAACCAAGTCCTAGCCATGTCAATTCTTGATTAATATCTCAAGTCCCAAAATCAGCAAGTTTTGCAAGTCAAGATTATATCAAATACAAGAAATGCATTAACCACGTTTCATGCACAACCAAGATTTTGGAACATACAAGTCATGCCCTAAGTACTCAACTATGATGGCATGTGAAATGTTAAGAAATCATAGTGTGCAACTATATAGACAACAACCATGATATATAGTGCTTGGAGTTCATTGAAGAAAATATACCACAAGTATACGATACATGATCCAATTACCTTCTAAGCAACACATGTGTAATTAAACCATTTCAAGATAAGTACATGTTCATTAAATACGTTAATGAAACCTAGATACAAGGGGTCATGATTATATCGATGGGAGCATAAAAAGGGAACTTAATCTACTAAAGGGATCAAGTTATCAAGATTTCAAGGTAAGTTCAAGTGTTCTACAACAAGGCATGTCAAGGATCATGTCAAGGCCAAGTTCAATGTCAAGTTACAAGTTCATTTCATACAAGATGCAACCATGTGAATTAAGTTCCATACAAAGGAATTAATTAAATATAAGTTTCAAAACTAATCCGATTATTCTTAATTTGATACACGTGAAAGAACTTGTCAAGGAAATCATGAATACAGGGTTAGAAACTTAATCTAGCTCATGGAACGATTGAATGGATTTTAAAAGTCGTCCAAGTGACCTCAATTTAATGTATGTTATACAACATGTCAAGACTTGTTTTAAAAACACGATACAAGTGAATTACATGCAAGATACGACCATGAGTATTAAACTTTAATACTAGAAAAATAATAAATAATAGATTTCAAAACCTAATCAAATATTCTAGATTTAATGTATATGAAACTAGATGACATGTACATCATGAATATCAAGTCGAAAATCAAATGTAGTGAATAGTACACTCGGGGCAAATTAATTAATCAATTAATTAAAAATTCTCTAGATTTTTAAACAACTCCGATTACTCCCAATTTAATCTATGTTGATGAGCATGCTAGGGCCTAATATAATATGCTACCACATATTGATTTCAAGTTAATTAAGGCCATGTGAATTAATCTTTCACTTAAGATAAATATTAAATAAAATCTTTAATACTTATTCAAATGTTCCAAATTTAATACACAACAATGAGTATATCAAGGGGCAATATAATATCATGCTACATGTTTAAACCAAGTCATGAGCAACCGGAAAAAATAAATCCCGTACAAGAAAAATAAATAATAAAATCTCTAGATTTTATATTTATCATGTTGTATAAGCATCAATATCATGCTATATAACAAGCATTAAACCAAGAACATCCCCTACCTCAATTTGAGATGAAAATCCAAAATCCCCACCGAAACGAAAGTGCTCCGAATCCGACAATATTGAGAGGTTTTGTCGGGGACTACCCCGGGAACAAGAATCCGTAAGAAGCCCCATGAAAATCTCAACTTGACTCCAAACCCGAACTCAAAAAATCGTCAAAAATGGATTCTAATAAGGGCATAAGATGCATGGCGTTAAGACAAGCATTAAACGTTAAGTCCGAAGACTTTTCACCAAGGAAAAGTGGTCCAAAGGAGGAGAGAGAATGTGGCAGCCATGGGAGGGAGCTTGGCCGGCCATGGGAGAGGAAGAAGAAGAAGAAATCTGATTTTTTTGTTCTTAAGTCCCATATTTATAGTAAGTCTCAAAAAGTGTCCTAAAAGGGCCCCGCCGGGTTCGAAAAAGTGAATTTTGAGCAAACGCGCTCAAACAGCAAAACTCTGTGAACAAAAAAGATTCAAAATGAAAAGATATGAACAACGGAAGAAACGGCGTCGAAAACTGAGTCCCGATCATAGAGATATGTCCCGAACAAGTTCGGCGGCAACAGGGTCCAGAAACTCTGAAATTGAAGAAAAACGACCAGAACGGAATTCTAAGAGTACATGACTCAACAAAATGTGAAAATGAATCCCACACGAGGATCCAGGCACCAGACGAGGTATTTTGCAATAACTTTCGTTAATTGCACAATGGCCCCTACAAAAAGGGTTAACTGTGAAATTGCCCCAGAATGAAAATATCTTCCAAAAGATATTTCTTAGATGCCCCTGAAATAAAATATCTCTAAAAGATATTTATGAAAAACACTCCAAGAAATGAAAAAGATTTTGAAGAATTGTACATCCATGTCCCTATGGACACCGAAAGCAACCAGAGTACTTTCTTGCAAAAGTGAAGATACGTATTTCGAGAAAACCACTCAAGATGAAGGCACGTGAAGTCAAAAACCAACTCCGAGCATGAGAAGTGAGGTTGTGCCAAAAACTGACAAACGGAAATAAGACAAAATAGGGAAGATGATAAAATAGGGAAAAGACGAAATAGCGCATTATGTTCGAAAAAACGAAAAATGCAAAAATGAATCGGTCCTCAAAGGAAGTTGTCAATTCACATGAAAGAGTCTCAGAAACCAATTCTAAGCACTCGAGATGACACTAAGCGACACGAAACAAAGCTCAGAAAAGAAAATTAAACGAAAAAAAAATCATTCGTAAAATTTTAAGAAAAAAGAAAGGAAGGAAGGCAAATGACCGGGTCGTTACATAACATGTGTGCCAATTTTCATTCATACTTTATGTAAACTAATTTTTTGTTTTAGCACTGGTCTTAACTTCTTATACCTGTGTTTGTCAAATAACATATTGCCATCACTTAAGTCAGCTTCATTGATAATTTAATCATACTTTAATAAAAAAATGACTTAAACCCATCAAATCAAACCCTATATATATAAATGGCACTTATCCAACCATGGATCCTAATCTTATGTCATAGTCCTGAAAATGTGAGACTTCTATTATAAATATAAATGTGCACTTATCCAACAATGGATCCTAATCTTGTGACGTCAAAGTATTCTAAAAAAAATGTAAAATAAAAAAAAAATAATAGCAAATGAATTTCTCTAAGATATTGTGTAATGATTAACTGGGAAGGCTTGGACTGTTGACCAGCAAGTAGGAACTCCAAACTTTCGTTTTTTAACTTGGAAGATATGGAGGTTTACGCTTTATGGTGATAAAAAAGAAGTCCATGCTACTAATTTATCTAATATTTAAGTTCAAGATTTTTGTGATTCAATGTATCTAACAACACTCATATTTAAATTCATATACTTAAAAAATAATAATAATAATAACCTCATATAAGGATCATAATAAAAATAAATAAATAACTAAAATGAACAACTTACATGTTGAAGCAACCCTGGCACTTCACATCCACAAAAATTATATCGTTGGAAGTCTGAAGAAACTCTACGTAAGATAACCAAACATCAATTATCTTGTAAAGAGAAACTAAAACATTCCTAACCAAAGTCTGAAGAAACGTATTATAAAAAATCTTATGTACAGTAAAAGATCTTATATAGATATATATATATACTAAGTACGAATAATTCGTTTGGAAATAAAAGAAAAAAAATTCAAACCAAAAATTCATTTCATAAAAGAAAAAAAAAACATTAAAAAAGAAATTTGCTTATCGATTGGAACTTACTTAGAAATTGCAGAGAGAAACTAAATTGTGTAAAATGAATGATCAGTGAGAAATAAAACAACGAACCACGAAGAAATTAAAATGAAGCAAAGCGGTACCTAAGAGAGGCTTTAGTGAGAACGTTTTGGGAGGAAAATCTAGTGAGTAAGATCTCGAAATGACATAAATTAACAGCTCTTGGAGATTGAGTAGCTAGTTAGAGATCGAGACAGAGGAGAGACAGCCTGAAGAGAAGCCTAGGGCTTCAACTTTATAATCTCAGATAAGATAATGCCGAAAGAGAGATGGGTTAGCAAACATCAATCAAGGGCTTCAGCTAAGAAATGGAGATTGAGCAGTGAGATATCGAGACAGGGTAGAGGAGTCTTGCAGCTGAGATGGAGATCGAGCAGTGAGAGATCGAGATAGAGCGGGTTAGCAAACATCAATCAAAGGCTTCAGCTGAGAAATGGAGATTCAGCAGTAGAGATTGAGACAGAGTACAGGAGTCTTGCAGCTAAGAGATAGAGATAGAGCAGTAAGGGGAGACGGATGAAGTAGGGCTAATTGAAATTGAAATGGGAAAGTGGAATATAGTGTTAATGGACCCAGAAAAATGATGCAGTTTAGACACCAAATATTCTATATATATAAATAAGCGGAGGGAAAAAGTGGAGGGACGACAAAAATTGGAGGGAAAGGGAAAAATCGGAGGGAATGGAAGGGCCATTACCTGCGATTTTTGTTAAAGATTCAAATGACATTGATGGTTCTTGGTTAAAATAACTCTTAGGCTTCCATGCCCTTAGAACACTTGGTTTTAACGCAGCTTTCTTTGAATTCTCTTTGGTAAACAAACTCTTAGAACTTCCACTTTCAAGCAAAGACTCAATTCTATCAAATTCATTATCAATGCACTTTTTTACAACACATACCTTTTTATGTTTGTCCATTGAATTCGGGGTCAGATTAAAAATGTTCAACTTCACTTTCATATGCCCAAATGAGATTTTCATTATCCATGTCCTACAATTGATGTTGGCATTTGAAGTTGCCAAGAAGGGATGGCCAAGGATAATGGGAATTTGGCTCTTGGGTTTAGAACCGGTTCCTTATCTATGATAACAAAATCGACGGGAAAGAAAAACTTATTAATCTTGATCAAAACATCCTCAATGATACCCCGGGGCTTTTTAATTAATCGGTCGGCAAGTTGTAAAACTACCGACGTCGGTTTCAAGTCTCCTAAGCCCAATTTGACATACATTAAATATGGAAGAAGATTGACACTAGCTCCTAAGTCAAGAAGAGCCCGATTTATGACATGGTCACCAATGATGCAAGAAGTAGTAGGTGAACCGGGGTCTTTAAACTTTGGGAGATTGCTATATTGCAAAATAGAGCTCACTTGCTCGGTCAAGACTACTTTCTTTGGTGCTTGGCTTTTGTCTTCCTCTTTTGGGTGCAAAGATCTTTTAAAAACTAGGCATAAGCCTGAATTTGCTTAATTGCATCCAAAAGCGGAAGATTGATCTTCACTTGCCTAAACATTTCAATGATTTAATTGGTTTTGGTCTTTTGTTTGTCAAGATAAATGGATCCTTACAAGGCATCCGGAAATGGAGCTCTTGGTTCAAAATCTTTTTCAAAATCATTCTTTGAAACATCATCAACATAAGAATTTGTAAGATCATTTTTCAAATCATGCTTTAATTTATCTTTTAAATAATTTTTTAACACTTTCTTAACATGATGGTCATGCACATGCAATGAAGGAGGAATAAAATGTGAAACGGGAAGGGTGTCAACTTTTGGTTGCACCGGTTCACTCTCTTCATTGGACATACCTACTTTGTTGTCCACAATCTTGCTACTCCTCAAGGTTGTTACCGCATTGACATGTTCAATTGTGGGACCTTCCGATGAGGAATGAGTCTCTACAATACATTGTTGCTTTGGTGAGGCATTTAAAGGCATTTTCCCTTTCTCTCTAGCATTTAAAGTACTAGCTATTTGCCCTACTTGGGTTTATAGCTTAGCAATAGATTGAGAATGACAATGAAGCAATTAAGTGTTCGCCTCTAGGGTGCCTAGAGCGGTCAAAACTATCTCTTTAAATGCAAGAATCCTAGAGTTTCCTTGAGAATAAGATGGTTGATTAGGAAAATGAGAATTTGAGAATTGATTACCATGTGATTGAAATGATGATGATCTAAAACCTTGGGAACCTTGGCCTTGCATTGGAGGTGGAACATACTTTCCTTGAAAACCACATTGAGAAGGGTTTGAGCCTTCCCCTTGGCTTTTCCAAGAAAAGTTCGGATGGTTCCTCCAACTAGGATTGTAATGAGTGCCATAGGGATTATTCCCTTGGTTAGCAAAAATGGCATTGGCTTGCTCATGGTTGTCATTTTGCACATGTCCATGGGGACAATTGGAAGTAGAATGCAAGACACTTGAACAAGTCATGCATGATTCATTAGTTGCATGATGATGAACATGATTAGGGGAGGAAGACATTTGATTCGCCGAAGTTTGGTTGATCAAAAATTGATCAAACCTTTGAGATAAGGATTTCATCTCAGTGGCTATATCATTGGAGTTGTCAACTTGATACAAGCCAACATTATTTTTTCCACCTAGATTTCTACAATTTTTTGATGACAAAGATCTATGCATTGAATTTTCACTCATACTTTCATACAATTGCCACACATCATTTTCATGCTTGTCAAGATAAGAACCACCTATAGATGCATTAACCATACCTTTGTGATTATCCGGTAAACTTTCAAAGAAATATTGAACTAATTGCCACTTAGGTATGTCATGATGTGGGAACTTTCTAAGCAAGTCATTGAACCTTTCCCATGCCTTATGAAACATTTCCCCATCCCCTTGAGAAAATTCACGAATGGAAGTTCTCATGGCATTGGTCTTTGATACCGGGTAGTACTTCTTTAAAAACTCTTGTTGTATTTCTGCCCAAGATTATCGAAAAATGCCTAAGATTGTTGAACCAATATTTTGCCTTGTCTTTAAGGGTAAAAGGATAAAGTTTGAGTCTTAAAAATTCTTCTGGCATGTCCGTGTATTTCACGGTGGAACACACTTCAAGAAACTCATCCAAATGCTACTCGAACACCTTAGTTAACTTGAACCATGGGAGGTTGTGGAGCAAAGATTGGTTGAGGCATTCCCAATGGAATTTGGCATTGTTGTTGTGGTATGAATGGTCTAAGAATGCCTAATGGTATTTGGATATTTTCATGATGCACATTAGGGGGGAGGATGCCTTGTTGGTCTATGTAACCAAGGTCCTCCACATGGTCATTGTTTTGCTCTTCCATTGATGAAATGGAGCGATTAGAACTACTTCTTCCCCTAGGATTACGAACTACCGATTCAAGATGAAAATTAAGAGGGACAAGAGTAGGTTTCAATGACCTACGACCATGCATGCACTAGCAAAAAAAATAACATGAAATGAGCAAGTAACAAACACTTCGCCCCCACAACAAATCAATCAACAAATCTTCACATACAATGATCCCATACTCCTATGCAAAGAAAAGTAAAATTGCCTCCACGCAGGCTCACGATTTATCAAAGAATTTAAAAACTTGCTACCACGCGGGCCGACGATTTAACTAGAGATCGAGTTAGAAAGATCTCACAAAGGGTCCTTAAGCACTTCAATTCAATTTCAATTTTTAAGCCTTGTTATGCTTTGCAATTTTTTAGATTTTAGCTTTTATGCTTTTGCTTAGCTTCACTTGGCTTTCTTTGCTTTGATTGTTCCTTTGCTTAATTTCCTTATCCAATGTTCCAAGTCAATCAAGAACAAACATAATAAGTAACCAAAGATAAAATAAAGAAAAGACACGCTCAAAAGAGTACTAATTCCTATTTGTTTCCAAAACACGGCATTGCGTATTAAATCCCCGGCAACAGCGCCAAAAACTTGGTGTGCCACTGCACCAACGCTTAAAAGATGTGCACTATTGAGTGTGAGTGTGCAAAGTGGCCAAGTTTTAAATTTATGAATGCCACTACTACCTCTAACTAAAAATATAGCTAGGGTGAGTAGGGATCGTCCCAAGGGATTGTGGGCGTGACAATGTATAGGGTTAGTAGGTCAAGTGATCAAAAGATGGTTTAATTGACTGATTAAGCTATTATGCAAATTAATTAAAGCAAACAAAACAAATGATTTTAGGGAATAGGAGAAAAGAAATATAGAGGGGAGGACTTAGGGTACTAGAGCTCACCACTAAGCTTAACTTCACTAGACATTAGCAATTGTATATTAATGGGGAAATTGATTTGTAACTTGTGTATGTGTGTACATTAATTGAAACTAGGCATGGATGGCAAATAAGCATAGATTGTCTAGCCAATTCATATGGAAAGCACAACCTATCAAATGAGACCAAAATCCATTCAATGAAACCACAATTTATGCACACACTACTATCGAGAAACATACACCACTTGGATTCATAAGTATAGAACACCAAGGAACAAGAGTAGATTGTCCACCTATCAATGAATCTAAAACAACTATACTACATCTACACTAAAGACATGGAAATTAAACTAAGTAAGCTAAAGGTGTGGCATAATCCATCAAGAATCAAGTGTGAACCATCAAAAAAATTGCAAGAGTGTTCAATTAAGCTCTATGTTTTGACCATCTCTAGATTAACTTCATCCATACACATAGACATGCATAAATTCCACTAAATCTAGATAAAAACACATGAATCATCCATTCTAGCATACATAGACATATGGGTAGAAGTAGATAATCAATTAAAAGCATTAATCCATACACATCAAGTAGAAACCACAAGATATATATATATATAAATCTAAGATCAAAACATTTGTTACAAATAAATCCCCAAAAATACGCAAAGAACTAAGTCTAGAAAGCAAACTTAAGGGCTACTCTAGCCCCAAGTAGATGTCTAGCCACTCATTGAAGTAGTCATCCAACCCTCAAGGGCTATCTTCATGGTAGGCATGATCTCCTTCTTGATGGAAACCCTAGAAGAATGGAAGAACTCCCAAAGGTGTATGAAAAACTCTCTAGTCTCTAGCCTCCTCTCCAAGATAAGAAAAAATACAAGTTTTTGTGAATTCTCAAGCATGATACTAGTTATGATGTAAAAATGGCTCAAAATCCTTCTATAGGTAGGTCAAGTGTCACACCCAATAGTCTGGGCTCGTACACCAAGGTCCTTCTAATGATTGCACATGAGCTAACTTTTAATGAGCTGGAATCTTTTTTTTTTTTTTTCAGACTTGAGGGGGTTCGATCGATCGAACTGTGGTGAGATCGATCGAACTTGGCAGAGAACCATCGAATATTGCAGAGATCGATCATCCTTGGTGGCGCTTTTTTGAATAAAGACAAATCTCTGAGATATTTTGGGATATTTTTGGGAAGAAGACAAAAGTGGTAGGTGGGGTGGTAAGTGTGGATAAGATAGGATAAGATCGAATTATTTCGATCGATCGAAGAAATGGTGGATCGATCGAACTTGTTGGATTCTTTTGGATAAGGACAAAGGCTTGGATCCATCTTGAAATGTCTAGATCGATGAACTCCAGATCGATCGAAGTAATTCTGAGATCGATTGAACATGCTGAATTTCCACACTTTGCTTCATTTTGCTTCCACTTTGCTCATTTCTTCCATTCAACTTGAGATTGCTTCATTTATGCTCCTATTTGGCTGAATTGACTTATTTTTGGGATAAGTACCTAAAAAGGGCAATAACACAAAATTAGTTTAAAACGAAAAAATAAGATAGATAAAGGTCCTAGAATGCTCAAGTTTAAGGGGTTTAAATGAGCACTTTTCAGCGCTCATTAATATTCTGAATAAGCTAGAACAAAGTTTAGTTCTTTGTTTTATTTCAAATTCTCAGTCCAAATTGTAATTTTTAAATTCTAGTTTTAGTTTCTCCAAAGAGGTTAGCTCAGAAAAAGGTTGTATTCAGAGAACAAAGTTGTAAGTTTCAAGTTTTAATCCAAAGTTCTTCAAAGTTTGTTATTTATATTCTGTCTTGCATATTTTTGTATTTTATTGATTATCTTTCTGTTTTTAATATTCTATTTTTATAAGTTTATTATCAAGCTTTTATCCTGGTTTTTTATGGTATCAGAGCCACTTGATGATGAATGAGCAAGTCTAGGTTTTCTAATTTTCTGCTTCTGGACCTGGATCCCGTTTAGGCTAGGTGTGCCACTTAGGCTTGGTCAGATGAAAGGACAATTAGGATTCTTAATGAGTTTATTCAACAGAAACATGTCTTCGAGATCATCAGCTCCTTTAGGAGGTAAAATGATAGTAAACCAAGAAGAACAGCATATTGATAGTGGTCAAAATGATCAATGGGATTCTTAGAATATATCCAAGGTTCCAATTAGGGACATTTACAAATCATCTACATTCACATTCCAAACAGGATACTCCATCAAAACCGTTGAACAAACCATTTCTCTCAAAAACCTTTTTGAAGTCATCCAGCTATTACAAAAAAGAGCAATAGTCGAACACCAAAAGAAGTATAAATTCTTACACATAGGACTTGTCCAAGTTGTAATCAAACCTTTCATATTTAGAGGACTCAACACTACTATTATGGTTAGTCTCAGAGACTGTAGGCATAATAATTTCACAACTTCCTTATTAGGAGTTTGTCAAACTAGTCTTTTTTATGGTCCCCAGTACTTCAATTCTTCAATTGCTTTCCAAACTACTCAGTTGCTCTTGATGATCCAACTATATCCTTCATACCCTAACACTAAATGTCTCAAGCAGTGGTTATGATATGATGGAAGGAGCTATACCCTTCAATGTAGTTTATAGAGTTCATTACAATGTCATGACTACTCAGGTCACACCCCAAGCTCTTTGTGAGTCCCCCAAAGGAAAAACCCTCCTACTCCATACCAGTGATGAAAATTCTCATACCTACATCCGAAGAACAATAACATGGAGTGAAGTCAACTTCCCAGAAGAATGTACTCTCGAGCATGCAGTTCCTCCTTCAAAAATTGAGAATAAAAGGTTGGAACAAATCTCTCAATTTTCTGATGGAATGGTAAAAGTTAGATTTAATTTTACATGCTCAATAGACTTTCTATCAGAGAACTAGAACTACCTAGATCATCTTATTCTCAAGCCTCTTTTTCTCAAACAAACTATTCAAAAGTCCCTTCTAGAAAATCATTTCCAGGACCACTTACAAGAAATCCAAACCTCATTGGAGTAAAAAACAAAGAAGTTGCCAAGCTAGTTTATCAGGACGATGAAAGCGAACAGACTGAAGAAGAAGACATCCCTCCTATTCAACGTATTTCTATACCTAATAAAACGCCTATATATATAAACAATATTAACAATATATATATATATATATATATATATATATATATATATAATTTTTGAAACAAATAATAGGAAAATAAATATAATAAATTCCAGAAAAATATATAAAAATATCAGAAAATTTTAAAAAAATACCAGTAATTCCAAAAACCCTAATTAACTCTCTTGGGTCATAGATTGACCTATAAATTGATTTTAAAATATATATATACAAATTCTATATACAATTCAAATCCAATAATCCAATAATCCAAAACTAAAAATATATAATAATTCATACTTTTAAATAATCCGATCTAAACATGATTTAATCAAATAAATTTAACCTAAAGCTTTTTATATTCAAGGTGAAATCCTTATGAGTTCTAAAAGGAAAGTTAGTGAAGAACTCGCCTAAAGGTTTCGAAACGAAACCGACGCTTCAATCTTTCATTGTCTCTTTTAATTCCGGCATCATCTTTATTTGATCCGGCCTCTTCTTTGTCGGTCTCCTCTTCTTCTCTCTCTCTTTGTCTCACTTATTTTTCTAACGTGAAAAACCTTTTTAATAAATTAATCATATGTGTATATATAACCACCATATAAAAGAAAAAATATTTATCTTAAAATAATATATATATATATATATATATTAATCATTAGTTAATTAAATCATATATACCTATCATTCCATAATACTTATTAATTAATTATATTTATATATAATTATATATATATTTATAATTATACAAAAATGATCATTTAAATAATCACATAACCATAAGCCTTTATTAATTAACTCAACAAGGCTTCATTCAAGCCCAATACCACATTGTTTGGTCCAATTGTCCTTAAGCCCAACCAAATTAATTTAAATAAATAAAATAATTAAATAAACACTTAAATTAAAATAACTAATTACATGAATCACATAAACAAATAAGAATTTATAACTAAGTCACACCATACCAATAAAATCAATACGCTAACAATTCTATCAATAATTAAGCACATCATTTATAAATAATCAATCATCATACATAATCATGGAATATAACTTAATTAAAATAAGACAATTAATCTAGCAATAACTAAATAAAACAAATCATTTAAGAATAAAATAAACGCAATTAATTCCAATTAAATTAAACAAATTATTTTTAAATAAAATAAAAATAATTAATCCCTATAAATAATTCCTTTAAAATATAGGGGTATTACAATTTATGTTTAGCAAATCGCACATTGAAAATTTGACATTTTAAATGCCATTGTAGACATGAAACCCTAGGACATGGTTTGTGTGGTTTCAACTCTACTTGCGCATGGAATGTGATTTTATGCATTATTTATTTGAGTATAAGTTTTGTGCTTATTGTTGATTTTGGAAAGCTATGGGGACATTGTTAAATTGACAGCTATAGTTTGGCTTTAGTGCGGGAGGTACAAGTTCTCCCCCATATAGTGCGTACTAGGTTGTTTCTTGCAAGCTAGTAATCCGAAATCACTAAACGTCTTGGTTAAATTTCGAGGTTCCATGTCCGAGCATTCCAGTACTTGATTTCGCATTCAATTTCAAGTTGTTAACCATTGATTACTTACAACTTGTGATTTGGTGCTTGAGGTTTCAATATTGTATAGTATATGAATGCACTTTTTCCTACGAGTAACTTGTTTACTCATCCTAGTTGTTTGGTGTAATAGCCCTAATTTTAAAAGAATAGTCTTGGTGTAATGACCAAGTCATTTTTCTCCTTTTCCTTTTACTCAAATTTTACGGATAAATTTTTTCCGTTTAGTTTTCTTTTCCAAATTCTGTTTCTTGTCACTTAGTGTTGTCTCAAGTGCTTGGAATTGGTTTCTGAGACTCATTCGCTTGGATTGACAACTTCCTTTAAGGACCGAGTCATTTCCACATTTGCATTTTTTCGACACTATTCACTTTTCATCCTTTTCTCTATTTTGTCTTTTCCTTGTTTGTCACTTTTTGGCATAACCTCACTTTTCTTGCTCGGAGTTGGTTTTTGATTTCACGTACCTTTATCCTAAGTGGTTTCCACGAACTACATATCTTTACTTTTGTAGAAAAGTACTCTGATTGCTCCCGATGTCCGTAGGGGCATGGATGCATAGTTTTTTAGAAATATTTTCTTTTCTTGGGGTATTTTTCATAAATATCTTTTTAAGAAAATATTTTTGGAAGATATTTTCATTCTGGGTCATTAGTGCAGTTAACCCTTTTTGTAAGGGCCATTGTGCAATTAACGAAAGTTATTACAAAAATACCTATTGGAATGTTGTGAAATGATTA
Source organism: Cornus florida (assembly GCF_030987335.1). Taxonomy (NCBI): domain Eukaryota; kingdom Viridiplantae; phylum Streptophyta; class Magnoliopsida; order Cornales; family Cornaceae; genus Cornus; species Cornus florida. The sequence continues at coordinate 14,016,574 of NW_026775571.1, read as the reverse complement.
TTTTAGGTTGTATAGACCTCATTTGACTTACTTAGAGTCAAATCTCCCTTCTTATTTGTAAATTAACCATTTTGCCCTTGGTTAATGGAATTTGCCCATTTTGACCTTTGTTTCCGCTTTCATCCTCTTTGAGTTTCATGACTTCATGGAAAGTCACTTGGGTGTCTTAGGGATGATTGATGTCCCTATAGACCTTGTTCTTGGTTTCGTTTCCGCATTTCGGACCTGTTACCAGGTCAACTTTCGGTTCATCACAGGACACACTGGGTTGAAAAATCCAGGGTCATTACAAGTGGTATCAGAGCGTCCGGGTTCGAATACCTTGGACGACAGGTTTTGGGTGCATATCATGCTCATATTTTTTTTGCTTTGATATATCATTTGTATCTTGATAACATATCTTGTATGATAACATGTTCACATGCTTAGGTGTTTTGAGACATCTATTATTTGTTAAGCATGCTTTATGTATATATATGCTTCCTGATAACATGGTCTGGGTTGCTATCATGTTCTGGTGTGATATCATGTCTGCATGCGTATGTTAGCATGACCGTATGCGACGTATGTCCGCACACGTTACGCTTTTCATTCACGAGTATTGTCGTACCATGGACTTATGTGCTTCTTGATAACATGTTTTGATTTGATAACATGTTTGTTTGCTTATGTGGCAACTTGTTTAGAAGCTTATCTTGACTGTCTTAGCATATGATACATGCTTATTTTGTTATTTTAGCATCTGGTATGTGCTTGTCTGCCTGAGTATATTTTATACGCTTGTTTGTCTTGACATGATTATATATAGTATATCATCTTGTTTTACGTTCTTCTCCTGCATACACTGACATGCTTTATGTGATCTTACTACTTGTGTGAGTAGATAGTCCATTGGTATGTTACATACTAGTTGTTTACTTTTATATCTGGTTTTGACATTGTCTCTTTAGGTCTATCGTATCCCTTGGATGCATTCTTGTTTTACGAGTTTCTTTCTTAGATAGGAGAAATTCATTCCGTAAAGACCCATGTCGGGAACCTTCTTGTTTATTTTCTTGGTTGGGTGTTTTGAGACCTTAGTCTGACGATTGATGCGAGTAAGGCTCATGTGAGTGTAAAATCGCAGTCCTTGACTGAAGGAGTGAGACGCGGGCCAGGGAGGCCCAGTTTCATTTCCTTTTCCTTCGTGGCTTCACAACGTGGTCGGGGAGTGTCATGGGTGTTTTTCAATGTAGGAGCTACTGGCTCTAGTTGCACTGAGGATTGAAGGCCTTAAGCGTGATGGTGCCTATGACATTATTATTAGAGTTTTGGAATTAGCTACCCCAACCCTCGCAGATGCCTAGTTTCCGTAATGCTTTTGGTAATGATCATTTTTGACATTGATGTCATTGTGTCCAAAAGTTTCCTTCTGGGTTTACCTATTGGGGCATGTTATGAACTAGTGCCTTATGTTGTCATGCTATCTTACTGACGAGTAAGTGTGGGCAGGTTTTAGTCACTGTTCGTACTGCCTTGTCACTCTCTTCTTTTATCGTGTTTCAATATTTCGCGGTATTGGGATTCTCTTGGTAGTCGACATTGAGTTGACAGGCCGATTCATATGAGGTGTTGTCTCGGTTCTTGGTTTTGCATTCCTTTAGTTGATCTTGAGACAGAGTTGTCCTTCAGTGCTTTATGAGCTATCCTTTGGTTTGACCTTTTGTTCCGTCCTTGCTCTGTTCTTTTCCGGTATGTTCCTAATTTCGGGGACAAAATTCCTTTAAGGAAGGTAGGTTGTAATGACCCGGTCATTTTTCTCACTTTCCTTTTTTCTCAAAATTTTACGGATAAATTTTTTCCGTTTAGTTTTCTTTTCCAAGTTCTGTTTCTTGTCACTTAGTGTCATCTCGAGTGCTTGGAATTAGTTTTTGAGACTCTTTCGTTTGGATTGACAACATCCTTTAAGGACCGAGTCATTTCCATATTTACATTTTTTCCATACTATTCACTTTTCGTCCTTTTCCCTATTTTGTCTTTTCCCCATTTGGTACTTTTTGGCACAACCTCACTTTTCTTGCTCGGAGTTGGTTTCCGATTTCACGTACCTTCATCCTAAGTGGTTTCCATGAAATACGTATCTTTACTTTTGTAGAAAAATACTCTCGTTGCTCCCGGTGTTGATAGGGGCATGGATGCATAGTTATTCAGAAACATTTTCTCTTCTTGGGGTGTTTTTCATAAATATCTTTTGAAGATATTTTATTTCAAGGGTTTTTAAGAAAATATTTTTGGAAGATATTTTTATTTTGGGTTATTAGTGTAGTTAACCCTTTTTGTAGGGGCCATTGTGCAATTAACAAAAGTTATTACAAAAATACCTTATTTTGAGCCTAGATCCTCATACGGGATTCATTTTCACTTTTCGTCAACTTGTGAACTCTTAGAATCTCCTTCTGGTCGTTTTTCCCCAGTTTCAGGGTTTCTAACTCTGTTATCGCTGAACTTGTTTGGGTATATCTCTTTGTTCGGGACTCAATTTTCAACGTCGTTTCTTCCTGTATTCATATTTTATTATTTCAGTTCTTTTTTGTTCATGGAGTTTTGCCGTTTGAGCGCGTTTACTCAAATTCCATTTTTCCGGACTCGGCGGGGCCCTCGCGGGGCACTTTTAGGGTTTTACTATAAATAGAATGTCTTAAAGTGAAAAATCACTTTTCCATCATCTTCTTCCCTCTTTGGCAGCAGCCAACGTAGCCCCTTGGGCTGCCACCTTTTCTTCTTCTCCTCCACTTGATTTCCTTTGTAAAATGTCTTCCGCTTTAACGTTTATCGTAGGCCTCGTCGTGCTCTACCTTTCCCCCTTATTAGAATCCATTTCCAACCACTTTTGAGTTCGCGTTTCAAGTTCGGCTTTGGATTTTCATGGTACCTCAAAGGTTAAAAATGTTCCTCTCGTTGTCCCCGACATAACCTAGGAGTATCGTCGGATTCAGAGCACTTTTCTTTCGGTGGGGATTTGAGATTTCATCTCAAATGGAGGTAGAGGTGTTATAGTTTATATTTTCGATGTATGCATGCTATTGATGCTTATACAACTCATTTACATGTCTATGTATTAATTTAGAAACTTTATTTATTTATTTTTCTTCTGTGAGATTTGATTTTCCTGGTTGGTTATACCTTTGTTTAAACATGTGGCATGATATTATATTACACCTTGATATGGTCATTGACATATATTAAATTGAGAGCATTTGGACAAATATTGAAGTTTTTATTTAATTTTTTTTTCTTGAAGGAAAATTTAATTCATGTGGCCTTATCTAGCTTGAAATCAATATGTGATATCATATTATATTAGGCCATCACATATTCTTCAACATATGTGAATTTGAGAGTAATCGGAGGTACTTTAAAATCTAGAGATAATTAATTAATTTGATTAATTAATTTATTTCAAGTGTACTATTCACTCTATTGGATTCCGACTTGATATTATTGATGTGTGATATCATATTATATTGGGCCATAGCATATTCTTCAACATATGTGAATTTGAGAGTAATCGGAGGTGTTTTAAAATCTAGAGATAATTAATTAATTTGATTAATTAATTTATTCCAAGTGTACTATTCACTCTATTGGATTCCGACTTGATATTATTGATGTGCATGCCATATACTTTCACATATATTAAATTGGGAATATTTGATTAGGTTTTGAAACCCTTCATTTATTATTTTTCTTGTATGAAGGTTTAATTATTATGGTTGTAGCTTGCATGAAAATCACTTGTATTAGGCTATTAAATCAAGTCTTGACGTGTCATATAACATACTTTGATTTGAAAGCATTTGGATGAGTTTTAAAATCTACAGATTTTAATTAAAAGAATTAATTAAAACCTATTCAATGGTTCCATGAGCTTAATTAAGTTTCTAACTTGATATTCATGATTTCCTTGACAAGTTCCTTCACGTGTATCAAATTGAGATTAATCGGATAAGTTTTGAAACTTATATTTAATTATTTTATTTGTATGGAACTTAATTCACATGGTTGTAACTTTTATTTCCTGGGGCTTTTAGCTTTTTATCATGTATCTAGACTTCTTCTAACTTGACTTCATTAGTGTGTTTAATGAACTAGCACAATTATCTTGGAATGATTTAATTATCAATGAGTTGCTTAGTAAATAATTAAATCATTAATCTTATACTTGTGGCATATTTACATCAATGGATTCCTTGTGGTTTAAATCCTAGTTTGTAGTCTATGCAGATGCATACCATAATTTCTTGACGGTTCACATGCCATCATAGTTGAGAATTTAGGACATGACTTGTGTGTTTCCAAAATCTTGGTTGTGCATGAAATGTGGTTAATGCATTACTTGTATCTTGATACTATCTTGATTTGCACAACTTGTTGATTTTGGAACTTGGGATATCAATCAAGAATTGAAATGGCTAGGACTTAGTTCTAGTATGGGAGATAGAGAACTCTATACTATAGTGCGCACTAGGGGAAGTTACACATGGGTTAGTAACCCTAAAGTGATCCCACATTGGTTGATTTCACTCTTTAAATTTCAATTTGTTATTCCTTGAAGATTTAAAACTTATCGTGTTATGTGAAATGCTCCAATCTTGTTAATTGCATAGATAATATGTCTTATCCATGATTTCATGTATTATTCTTGTCGTGTTAATTGGAATGTTTCAATCATGTTAATTGCATTGATAATGTGATCCTTGTATTCAAGTACCCTTCTTGTCGTGTTGTATAGACTATTCCTAACCTTGTTTAATTTCATTGATAATGCAATTCATGCTAAATTATAACTTGTCGTGTTCTTTGGATTATCCCAACCTTGTTCAATTTTATAGACATTGTGATTCATGTTGCTTCATGTTGATATGACTTAGAAATGATCCTATATAAGCATCTTGACTTAGATACTAGGTGGCATGAACCGTTTCAGTAGTTATCACATTCTAGGTTAAAAGTTGATAACTTTGGATACCTATGTCTTGTTGCGTTACGCAAAGTGCTCCTATGTCGTTTAAATTGCATGAATGAGGTGGTTTATGCTATAAATACTCTAAGGTAGCTTAGGATGCTCCCTGATCTCACTTTGACATAGACGTTAGGTAGCATGAGCCCCTTTAACGTGTTTCACCTTAAGGTGATAAATTTGTAAAATTCTAGGTCTATATATGCTCATCTCCTACGAGTAGCTTTATGTTACTCACCCCAAAGTTACCGGGGTCATTTTTGAGGTACGAAGACTTGGTTGGTGGTGCTCATCATTCCTTGGATGACTTGTAATTTTTAAGTTTCCATTTCATGCAAATGTTAGCATGAAATGTCATTTTGTAACCTTATGTCAAAACTTGTATATTTGATTTTAAATATGTAATGTGTGCCAAAGCACACGTTTTGACTTCCATTTTACATGTATGGCATAAGGCCAAGGGCCAAGCATGTTTATATTTGTACTTGTACTCCTTGGGTGCTATATTTTGTTTAAAAATGTATTTTTATCAACTTTGGAGGTTTAGCATATAAAATCTTGTAAATGAAATGTAATGAGGCCATAGGCCATTGTAACACACTTTAATATGTAAAGTACATTTGTTGGCATGCTTGTATAGCTTAAAATCTTATTTTTTGACCACATTCGTGTTGGGGTTTGAGGCTTGGGTGAAGCCTCGACATTTCTTGTTCATAACAGGTCCTTCGCCATCATTTTGAGTCATTTCGGCCTACCGAAAGGTCATTTCGGTCAACCGATGGCCCTTGGAATTCATTTGAACATTAAAATCTCCCTTTCCAGTAGCCATTTTCACTGTTCAAGTTCATTTCGGTCGACCGATGCTTTATTTCGGCCTACCAAAGTGACCTTCCTTCAAAAATCAGTTTTTGGGCTATTTTGGGTTCATTTTAGTTGACCGATGGCTCATTTCTGTCGATCTGAACAGTTCACACTCACCTGCCTCTTCAGTCTTGTTTCAGCACTGTTGTCCCAACTTCAAACGGCCATAACTCCTTCATTTCTAATCCAAATGGGGTGATTCTTAAGCCTAATTCAAGAATTTTGAGTCAACTTTTCAATGGTAGCTATGCCATTCTCAGATTCAAATCTTAGTGGGATTTATTCATATTTTAGTGAGACAGTGTCAGATTTCGCTTGAACCGGGAATGGGAGTTTTGTGGGATTCTTGCCTAAAGTTCTTAGAACCACTTGGAGTGTTGTGAAATGATTATTTTAGGTTGTATAGAACTCATTTGACTTTCTTAGGGTCAGATCTCCCTTCTCATTTGTAAATTGACCATTTTACCCCTCGTTAATAGAATTTGCTCGTTTTGACCTTTGTTTTCGCTTTCGTCCTCTTTGAGTTTCCTGACTTCATGGAAAGTCACTTGGGTGTCTTGGGGATGATTGATAACCCTATAGACCTTGTTCCTAGTTTTGTTTCCGCATTTTGGACCCGTTACCGGGTCAACTTTTGGTTCATCTCAGGACACACTGGGTTAAAAAATCCAGGGTCGTTACAAGTGGTATTAGAGCGTCCGGGTTCGAATACCTTGGACGACGGGTTTTGGGTGCATATCATGCTCACGTTGTTTTGCTTTGATATGTCATTTGTATCTTGATAACATGTCTTGTTTGATAACATGTCTTATATGATAACATGTTCACATACTCAGGTATTTTGAGACATTTATTATTTGTTAAGCATGCTTTATGTGTATATATGCTTCCTGATAACATGGTCTGGGTTGCTATCATGTTTTGGTATGATATCATGTCTGCGTGCTTATATTAGCATGACCGTATGTGACGTATGTTGGCATACCTTACACTTTTCATTCACGAGTATTGTCGTACCATGTACTCACGTGCTTCTTGATAGCATGTTTTAATTTGATAACATGTTTGTTTGCTTATGTGACAACTTGTTTAGAAGCTTATCTTGACTGTTATAGCATATGATATATGCTCGTTTACCTTAGCACATGGTACCTGCTTATTATTTTAGCATGTGGTATATGTTTGTCTGCCTGAGTATATTGTATACGCTTATTTGTCTTGACATGATTATATACAGCATATCGTCTTATTTTACGTTCTTCTCCTGCATACACTGACATGATTATATACAGCATATCGTCTTGTTTCAACGTTTTGCTGTCTTGGGATTCTCTCGGTAGTCGACGTTGAGTTGACAGGCCGATTCGTATGAGGTGTTGCCTTGGTTCGTGGTTTCGCGTTCCTTCAGTTGATCTTGAGACATCTGGAGTTGTCCTTCAGTGCTTTATGAGCTATCCTTTGGTTTGACCTTTTGTTCAATCCTTGCTCTGTTCTTTTACGATATGTTCCTAATTTCGGGGATGAAATTCCTATAAGGTGGGTAGGTTGTAATGACCCAGTCATTTTCCTCACTTTCCTTTTTCAAATTTTACGGATAAATTTTTTCCGATTAATTTTTTTTTTTTTCGAGTTCTGTTTCTTGTCACTTAGTGTCATCTCAAGTGCTTGGAATTGGTTTTCAAGACTCTTTCGTTTGGATTGATAACTTTTTTTAAGGACCGAGTCATTTCCATATTTGTATTTTTCTCGACACTATTCACTTTTCGTCCTTTTTCATATTTTGTCTTTTCCCCGTTTGTCACTTTTTGGTACAACCTCACTTTCCTTGCTCAGAGTTGGTTTCCAACTTCACGTACCTTCATCCTAAGTGGTTTCCACGAAATACGTATCTTTACTTTTGTAGAAAAGTACTCTGGTTGCTCCCGGTGTTCATAGGGGCATGGATGCATAGTTCTTCAGAAACATTTTCTTTTCTTGGGGTGTTTTTCATAAATATCATTTGAAGATATTTTATTTTAGGAGTTTTTAAGAGAATATTTTTGAAAGATATTTTCATTCTGGGTCATTAGTGTAGTTAACCATTTTTGTAGGGGCCATTGTGCAATTAACGAAAATTATTACAAAAATACCTCATTTTGAGCCTGGATCCTCATACGGGATTCATTTTCACTTTTCGTCGACTCGTGAACTCTTAGAATTTCCTTATAGTCATTTTTTCCCAATTTCAGGGTTTCTGACCCCGGTTACGGCCGAACTTGTTTAGGGCATATCTCTCTGCTTGGGACTAGGTTTTTGACTCTGTTTCCTCCTTTGTTTATATTTTATCATTTTGATTCTTTTTTGTTCACGGAGTTTTGCTGTTTGAGTGCATTTGCTCAAATTCCACTTTTCAGAACTCGGCGGGGCCTGTTAAGGGCACTTTTAGGGTTTTACTATAAATTGAATGTCTTAAACTGAAAAATCACTTTTTCCATCATCTTCCTCCCTCTTTGGCCGGTAGCCATGGCAACCCATTGGGATGCCACCTTTTCTTCTTCTCCTCCACTTGATTTCCTTTGTAAAAAGTCTTTCGCCTTAACGTTTATCGTAGGTCTAGTCGTGCTCTACCTTTCCCCCTTATTAGAATCCATTTCCGACCACTTTTGAGTTCAGGTTTCAAGTTTGGCTTTGGATTTTTATGGTACCTCAAAGGTTAAAGATGTTCCTCTCGTTGTCCCCGACATAACCTAAGAGTATCGTCGGATTCAGAGCACTTTTCTTTCGGTGGGGATTTGAAATTTCATCTCAAATGGAGGTATGGGGTGTTATAGTTTATATTCTTTATGTATTGCATACTATTGTTACTTATACAACTCATTTACATGTTTATGTATTAAATCTAGAAACTTTATTTATTTATTTATTTTTCTTGTGTGAGATTTGATTTTCCCGGTTAGTTATAGCTTGGTTTAAACATGTGGCATGATATTATATTACATTTTGATATGGTCATTGACATATATTAAATTGAGAGCATTTGGACAAGTATTGAAGGTTTTATTTAATTTTTTTTCTTGAATGAAAATTTAATTCATGTGGCCTTATCTAACTTGAAATCAATATGTGATATCATATTATATTAGGCCCTAGCATACTCTTCAACATATGTGAATTTGAGAGTAATCAGAAGTGTTTTAAAATCTAGAGATAATTAATTTATTTGATTAATTAATTTATTCTAAGTGTACCATTCACTCCATTGAATTTCCGATTTGATATTATTGATGTGCATTCCATATACTTTCACATATATTAAATCGGAAATATTTGATTAGGTTTTCAAACCTTTCATTTATTATTTTTTTTGTATGAAGGTTTAATTATTATGGTTGTAGCTTACATGGAAATCACTTATATTAGGCTATTAAATCAAGTATTGGCATGTTATATAACATACTTTAATTTGAGAGCATTTGGATGAGTTTAAAAATCTAAAGATTTTAATTAAAAGAATTAATTAAAACTTATTCAATGGTTCCATGAGCTTGATTAAGTTTCTAACTTGGTATTCATGATTTCCTTGACAAGTTCCTTCACGTGTATCAAATTAAAAATAATCGGATAAGTTTTGAAACTTATTTTTTAATTATTTTCTTTCTATGGAACTTAATTCACATAGTTGTAACTTGTATTTCCTAGGGCTTTTAGCTTTTTATCATGTATCTAGACTTCTTCTAACTTGACTTCATTAGTGTGTTTAATGAGCTAGCACAATTGTCTTGGAATGATTTAATTATCCATGTGTTGCTTAGTAAATAATTAAATCATTATCTTATACTTGTGGTATATTTACATCAATGGATTCCTTATGGTTTAAATCCTAGTTTGTAGTCTATGTAGATGTATACCATGATCTCTTGACAGTTCACATGCCATCATAGTTGAGAATTTAGGACATGACTTGTGTGTTTCCAAAATCTTGGTTGTGCATGAAACGTGGTTAATGCATTACTTGTATCTTGATTTGCACAGCTTGTTGATTTTGGAACTTAGAATATCAATCAAGAATAGACATGGCTAGGACTTGGTTCTAGTACGGGAGATAGAAAGCCCGCTATACTATAGTGCGAACTAGGGGAAGGTACCCATGGGTTAGTAGCCCTAAAGTGATCCCAATAGTACGGTTTTAATCCGGGCAATATCCGAGTATCCACATTGATTGATTCACTTTTTAAATTTTAAGTTGTTATTCCTTGAAGATTTAAAACTTGTCGTGTTATGTGAAATGCTCCAATCTTGTTAATTGCATAGATAATATACCTTATCCTTGATTTTATGTATTATTTTTGTCGAGTTAATTAGAATGTTCCAATCATGTTAATTGCATTGATAATGTGATCCTTGTATTCAAGTACCCTTCTTGTCGTGTTGTATGGATTATTCAAAACCTTGTTCAATTTCATTGATAATGCGATTAATGCTAAATTATAACTTGTCGTGTTCTTTGAATTATCCCAACCTTGTTCAATTTCATAGACATCATGATTCATGTTGCTTCATGTTGATATGACTTAGGAAAGATCCTATATAAGCATCTTAACTTAGATACTAGGTGGCATGAACCGTTTCAGTAGTTATTGCATTCTAGGTTAAAAGTTGATAACTTTGGAAACCTATGTCTTGTTGCGTTACATAATGTGCTCCTATGTCGTTTAAATTGCATGAATGAGGTGGTTTATGCTATAAATACTCTTTGGTAGCTTAGGATGTTTCCTGAATCTCACTTTGACATAAACGTTAGATGGCATGAGCCCCTTTAACATGTTTCACCTTAAGGTAATAAATTTGTAAAATGTTTGGTCTATGCATGCTCATCTCCTACGAGTAGCTTTATGTTACTCACTCCAAAGTTATGAAGACTTGGTTCGTGGTGCTCATCATTCCTTGGATGACTTGTAGCTTTTAAGTTTCCATTTCATGCGAATGTTAGCATGAAATGTCATTTTGTAGCCTTATGTCAAAACTTGTGTATTTGATTTTAAATATGTAATGTGTGCCTAAACACACCTTTTGACTTCCATTTTATGTGTATGACATAAGGCCAAGGGTCAAGCATGTTTATATTTGCACTTGTATTCCTTGGGTGCCATATTTTGTTTAAAAATGTATTTTTATCAACTTTGGAGGTTTGGCATGTAAAATCTTGTAAATGAAATGTAATGAGGCCATAGGCCATTGTAACACACTTCAATATGTAAAGTACATTTGTTGGCATGCTTGTATAGCTTAAAATCTTTTTTTTTGGACCATATTCATGTTGGGGTTTGAGGCCTGGGTGAAGCCTCAACATTTCTTGTTCATAACAGGTCCTTCGGCATCATTTTGAGTCATTTTGGCCGACTGAAAGGTCATTTCCATCGACCGATGGCCCCTGGAATTCATTTGAACATTAAAATCTCACAGTAGTCATTTTCACTGTTCAGGTTTATTTCGGTCAACCAATACTTTATTTCAACCTACCGAAGTGACCTTCCCTCAAAAATTAGTTTTTGGGCCATTTTGGGTTCATTTCGGTCGACCGATGGCTCATTTCGGTCGGCCTAAATTGTTCACACTCAGCTGCGTCTTTAGTCTTGCTTCAGGACTGTTATTCCAACTTCAAACGGTCATAACTCCTTAATTTCTAATCTAAATGGGGTGATTCTTGAGCCTAAATTCAAGAATTTTGAGTCAGATTTCCAATGGCAGCTATGCCATTCTAAGATTCAAATTAGAGTGGGAGTTATTCATATTTTAGTGAGACAGTGTCAGATTTCGCTTGAACCGAGAATGAGAGTTTTGTGGGATTCTTGTCTAAAGTTCTTAGAACCTCTTGGAATGTTGAGAAATGATTATTTTAGATTATAGACCTCATTTGGCTTGCTTGGAGTCAAATCTCTCTTCTCATTTGTAAATTGACCATTTTGCCCTTGGTTAATGGGATTTGCCCGTTTTGACCTTTGCTTCCGCTTTCGTCCTCTTTGAGTTTCATGACTTCATGGAAAGTCACTTGGGTGTCTTAGGGATGATTGATGTCCCTATAGACCTTGTTTTTGGTTTCATTTTTGCATTTCGGATCCGTTACCAGGTTAACTTTCGGTTCTTCACATGACACACTAGGTTGAAAAATCTAGGGTCGTTACACTCGGTATTTATTTATTTGTTTTAATTACTTTTTTAATTGTTTAATTGATTATTTGACTAATTGTTTATGTGTTTAATTGAATTAAGTGTTCCTTGATTAATTGACTTTTTGTCTAGGGGTTATTTGTATTTTTTGTTTATTTGATGGTGTGCTTAAATGATGTGTTTGATTAATTGTAATTAATTGTAGATTAAATGATTAAATATTTTGTTTTGTTTTATTTTATTTTATTTTATGGTCATGGTTAGTTGTAATGGGCCAACCAATTAGGTCCCATGGACTACTTGGATAGGAGCTTTGATGGGTATGGATAATTACCCATGGATAGTTGTATATGTGTATTTAGAGATATATAAGTATATACATATAAAAGGGAAAGTAATTTACTAATTACTTTTATGGTAACTTGAGTATTATTATTTAATCTGTTGTATGTATTTTATATTTATATAATAAGGATATACATAGATTTTATACGTATCATGTTTTTAGTAACCTTTTAATATTATGATAACTTAAGTATTATTAAATAATCTTGTTGCCCAAGAATGGACTTTAGAGGGGGGGTGAATAGAGTCCTTGTCCAACTAAAGCAAGTTTAAAGATTTGAAAAAGTATTCTTAGAATAACTACTTAAGCTGATATGCAATAGTGAGATAATAGAATCAAGTCAGATAAATTAGCATATAAATGTAAGCAGTAATGTAAAGGGGAGAGATAGAGATATTGCAAACATAGACACAACGATTTTAGTGAGGTTCAGAAGCTCCTACTCCTCAGCTTAAGACCCCTCTTAAGACTTCCCAATCCAATATGGATCCTCCTTACGGGGGAGAGCAAACCTTGAAAGAAACAGTTTTTTCCTGCTGAGAGACTCTCTCTCAAAGTCTTAGGGGCCAAACCAGCCCTTATAGTAATTGGACTAAGAGAATTTCTTCTCCTAATCTTACAATGAAATGAATAAGTGTGTTACAATAATCTTTCTCTCACAGTTTACAATTCACTCTTTCTAGAGAATCCAATGATACAAATGAAGCTCACTCTCTCTAAATGAAGTATGTGTGAAAGAAGAATCTGAAGTTTAGCTTTGAGGATTAAAGAGTGGAGGGTAGCCAAACTTTCTTTCTCAGTAAGATGATATGAATCACTTGTTGAAAATGAGGCTCAAAGACTTATCTTTTGCAGCTTGCTTCTCATAACATTTATAGAGCTCTTTCATAGACAATAACCATTGTAAGCCCTTGACTTAGCCATTGAAAGTCCTTTTCTTGATTAAGACTTGTCATGGCACATTTGGTAGAAAAGCTTCCCATGATAGAGATTCCTTGTTTGACAGAAGTGTTCAGTGTATAGGGCAGATAAGATTTGAAATCATGTGTATGACATCAAGACAAGAGCTAGAAGACACATAATATGTCAATGAACCCATGTGAGTCAGACTGTAAAAGCATAAAGAGAAGTACGGGTTAAAATATGGAGGATTTCAATGCAGATCTGGTTGACCATCAACTAAGTCGACTCAATTGTGAATTGAGTCGGCTAGGTTCAAGAACAAGTCGACTTGGTCAATAACCAAGTCGGCTAAGTTGGATAGATTCAAGATTTTCAAAATGCATAGCCTCGGCCTAACTAAGTCGACTGAATTTTCAAACTGAGGCGACTCAGTTGTGAACTGAGCCGGCTGATTTGTTAATTGAGCCAACTGAGTTACCTTCCTGAATTTGTTGAGTCTCGGCTTAATCCAGTCGGCTGAATTGCTGACTGAGTCGGCTGAGTTCAATTCTAACCTATTTAATTGTTGTTGTGTGATGCCTCAAGGTTTAGATACTTAGTGTTAATAATTGGAACTTTGATATGCATGAGTGTGATGATCTGAAGTGTGTGAGAGATGAATGATCTTACAAGGAGCTTCAAATGATCTCATAGATTCTTTACATTTAGTTCATAAGTCACTCATCAACTTGTCTACCCCATAGATAGGCTTTTATGATCTTTGAAGTTACATACACTTCCTTGAGCCGGTTGTATCTTGATGAATGTTCCAGTGTGATTTTAGCTTCAGTGAGTTGGATACTTCCTTCCTGTCCTTATAATGTTCTTTTTGATCTGGAATTGAACTTTAATGAAAACATTAGTCCATTGAACATCATTAATGGTTTGTTATCATCAAAAGTACCGAATTGCCCTTAGGAGAAATCCGTAGTGTCAACAAATCTGTTAATAAATAATCTGATGTATATATTTTATTTATTTAGTAAGAATATACATAGATTATAAACGTAACATATTTTAAGTTACCTTTTCAATATTTTTATTTTTTTTTCTTTATTAAGTTGACTTGGATTGGGAAAAGGAATAGGGTTAGTATTTAGCCTATAAATATATAACTATAGGTGGTAAAATGGGGTTAAAATATATCACGTAATATATTCTAAAGAGAGAGTTAGAGAGAGAAGGAGGAAGAGGAAGGAAGAAGGAGAAACCCCTTTAGAGAAGAAGATCAAAGAAGAAGAAGTTTAACTTTCGATCCAAAAGTTTAAGGCAAGTTTTTCTTCTATCTTTTTCCCTTTGATTCATGTTTCTATACATGCCTAGGAAATTCCAGAATGCTTAAACATTAAAAATTAAATAATTATTCATGTTTAATTGGAGTAGAACATAGGTTTTATGAATTTGGTTCATATTTGTTCTTGTTGTAGGAATTGTTAAATTCATGGATTTAATTAGGTTTTCTTTATGAATTTTTTACATGTTTAAATGATGTATTTTCATATCTGTGGATTGATGGAACTTAGAAACATGCCTAGAAATCCTTAAACAATAAAGATTGGGATCACCATAGAAATTCTGGGCAGATTCACATAATAGTGCTCGATCCGTTGTTACAGTGCTCGATCCGCTGTTACAATGCTCGAGCCTTGGAGGCAAAGCTTGAGCCATGGATGTAAAGCTCGAGCCTGAAATGAAAAACTTGAGCCATAGGTGAAAAGCTCGAGCCTTGGATGTAAAGCTCGAGCAATGAATAGGAAGCTCGAGCCTTGGACAGAAAGCTCAAACAATTAGGACCAAAAGCTTGAGCCTTACCTGGAGAATTTATGTAAAAGTGTTTAAATTAATCTTAATTAATTTTGAAGGGTCCTAAACATTAAATAAGGACTAAGGACGAGTTTAAATAAATTTTAAACAAACTTAAATGCAACAATGTATGCTATTTGAATTCTTGGAGGAATGAATAGATTTAATCTTTATTTTGTTCTAGCAATTAAAATTAAATGTGTAGCATGAATTTTTTATGGAGAATGCTTACTTGACTGTATAATAAAATATCAGCATGTGTAAGATTCAGTTTGTGTAGGATACAGGATGTAGGAAGCTTAAAGAAGTATTAAGTTATTCTTATTTTGTGATAGCATGATACTCTATTATTATGTTAATTGTTGGATTAATTGATGTCTTATTGTAATTGTTACATCGATTATTGGATTGTGTGGTTATAGTGCACCAATATGGGATAGTGGCTTTCTAGGGATGGATTAACTTATCAGTTAAATCCTACCAATTTTGTATAAGGGTGTAATGACCCAGTCATTTCCTTCATTTTCTTTTCCTCAAAATTTCACGGATGAATTTTTTTTGTTGAAATTTCTTGCCTGAGTTCAGTTTCTCATTACTTAGTATCGTCTAGAGTGCTCAGAAATGGTTTCTGAGTCTCTTTTCTTTGGATTGACAACTTCCTTTACGGACCGAGTCATTTCCACATTTTTCATTTTTTGACACTATTCACTTTTTGTCTTTTTCCTGTTTGTCACTTTGTGGCATAACCTCACTTTTCGTGTTCGGTTTTGCTTCCATTTTTGCATGCACTCGTGATATATGATTTCTTAGAAATGTGTATTTCTGTTTTCTTATAAAACATGCTAAGTGTTTACTTTTCTTGTAAATGGTATGGATGCATGACTTTTGGTAATTATTCTAAACTTTTGGGGTTTTAGTGTAATTTCATAAAGTGATTATTTTTCATCTTAGGGACCATTTTACAATTTAATTTAGAAGATATTTTGGAAAAGGACCTTTTTGTAATTTCCGAAAAAGTGTGACAAGTGTCACACTCTCATTGGTCCACTTGTTGACATTTGTGTGGAAACACTTTGATGCCTTGGATGATGACATGTGGAGGGTGGAGATTGAACCACTTGTTGACCTAGGATATGTGCACTTGTTGGCTTAGATGGTTGACTAGTGTAGGCTTAGGATCAAGCCCACAATGGATGCTTGGATGAGTGACAAGTGTATGCTCCAAATTAAGTCTTGCAATTATTTTTGAGCCACTTTGGGATTATGGTTTTAAAGAGGGATTTTTGTGCAATTGACAAAGACTTGTGTGTGTTGACCATGGTATAAGATCACATAGTGAGTGGAAGATTTCTTATTCCTCCACTCACACTTCATCTCATTGTTTCATTTCCTCCCTCACCAAAAACCCTAACCACCATTAGAGGGGCTTGATGTTTAAGCTTTGATCATGATTTTTGAGGCCCTTCTACTCACCTTTGACCATGAAGCTTGGAACACTTTTTGTTCCCCTTATCCTCATCTACATAACGCTTGAAGGGTTTGACATTTTGTGTTGATTTTCCTTGGATTCAAGGGGAACAATCCTCTTGTGAGGTAGGGGGTGCTATAGTTTATTTTCTAAGTCATTTTGATTGCTTTTGTAATGGAATACAAGTGATATGAATGTTTTAATGTTAATTTGAAAAATTAATGATTGTTGTAACTTGCATATAATTCACTTTTAACTTGGTATGTGGCATGGCCTTCACTTGATCCTTGTTATATAATTAATTGGAGCCATTTGAATGAGTTTTCAAATCTAGAGATTTAAATGAATTTAATTTGATTTAAATTCTATTTAATTGTACCTTACTTGTTTTCTATTTTTGACTTGATATATGACATGGCCATGACTTAGTTCTTGTTATATATTTATTTGAGATCAATTGAACAACTTTGAAAAATTAGAGATTTAATTAATTTAAATTAATTAAAATCTACATGATGATGTCTTGCTAATTTTGCTCTTTTGATTTGATATATGCAATAAGCATGCTATGTTGTTTAACATATATTAATTTAAGGTTATTTGGGATAGATTTGAAATCTAGAGACTTTCCATGATTAGGTTGAAAATCTCTTAAAATGTAGTATTCTAATTACCTTGTGAGCATGCTACTAACTTGATGTATAATTAGTACTTGTGGCCTCTTAAAATGGTAATTGGACTTAACATGATATAGAATATCATTGATTTGCAAATCTTGTTTAAATGTATCTTGTGTAGGTACATAGCTTTTTAGAACATTACTTGTTAGAACATTACAATTGTATACCTTGGAAGCTAGTTACTAAATTGAAGCTTATTTAGTACTTGTGGCTTAGGATGATAATGTGGCTCAATTGTTGTAAAATATTCTTGCTTTATGTATAAATTGCATATTGAGGACATGACTTATCATATGCTATTTAGGCTTGAATTCTAGGACATGAATTGTGTGGATTCAACCTTACTTGTGCATGGAATATGGTAACTTGCATTCGATTTTGTATAAGTTTTGAACTTATTGATTTTGGAAAGCTTGTGAGGACATAAATTATGTGATGGCTAGGGATTGACTCTAGTATGGAGATAAGAGTCTTCTAAGTCATAAGTGCACACTAGGTAGTACCTTGTGGGTCGTAATTACTTAAAAATACTTGCTTGGTCTAGCGATCACATGTCCTAGTCTTTCCACTATTTGTTTTCGCATTTAATTTCAAGCTGTTAATCATAGATTACTTATAGCTTGAGAATTGATGTTTACTTTGGGTATTTGAATCCTATTTAGTATACTTGAACTTATATACTTGCTCCGTGAGTTTAGATTGCATTTAGTATACTTGTGTCATGTATACTTGTCTTGTGCGTACTTGTTTAGCTTAGTATACTTGTGTTTGTATACTTGATTTATGAGTATTCTCTCTCTCTCTCTATATATATATATATATATATATATATATATATATATATATATATCTTATACTTGTGTATGTACGCTAGATATTGTTTATCCCGTTTAACGTGATTTAGTGTACTTGTGAGCATGTGTACTTGAATGTCGTGTATCATATTTTAATACGGTTTAGTGTACTTGAGCATGTATACTTGCATACCGTAGTTCATTTCAATTACATGAGTAGCTTAGGATGATCCCTGAGTCTCACCTTGACATAGACATTAGGTGGCATGATACTTTTGAACTGCTTCATGTTAGTTTAAATAATCTGTAAGAAATCGAGTCTATGCATGCTCATTCTCTACGAGTAAACTTGTTTACTCACCCCAAAGTTACTGGGGGTTTTGTCAGGTACGGATGCCTTGGTGTAGGATGCACAATATTCCGGGATCGTTGTGACGAATTGAAGTTCATTTGAGTGTATTCTTGTTCACATGCAAGTGTTAGCATACTTGAGTTCACTTTCCGAGTTGTATTGTGTAATTAAGTTAAAATGTTATTTTTTGCCTTTGACTTGTAATATGTGCTTAAGCAAACTTTTTGATACTCATTCTATGTGTATGATAAGTGGCCAAGGGCCAAACTTCATTTGTAATCCTTGTATATTGAAAAATGATGAATTTTGCCTTTAATGAGAAAAGCATGAAAACTTGGGTTTCAATATGTCATTTTTGCACCGGTGCTTGTATTGTGTATGTAATTCATCCTTTAGCATTCATTATCCATATGTGAGGTGTGGCCAAGGGCCAAACACCATTTAGTTTTCATTTTTGCATTTTAGTTCACATATTGCATTTTTGGGCTAAAATAGTAGAAACCGAGTGTTTAAGAGTTCATTTTCAAATCGGGTGGTGTAAAGTGTGTTTCGGCATCTCCACTGGGTCTCATTTATCTTGTATGAAGTGTAGCCAAGGGCCAAACGGTCATTTGAAATCATTTGTTAGTTTTGGTTTTCATATTTTCCATTTCAAGTTCATTTTCGCCTTTTTTGCCGTCGGGGGGTCGAATTTTGACTCGACCATTTCTGGGAGCCACGGACCATTCTCGCGCGCTCAAAATCATCATTTACGTTTGTGTGCATGATCGTTTCCAAGAAAAACCCTTTCGTTTGTGTTTTGAGCCTCTTATGGACTCATTTCACTTTTCTTTTGAAAAATCTTGTTCAAGGGAATTTCGGGGATTTCCTTTGGGAAATAAATTCCATTCTCAACTTTGTCACATGGAAAATGTGATTTTAGGGGGAGTTTCTTCACGACATTTTTTCGAAAAATATCATCTTGACCTCGAAAACTGCGTTATAAACTCGTTTGTCTGCTAAAACACTGTTTCTGCTGCCTTGGTTCACTTCTGCCACATTTGGCGGGCCCCCGCAGAATTTGGGCGGGCGCCCGCGGGGATCTGCCACTTTTGGTGGGCCCCAGTAGCTTTTGGGCGGGTGCCCGCGGTGACCTGTTCCTACACGAGATACCTTCCTTCAAAGGGCCATATCTCACTCGTTTCAACTCTGAATTGGTCCATTCTTGAGTCTAAACTAACCGCGTCGAAATAAGATTTCCAATGGTACCAATTAGAACTTCAGATTCCATTTGTAACTCAAGTTATTCAAGTTTTAGTGAGGTAGTGTCAGGATTTGGTTTGAACCGAAAAAAGGGATTTTCTTTCCTTAACTTCAAGACTTGATATCTTTTTCGTCCGGACTCTGAATCAGGTGATTATTGAGTCCATTTTAATTCATTTTTTGTTGTCTCTGAATCAGGTTATTCCTCTCATAGCTTGAGATATCCTTGCTTTAGTGAGAGGGTGCCAGTTTTGGTTCGAATCGAGATAGGGTTCATTTGGGATTTCACTTCCTTTGGCCTTGGTACTTCATGTGAAGTTACCAAAGGATGTTTTTGGATGTTTTTGATCTCATTTGATTTGTTGGAAGTCAAATTCCTTCCTCTTAGGATAAAATGACCATTTTACCCTTGGTCCTTCTTTTAGTAGGGTTTTGATACCCTTGTCTTCAATTTACTTCTGCTGAGTCTCAAATTTCCTTGAAAGGTCATTCTTGTGTCCTAGGGATAACGTACATTTCTATGGACTTGTTTTTGTTTTGGTTCCGCATTCTAGATCCGCTTTGGGTCATCATAGGACACTGGGTTAAAAAATCCAGGGTCGTCACAAAGGAATGGATTAACTAAAATGTTAAGTCCTACTTATATTCAAGTCAGGTCAACTAAACAAGTTGAATGACTTATAAATGATTACTTGTAGATGATTAATTTATACTGAATATGATGGTTACTGGATTATATATATATATATAATTATGGTGCCATGATATGAGTTTGAGTCTCAGGATTAGTGGTTAGGGCACGTATATCGCCAGGGATGTGTAGCTAGATATAGTGTAGTTGTGTGCCCTGGTAGGTCTAGGTACTCATACCCACTATATGTGCGTTTTGCATATTGCCTACTATTCAGGTTGAGGCAACCCTATAGTCTAGTGAGGTTCCTTTAGTGTGTCTATATATATATATATATATATATATATATATATACGGACTACTAGTTATTGTTGGATTGATTAGGATGTATACGTGTATCGAATCTTTGCTTGAATTGTAATAGAGTAGAACTTGTTTATGGGCCTGACCCACCATTATTTTTCAAGTGTTCGTCAGGAGTAGAGGTTGTTCATGCTAAGCAAGGATCAGTCTACTTCATTCTTCTAATTCTACATAGGAGATTCTTTTATGCTTCGTTCTTCAGTTGTAGATAGTTATTGCTGTCACTTGTTTAGATTGGTTTTTAGGGGTCTGCACAATATGGATTCCTGAGTTGTATAAATGGAGAATTTATTGTATCAAAATGATTTTTTTATTAATAGAAATTTATTAAGAGGTTTTATTATTAGATTATTCTTTTAGTTTTCTTTCAGCAAATTATTTATTCTTATTTATTCTTTTGTACTCTGTATTCGTTTATTACCGATTTGTTTTCTATATCCCCGGGCGTTCGGGCATGGAATGGCCAACCCGCATTTGGAAATCCGGGGGTATCACATTTGGGATATTTCAAGTGAGGAGACCTTGTTTTGGAATGCACAAAATCCCTAGGTTGGCTTGCCGTAATTAGATACTTGTGGTGTATTTTGTTAACATGCAAGTGTTAACATGTTTAACTTTCCTTTTGAAGTTATAAGGCATAGCTTGGTTTGACATGTCTTTTCATATTGTGATATGTAAAGTGTGCCTAAGTACACTATTTGAGACTCTTTTTATTCATATGTATTGAGGCCAAGGCCAAACACTTTAATTTTATGCAATGGGTACTTTCCGTTTCAAGCATGTTGTCATTTTTGCAAAGTTTGCACTTAAGGGCATTTTAGGCATTTCATATTGAAAATAAGATTTAGCTTGTTCATGGTTGTTTAGAAAACCATATTTTAGGGGGAGGGGGGGAGCTTTATAAACCTTTTCCAAAAGAATCCGTTTTTGCATCGAAAAACATACGTTTTCGCAAAATTTCTGGTGCAGCCTTCTGGTTTACGATTGGTCGCCGAATCTTACGATCCATCGTGGCTGCACTTTTTCATCCATCATGGGCATTTGCTATCCTTCGTAGACTTCGGCAATTGATCGCAGATGTGGTGATCAATCGCACTTGCACTTCTCATTTTCAAAACTTTGGTTTTTGGTCTCCGTTGAATCCATCGTGGATTCTGCGATTGATCGCAAAATCCCACGATTGATCGCCGATGCCCCTGGGCACATTTAAATTCCACTTTTTGTTTTAAAAACTTCTAGATTCCATATCTCTATCATTCGAATTTTAAATCAGGCGATTATTGAGTCTAACTTTATTAATTTTTTGTTGTCTTTCAAATGGTGTGCACGGTAGCACCCATTTATATCTTGATAAGACCATTTTATCCCTAGGGTTGTGATTAACCATTTTCAAAACTTTGCTCCGCATTTGGTTCATTTAAGTTCCGTGGCTTTATGGGAAGTCACTTTGGTATCTTAAGGATGATGTACATCCCCAGAGACCTTGTTCATATTTTTCGCTTCCGCATTTCAGATTCGTTACCGGGTCAACTTTCGGGTCATCATTGACGCACTGGGTTTGTAAAACTTGGGCCGCTACATGGAGGGTGACCCCTCTTTGTGTTTAGTGGAGCATTTGGAAAGAGCGAAACAAAAGATCTTGGGTAAACTACAACGATCTCCCCTAAGGTTTGGCCTAATTGCAAATAAACCTGAACTTTAACTAGATCCATGACCACTTTTATGCTTCTCGCAAGCGAGTCGAGACTCACCGCATTCTGGAGGAGGTCTGGTCGGTAAGGAAGGTATGATCGTCATCAATCTTCCACAGAAATAGCATGTGGGAGGAAGAGTTACAGTGACCATGGTGTCCTCGCTGTAATATACCCCTGTTACAGTTGGTATCAGAGCCAACTTCAGTCCTTAATCCTGTTACAGTTGGTATCAGAGCCAGCTTCAGTCCTTAATCTGGTGTCACGTTAAGCGACTGGCAAGAGGATGTCCGGGTCTGGTCCCAGCCGGTTGCCCGGATTCGAGTGGGAGAGAATGTTACAAGTGCGACTTGTCCCACATCAGATTTGGATGGGGGTTGAAGTGTGTATAGACACTTCCAGGGTCCCAATTTTGTGCAAACACATACTTTCAAATGCAAATTTTAAAAGTGGGAATGAGATGCCCATAATGGTGCATCATATAGAATATGTCTACCTAATTGGTATTATTTTAAAAGTGTATACAATGAGTTTACGACTTGTCTGTAAGTAATTTGAGTAGGTACTTTTTGAAGTCGAAGGAACTGCGATGTTGTGGTAATAAAAGGGAATTACCCAAAAAAAAAAAAAAAAAAAAGGAGGATAAAAATGGAGGTCGTGGCGTTGGAGGCCTCATTTTAAAATTTTGCCTTAGGCGAGTTGTATCGAGCTGGCCTTTATAGATATTAACCATACTTAAGTAATGGGTATTCATTCAAAAGGATCCTTTTAAGTATTGCTACTATTCAATGTCATGCTCAAAGAAAAAGATCAAATTTCACCTTTATCCTTAGAAATTAATGGAGTGGGGTTGGAATTCATTCATGGCACAGAAACTCTAAGATCTTGTTATTGAAAAGATATTGAAAGAGAGAGGTTCGTCATTATGGTTGTAGGGAACATTATATAAAGCGGTAGGACAGACAAGGAACCAGAGAGAGGGAGAGGAGATTTTTCACGGTTCATCTACATGATTGCAATTACACGATAAATTCTACAATATTTCAGGGTATTTTGGATAAATAATACCTCTTTTAATCAAAACTTCTCATTTATTTTAAATTCTCTTCTTCTTTATTTACTAAAGAAAATAGAGACTTTTGATTGGGAAGAGGAACCACTTGTTAAAATACGCCAGAGTATCGTAAAGTTTTTCGTAATTTATACAAAGAAGTCCTCTACGGACATGTATATTATATATACTTTGAAGACAAGAAAATGATGGGTACTTATTGAAAAGAAGAAAAAGAAAAAATGACAAATAAATAATGGATCTCCACTATAGACTCTGCTTTTAAAAAATTGCAAAATATATATAGAGATATATATATTTAAAAAAGTATTTTTGGTAATGAAAAATCAACCAATTTACTAATCACATTGAACTTTTGAATGGTTTATCTCAACAAATCACATCCATTAGTGATCAGAGACTTAAAAGAGAATATTCTTAAAGATCTTACTAGCCGAGTAGCATGTCTAACCAGTTTATCTATTCACAATTACACTTTTTTAGCATATGAGATCTATATGATTATGTCACTTTTTAAGTATTATTTATTTATTTAGCACTTTTAAAATTAACATTCAAAGTCTACCCTTCAAGTGGGACTAATAAAATGTACACACAGGCTTTCCAGCTCACACAGTCACACTCCATATATAGCCTTAATATCCATTGCAATTGCATGTAAAGACTTTTTGCTAAACTTAAATTTATGGAGTCATCAACCACATTTAATTCTTCTGCCGCTACATATTTATTGCCATATATAGTACAAAGGTTAAAGTAGCTTTTTTTTTTTTCAAAGATTTAAATGTTTATCTGCAATTAAATAGCGACAAAGTTCATCCAAAAAGTTGGGGAAAACTGAATATGTATCTCAGAACTATAGTTGCATTGATCTTAGTTTTTGAAGTGTGGTTTAATGTTGAAGGAGGAGGAGTAGGGCTCTCTTATGATTTCTATGAGAGTTCATGCCCACAAGTTGAAGACATTGTTAGAACTGGCCTTCAATCTCTCTCTGCCACTGATCCCACTTCACCTGCAGCTATGTTGAGGCTCATGTTCCATGACTGTCAAGTTCAGGTCCCTCTCCCTCTCCCTCTCCCAGTGTGTGTGTGTGTGTAATTTTATTTTATTTTTGTCTGTCATCAGACTTGAACCAATCGATCTTCTATTTCAAAAGCTGGAATAGATACAATGCAGTCATTGATATTGCATTGGTAGTAATGCAGTATAGTTAATTTTATGGAACTAATTCTTATGAGCTGTATTTTATTTTATTTTATTTTTTTATTTTTATCATAGGGATGTGATGCATCAATTCTTCTTGATCCGAGTAATTTGACAGTGCCATTAGAAATGACTTCAAAGAAGAATTATGGAATCAGAAAAAGGGAGTTAATAAGCACAATAAAATTAATGGTGGAGACAGTATGTCCCCAACAAGTTTCTTGTGCTGACATTCTCATATTGGCTGCTCGTGAGGCGGTAGCTTTGTCCGGTGGGCCACTGATTAGGGTTCCGTTGGGACGGAGGGATTCCTCCACCACTTCGAGCTATAAATTTGCTGATGCTTCACTCCCTGCGCCAAATCTAGGAGTGGATGGCATGCTACTTATGTTTTCCAACAAGGGGATGACCACGGAAGAAGCCGTTGCCATAACCGGTAAGGCCATTAACCAGTTTGATCCCCGTTAATCTTTTCGTATAATCTGGACCATAAATATATATATATATATATATATATATATATATATATATATATATATATTCTTTTTTCTCTCTCTCACTCACTCTCACACACAGTGAGTATATGTTTGGGCTCTACTGCACACACTATTCAGAAGTGCGGTTCGAAAGTGACACTCAAAGACTTATTTCCTATATCCCTGCCAACATCACTATGCTCCTGAAAACTAATCTAGCCCATATTTTTAATCATATACATTTTGCATATACATATAGGTGTGTAAATTCATATATATTTAACTTATGTATACATATATATGACTAATTTTAATGTACGAGACGAGAAAAATAAATGTACACAATTTAACATAAACACACCGACATATATCCTTAAGTACTTAGTCATGCTTTTTTATGTCTGCCAAAAAGGGAATGACCATAGAAAAATCCATGCTCTTTTAAAGGATATATCATGGAACTTGGAACATTTTAAATGAAACATGATGCATATAAGTACATATATACACACTTTCAAACGTACAGAACAGATGCATATATATATAAATAACACATCGATCCCTACATAATTAAAATGCCCATATGTGTATATATGCATAAATAGTGATTGTGTGCTTCATATGTTTGCCATTTGCGAAGGGGTGTCAGTAAATTAGAGAGGAACATTTTCAGTCATGCATGATTCATGCACTATATGGGCATAATTCATATACATAGACATGCATATATCTCCTATTATTACAAAAGTACTATATATATATATATAAGAACACACACACACACACACATATATATATATAAGAACAAATTTATATCATGATTTGACATATCAGTCACACACCTTATGCAGACCATGGTCCCCAAAATTAATTTTGCAAAATTATGTTAAATATATCTCCCATGATTACAAAAGTACTATATATATATATATATATATATATATATAAACACATTTATATTATGGTTTGACATATCAGTCGCACACTTTATGCAGGCCGACCCATGAAGGGACCACCGTTCCCAAAATTAATTTTGCAAAATTATGTTTATTATTCTTATGTAATGTTTGGCAACAGCGAATCGGTACTTTGAATTTAGATTTAGAGAAAATTTAGTTTAATTTTGTACTAAAATTTCTCTAATTCTAAATCCAAAACGCATCAAACATAATTATATTATATTACCGAATCAACGCTTTAGATTTGAAATTGAAAGAAATTTAGTTAATTTAGTTCCTTTAATTTTAAATCTAAAGCGCCGATTCAATATTTCCAAACACAACAAAAATTTAGTGTTAAGTTTGAATATTTGACATTTGCCCCCTTCAAAATTTATAAAATCCATCAAGCACCTGTAATTAAATATTGTAAAATGTAGTTTGAAATTTGACTCCCTTTAAATTTTTGCAAACTCTATTAAATACCTCCAAATAATTCTTAAGCTTTTAATATTTCAAATCCGGCCGCATAACACGTAGTCTAAAACTCATAAAAGTATATCCCTTGTTCTACGCAGGATTAAAATTCAATTTCTACCAACTTATTTCTACTACATCAGATATACACACACAATATCAAAACCTAATGAATTTATGAAATTTTGTTTTATCTCTATGGTTTGGTGGTACAATGTTTGTTTAATTTTATTATTTCTCTCCACACGTCTAATGCATGTATCTTTTCATATTTGCTACGTTGAAGCTTATTATTTATTTATTAATTTAATTTTTCAGATGTAAAAAATATATGTTATATTTTATAAATTTATAAATTTTTTTTTTTTACACTATTAGTTAGTTCCGTCCTCCTCTTAGACCTTTTTGCACTTACATACTCCCTATATATATATATATATATATATATAGGGCTAAAATCATAAAATCCCGTTATTATTCCTAAAATCTATTAACTAAAACCCCCCTCTTGTTTCCAAAAACTATCAACTAACCCCTCAACTAAAGAAATTAACACATTACCCCTTGATGTTTTTAAAAGTCTATCATATCACTCCCTTCCCGTTAATTTCAGTCTAAAATTAATGGGATTGTATCACATGAAAATCACGTGCAACATTTGCATTGTTTTTTGACCAAAATAACCTTGTAATTCTTAATGACGAAATTATCCTTCTCAAACTATAATTTCAATTTAATAAAATATAAATATACTATTAAAGGCATTATTATCATTTCGCAACAAGTTAATAGTTTCGTAACGAAAAGAGAGTAACATGATAATTTTTTGCTAGTTCAGAGGGTTATTTGATTATTAAAGGGTTCTATGACGTTTTTGAAATTTTTTTTGCCCATATATATATATATATCCATGGTTATATCTATTAAGCTTTTAACATATTTGTGCAATATCCACCCTTGTTTTTTTGGTAGGTGCTCACACACTAGGAGTTACACATTGTTTCAACATTCTGAATCGCCTGTACAGCCCAGAGATTGGTCATACTCAAAATATGGAACCTGGGTTCGAATTGTTACTGAGGTTGAGCTGTCCACTAGAGTCTTCCACATCAAACACTAGCATTGTTCTAAATGACCCTACCACGTTGCTCTTTGACAACCAGTACTACATAAATGCAATGAGAGGCCGTGGAGTACTGAGGATCGACGCCGAAATGTCGTCAGACCCGCGAACGGCACGGTTTGTCGAACTTTTTGCTGTTGATGAGGATGAGTTCTTCAGGGCTTTTTCTTCTGCATTTGTGAAACTCTCTTCCTCAGGTGTTCTAACTGGTAGTCAAGGTGTTATTAGAAAGAGTTGTGATGCATTGAATTAGAGAGTTTTGTTATATAGTAGGGCAATCTAATTATATATATATGGTTGGGAATCATGATCTTTTTGTTGGGAAACGTGCTAGTTTTAAAAACTTTTCGAGGGATTTAAATTCATAGATCTTGATTCATTACATAGAGACAAGTTTTATACAAAAATAAAAATATGATGTATCATTCAATTAACAGATTGAATACTTACATCAAAGGTCTGAGTAAACCTTTAAAACTTTCCTCTAAAGTGAATGTTCTCACTTATTGTAGATCCCTTAGCAAGATGCCTTCTTCTTGGATCTCCATCTTCTTGGTAATTGTTTTGCCTTTAGGAATCACTCATAAGCCTCCATGAATGACTTTGGAAAACTAGGCTTATGGGAGCCTCCATTAGATGAGAACATAAACCCTAATTTTCTAGAGAGAGAAAATAAATTCCTTTTTCCTTCTCATTAAAAATCACCCCCTAAAATATACATAGACCATGTATATTTATAGGCAACATAAAAATAAAGAAAAGAAAACAACAAATCATTCTCCATCTCTAATTCATATGTCTCAAATCTAATATGATTCCAATATCAAGTTGGGCTATGAGTGAGAATCCATTGGGCCTATTATTTTATTGGCTACAATGAATTAATAATTGGCCCGATCCATGGACCCAATTCAATTAATTCATAAATTAATTTCTACTCCACTAAAAGAAATTAATTGAACTCCAATTAAATAATAAATAACCTCTAAGTCAATATTGCACTTTGACCCCTCTATGCATAATTAGTTATCGGATAAATAAAGCCATCAATCCGACTACTTAATTAATATATCTATTTTGGTACCTCTGATTATTTCTGACTCGATCACAATAAAACATTTGTTTGACAAAAATAATAATTTAAATAAATAAATATATAATAAATCATTTTGTCTAAAAACACACGAAGGCCTTCGAATTTACTTTATGATCAACCATAATCAATACAAAATAAATACAAGTAGCAATGATGTAAATATTAAAAATATAACCCTCTAACTATTAATTACATAATTACCCAAAGTGTCGGTCTAAGGATCCCGAAGAATCCGCCGAACAAATCAAAGTAATTATTAATTAATAAAAGAGTCTATACTTTTCTCATGCTTAAGAGTCAAATGCCATGACGGTGATAGGGAGTAATTGCATACGACGGCTCTCGTAATATATCTCAGCCTAACACGAATCCAGTTCAAGTCTTAATTAATTATGAGTCCATCCATAATTTCCGACTATGAACAATTTATAATTACTATTTATATATCATGCATTGATTGCCATCACATACATATATATAAATATTTCTTGTAATTACATGGACACTATCAATTTCATAGTGAATCGAAACATAACACATTGAATTCACCAATTATATAAATCATAAATATTTCAGATATGTCAGGAACATATGTCACTATAATCCAGATAGGAATTTGCTATGCCAGGGCATATAAATCCCAACAGCTCCCACTTGCCCTCATAGCCAATTCAAATTGCACCTAACTCCAATGTTATCCAGATGATGATCAAAATTATTGATCAATGACACCTTTGATAATGGATCAACAAAGTTGTGTTCCAATGCAATGTTCTAACTACAAGTGCATTTTCTTGCCGGACAATATCATGTTAAACATGATACTTCCTCTCAGTGTATCTTGTTCCTCTATGGAACCTTGGGTCATTGGTTTGGACTACTTCTGCACTATTGTCACAACATAGCTCAATGGGCAGGCTAGTATACTCCACAACCTCTAAATCAGTGAAATCAAACTAATAGGCTTCCTTTGCCGCCTTTAAGGCTGCAATATATTCCACCTACAGGTTTGAGTCAGCAGTTGAAATCTGCTTAACAATCTACCAACTGATCTCCCTTCCATTAAGTGAACATACACTAAGTCATGAACCTCATAGTATCTACTTCTGATTGAAAATCAGAACTAACATACCTGACTAGGACCATATCATCACATCCATAAATGAATATGATATCGTTGGTTCTCCTTAGGCACTTAATGATATTTTTCACAATAAACCAGTTGTCAAGTCCAGTATTGGACTGATCTCTACTGACTATCCCTACTATGTAGCGGATGTCCTGTTTGGTATAGACCATGACATATATGAGACTCTCATATGCCAAAACATATTGTTCCAGTCTCATTTGCTCAATCTCCTTTGATAGTCTTGAAAAACTACTTACTAGAGAGAGCCAACCATATCAATAAAGTAAGAACTCATTCTTTGAGTTATGCATACCAAACCTGGTCAAAACTTTATCAATGTAGGATTATTAAGATAAGCCTATTTTCCTTTTAACCTGATCTTACAAAAGCTTGATCCTAGGAATCTAGCTTACATCCTGAAAATCCTTCATTTAAAAGTAATTGAACAACTACCTCTTTATTGATGACAAAACTTCCACATCATTCTAAATGAGTAGGATGTCATCAATATATATAGAATTAGAAAAATAATGACATTCCCTTGTACACTCATGATTTATTCACTAAGAAATCTTCTGGTATCTTTTTGTAGATTAACTTGCCTTCCATAGGAATCACCCTACTAGAAAGTTCTACAAGATCCCAGAATTTATTAGAATACATAGATTCCAACTCTGATTTCATAGTAACTCACCAAAACGATCTATATCCACATCGGTTCACGCTTCCGTGTAGCTTACTGGGTCCAACTCATGTTTAACAGGGATGTCCATAATGGTCTCACCTAAAAACATGATTCTGTCGAATTGGATGATAATCATCCCACTACATCAATGTACCGATGCAAGAATCTATGTAGTAGATGATGCTAACGCATCAATAGGGAATTCATATATTATTCTCAATCTCTATAATAAGTGTGTTCACATGTGGTACATCTGGTACTCATACCAAATTCTCTAACATTATGCTACTAGGTATGTGATTCATAATATGATTCTCCTATAGATAAACAGTGAGTGAAAACAATCAACTTTTATCTTTAAGATCATAAAATAATCCATTCTAGTGACATTTAGAGTAGCTATCAAATCTAGCATGCCTATGATCTGCTTCCAACTTACTTGTCCATATCAAGCGCACATGTGCAAGACTACCCCATATGTGCATATGATTCAAACTAATATTTAGTAAAAAACACAGCTCAACGGTATCCTTGAGACAGACTAAGATGGAATGCAGTTCATAATGCGCATCGATGTCATTAACACTAAACTCTTAAATGAAAGAGATAATGTAGCATAGCTGATCATAGATCTAACCATGTTAAGTGGAATTCTGTTATTCCTATTTGACACCTAAATACATTTAGCGTCAATTACGGAAAACTGGTACATAATACCCTCATTGACCATATAGTCTTAGCACTATCCCAAGAAATACTCATATCCTCGATCAGATCGAAGTGTCTTGATAAGTTTACCTAATATGTGTTCCACATCAGTCTTAACCTTCTCAGAAAATACCAAGAGTTTAAGACTTGTGTTGCATCAGATAAACTTATCTAAAACGTGAGTAATCTTGCTTGGATGTTCATAAGACCACACGTGTCAGTGTGTACCGACTCCAATTGTCCTTTATGTCTATTTCATCTGGCTGATTAAGCCCTAAGAGTTATCTATCCTTCAAAACAGGGTTCACAAGTTTGGTTTAGGCTCCCCTGCCTCACTAGGTAATTAACCTTCTTTGACCAATCTTTGAATCTTATTTTGATTGATAACAACCCAAAAATAGACATTAAAAATACAATGAGTCAGGAATAACAATTTTTCTCTTAACATTCAATCTAGAAGATGCAACATTAGTTTCTACATCCTGCAAATCTTAAGAGTTTGTGATTATAGTATATTAACCATCTTTCAATGCACCAGAAGCAATCGCATATCTATTCAATTTTATAAAACCAGTTTTACAAAATAACAACACAGTTTTTATAAACCAAAAGTGAAATAAGAATGAGAATGCGTTTCACTTCTGTGCATAAAGATAGTTCTCTAATACTAATATCCTCATACTCTCTAATTTCAGATGTAATACTCCCACTAACTTAACTACAACCTTGGCATCAGGTCAAAAGATAAATATATATCCATATCATCAAGGCTTCTGGATTCCTGAAATCCTTACAATAAATTACAAACATGTTTAGTGGCTCCAGAATCTATCCATCAGGAATTAATAGACGCAACCACATAACATGGCTCAATGATTAAATATATATTTTCCTATGCCACGTCATTGCTTAAACAGTTCGTCCTTTAGTGTTTTAGTTAGCGACAAAAGAAACAGTTTTCTTCGCCCTCAACATATACTGCCTTATTCCCTTTAACCTTTTTGAATACCCATGTTTTGTGCTAGTCTAGTCCTATTATCATCCTTCTTCTGTGCTTTGCCCTTCCACTTGGGCCTAGAAGAAGATGGTATAGACTAGGTTAGATTGATAGGAACGCCCATACTCTTGATTATCCCTTCATCTGTTACCAATTCTATAAGAATATCAGCGAGTGTGAACTCAAACTGATTCCTTATTTAGTTCACTCTAACAGAGTCGAACGAGTTTGGTAACAAGGCAATAATCATGTCAACTTGAAACTTACCACCCAAGTCAGCCTTATTGATCTCCAGCTAATTTTTAAATAATAAACAATCATTTTTCAAAATTTGATTTCATACTGGAGTTCCTTAGGCTATCTTGATGCTATTCAAGTCTGACATAGTACTTTGGCATACTCTCTATCTAATCTCACCAAAACATCTTATTAAATTTTAACATGATGCTCGAAGAAAATAAAATAATGTAAATGTTAGCTTTGGAGCGTATTCGAGGTAAACTCTAGAATATTGCACCAAGTCATCTCATTTGCCTTATTTCACTTATTCAAAGCATTAATGTTCTCTTAGGTATCTTAAAGTAAAAGGATTAGGTTTAGAAGTAGTAAATACATTTGTACCCTTACATTGTGAATAAAATATCTAAGTTCATTTCTCAGTCAATATTAATGAGATCCAGTTACATTGAATATGTAAGCAAGCAGATACACTGGATTAAACATAATTAATCTGAATATAAATGCATTCATACAATATGCAAGGTGAATTATTAATACTGTCATGCATTTTTTAAATTAAAATGAGCTTGTTAACCACATAATACAATAAATCTCAATCGAACAAGAGATCATTATTATTATTGGTGAACAATCCATTTTAATTAATCCGGGTCCCTCAACTCTGTAGCATAATAAATCAACCAATCAATATGTCAATAACTTATCCTGTTGGAGGAGTTCATTATTACTATTATTGAGATTCATTTGCTATTAGGCGAGCACTTCCATTAAAATAATAATATGTGGGTCCCTTAACCACTGCATGAAAAATCGAATAACCAATACGCCAATAACTTATTCGGTTGGCGAAGTTCATTATTGCTATTGGCGGGCAAATTCCATCATTTCCATATCTCTTAAGACAATGCCTTGTCTATCATATGAAATGATTCCCGATTTAATTTAGCCTTTCTAAAATCACTTAGTGTAGACCACTTCATTGGGAAGCTAACACTATTGATTTTAGATTGAGTGTATAACGTTATTAAAGCTCTAATGAAAAATAAAATATTAAATATCTTGCCATTATAATCTAGACTCTTTAAATCATGCGTAGGGCCTTATTTTTAAAGATCTAATTACAATGAACATTTAATATTATTATTTTCATGAGACAACCATTCTTGTAATATTAAACTCTTCAAATCATGCGTAGGGCCTTATTTTTGAAGATCTAATGATAATGGTGTTAATAACGAAGGCCATAGGGCAATGTATAAAAATCCCCGCTCCCACTCAATTTTTAATCATTCATAATTAGGGTTTTCATTTCATTCATTTACATGATATAATGCATGCAAAACGTCTTGATTTTAATCCAATTA